>NC_045702.1:1191785-1496623 GCF_009834535.1 Camelus ferus | reverse complement strand
ATGCTAAATTGCAGCCTTGCTCCGGGCCACGGACCGAAGGGCGTGCTTCCCAGCCCCCACCCACGTTTCCCCTTTGCCTGTCAGCTGGGTGGGAAAGCCTGGCTCACTGTGGTCCTCATTTGCTTTTCTGTTTTCATTACAGGTGAGGCAGGCGCTCTTTTCCTACGTATGAAACCATCTGTATTTCCTAAGGCAAGTTCCAAACCTCTCAACTGTCGATTTTTCCATCAATGAAACGGGTAGTGGCGAGAATCAGGCGAGGCGGGGTCCACTCAAGACTTCGTTACCGAGGGTGCAGCCAGGCATGAGACGAGGGTGTGTGAAACGGTCACAGGAGAAGAAGCAAAAAGCTGCAGGATTTTGTGAAATGTGCGCTGAGCACGCAATGTTGAAAACCCAGCCCCTCCCAGTCAGACAGATTCTGGTCCCCTGGGCTGAGCTAAGGCAGCAAGTCCACTGCTGTCAGGGCGCAAGGTTGTGGATGGACTGACTGGCCCTTGACCAAGAGGTCCTCTGGTGGATGGAAAGCGAGGCCCTTCCACACCCGGGGCTCACCCTCGGGAACCCTGTGCGCCTTCCTTGGGGGCTCTCAGCACCTTCCCCCAGCACCCTCACCACCCCTGCCTCCCGCTGGCCTCCGAGGGCACTCCTGGGGGTCCCTGCCTTCCAGGCATTGACTTTCAGAATGCTGCCCTCCCTCTGCAGAGAACCCTCCCCCTGCTTCTGGAGTCTTCTTTCTTTTTTTGAGCTCTCCCTCCGCAGCTGAAGCTTCCCACAGATGCCCCGTGATTTGATGTAAAACAGAGGAGGCCGCCCCACCTCCACACCTTAGCTGGTCCCTCACCCTCCAGGTTTCTGCTCCCCATCCTCTGAGAATAACCACCCGAGTCTTGCTTTAGGGTGAAACTGTGGGCACCGTGTTAAAGCCGTTCTTAAGATAATTAAAAGTATCAAAAGCAAATCCACCAAGTTTCCTTCTGAGTAAAAGGAGGATCTTTAGGTATCAAATAACCCAGGTGGGTTCTTTCGGACGCTGACCTGGGTGGGAGCCCCGCCCTCTTTTCTCTTCTCCATGCAGCCCTCCTGGGGTAGTGAAGGTGCCAAGGACGCAGGCAGCTGCTCCCGGCTAGAAGGTGCTTAGCTGTGCCCCTCCCCATGAGAAGGTGCTTCTTATTCCAATCAGTGGTGTTTGCGGGTAACTTAGAGCCTTTGGTCCAAGGTTGTTTACCTGCCCAGGGACACCAATAAGTCCCTGAACGATGGCTCAGCTCCAGCTCCCAGGGACCCAGGTCTGGCTCCAGAACAATTGACTCAGTTGTTTAAGAAGGTTGTGTACATTAAAACAGCCATACATCACGGTAATGAATCCACCAGCATGGAGGGAAATTCATTGCACGTCTGCTGTGCGGGCTGTTACCCCGGTGCTCCGGGCACGTGCCTTTGAGGGCGTTAATGCGGATGGAATGTGGTATCAACACACCGACCCCCTGAACAGGAAAAGTCACACATTCAGAGGGCAGAGGAGAAAAAGAACCCCAAACCCCCAGCGCGTACGTCTTTAGTGCTGTGAGATTTCTTGGGGCCAACAGTTCAGCAAGGAGAATTTAGAAACGTTTCATTTCAACCCTTGGAAGGATTTCAGCATAATTTGCTGGGGCTCCTTAAGTGAGGTAAAAGCATCTCTCAGGCTCCTGGGGTAATAAAAAAGGGGGAAGGGGCTGTTTGTGTGCATGTGAGTTCCCGGCCGCTGCTGACACGCTTCCTACTCTCCCAGCCAAGCCCGTCCGCCCAGGCCAGCGGGGATGGCCGGCAGCAGTGTCTGGGGAGGCACAGGACGCCCGGAGCAGGACGCGCGCCTGCCAGGCACCCCAAGGTCAGCTGTCTCCGAAACGCGTTCATTTGGAAGTGAAAACGCTGATGCATTTAGGCAGAGTCCTCATCTGATTTCCATTTGCAAATGAACAGGAATGATTTCTTCCACTTACCCTTGGTGATTAACCGCTGGCAGTCAGCGTGGCACAAACAAATGAACATGCCCCACTTTTCAGCTTCAGCAGCTGGACCCTTCAGGAAGGTCACAGCTCAGGGTTCTGGCTGGGAGTGGACGTGCGCAGGTGACCCTGCAGGCGCTGCACCTCGAGTTTGGGGTCCGGGCCGGCTCTGGGCTCCAGCTCTCCCAGTCCACTCCCAAGCCTGTTGTGGGCTCTTCCCAGAGGAGGCTCCCTGGGGGAAGCTGCCTCTGGTTTTTGTGAAGGACGCTGCTGGGCTGCTGGTGGTGCCAGTGTGGGCAAAGCAGTCGTGGGCTTGCTTGGACGTTTATTCCGGGATCGGGACACTCTCCAAAGGGAGCTCTGTGAAGGGGCAGGCCACCCGCCTGGAGGTAATCAGAACCTGCCTCTCTGCATCTCCGTGGTCCTCCCCCCGGAGCTGCCCTCTGAGCAGCTCCTCACGCCTCTCAGAGCCAGAGCCTCAGCTTCCTTGGGCAGCAGCGGAGAAACTCAGGGCCATTCGTTGAGAAAGAGAAAAGAAACCCTCTTCCAGGTCCGTGTGTTTCACATACTGAATAAATTTGACCTTGGGGAGCCCGCTGGCAGCATTCAATCTGGAACAGGCATTTTGTCCTCACCTGAATCCCCCACGGGGCAAGGGGAGGGCCTAGGACGGACACGGTCAGTGAGGGGGTTAGGGAGAGGGAAGCCGTCTGGCGATGAAAAACCTAAGACTAGAATTTTTTCTAAAGACCGTTTTAGGGGAAGGCAGGGCGTGCTTTTAGCACGAGGAGGTGCTGGCTTCAACCCCCAAAGCCGCCATTACAAACAAACAGACAAAAAGAGAGTTTTACCGCTGACCGTCCACCCCCAGCCTTCCTGCTCCAGCCCCCGTGCCGGCCCAGATCCGTCCCGCCGGGCCCCCCAGGCCCGTCCATCCAAGTGCAGAGCTGTGCAGCCAAGTAGCTGCCGGCTCTCCTTCCCCCGTCCCACCCCCCCCCCCGCCCACACAGCCAGGCGCCCTACCTCCGCGCCAGCCAGTCCTGCGTCCGCTAAGCGTCGTGTTTTCTGAGGGCTCGCGGCTGTGTCTCTCCTCAGTCGAAACTAGCTTCCTGTGCGACCGATCTGATTTCACAGTTCTAACTCCCAGACCAACATCCTCACCCTCCACCTCTGGTCAGAGCTCCAGATGGCGTTCATCAGCCGCCTGTTTGAGGTCTCCACCTGGGTGTCTCGCAGGCACCCCAAACTCAATACGCCCGAGGCCGGACTGCCCCCTCAGCCCCAAGTCTGCAGCTCGTCTGGAGCAGGGCCAGCCCGGGACCCCCTTCCCCCGGTGGGTAAGTCCCCCGGACTCCCCACCCTCAGCCCACACAGCGGACCCACCACCAGGACGCCTGGAGCCTCCTGCACGGCACCCGAGCGGGCTCCTCCTTTTCGCCCAAAGCCTCGCCAGTTCTGCCCTTGACTTCAGCAGCAGCTCGCTGCTCTCTCTGCACTGGCTTTGGCTTCTTGAACCCATGTCTCGCAGTGAAGCCAGAACGACATTGTGGACATTCAGAACCACCTCCTCAGCAGCTTCCCGCACGTGAAGTCAAGTCCGCACCGTCACGTGGCCAGTGAAGGCCTGTGCGACGTGGGGCTTTCCCGGCCTTGCTTGTGCCACTGTCTTGCTCAGAGTCTTTCCAGAGTCAGAGTTAAAGTTCTTCTGACTTTCCGATGTTCCTCGTTGTGGGTCTTTTTATGATTATTATGCTGACCTGAAAGGGAATGGGTGAAACAGGCAGGCAGCATCAGCTGGTGACAGGAGTGTGGGGACAACCGGAGGGAAGCTCCCGGGCTGCTGGTGGGAACAGAAGTGGCTCAACCACTTTGGAAAACTGTCTAAGAGCATGACCGACGCTGACCAGACCTGCGCCTGTGGCCCCGATCCTGCTTCTCCAAACGCGCCCAAAGGCAATGCAAGGCCAGCCGGCCCAGCGATGCAGACAGGAACGTGCGAGGCAGCAACGTGTGCGACGAGCGCCAACCGGAAAGAAGCGGAACCCATCAGCCACAGAGCGGGTAGAGAAATGGCGGCTGTGCGTTCAGCGAAGCACCAGACGGCAGTGCACACCAAGCTGCTGCTGCAGACCCCGCGGGCGGGCGTCTCAAACCCGTACCCTTCTGTCAGAAGCTTCCTTACAGGGTCATGGGCTCGTCCTGGGCGCGCCAGGCACTCGTGGCCCTCGGTTCTGGGAAGCGTCCTGGTGTTGACTTTCCGGTACCTGCCCCCTTTCTGTCCCACCCCTCCTTCCCAGGGACCCCTGTTCATCCGACGTTTGACTCTGGGGCCGATCCTCTACTCTCCTCACTTCTGTCCTGCTGCTCCGTCTCCGTCTGCAGTTTCTGTTTGCAGAGATCCCTTCAACTTTCTTTACCAAACTTTCTGACTTTTTATTGTTTCTTTTTCTCTTCTTTTTTTGACTTTTTTTAATCAAAAAATTTTTATTACTTTGGGGGGAAGTAATTACATTTATTTATTTGTTTATCTAATGGCGGCTCTGGGGACCTTGTGCGCGCGCTCTGCCTCCGAGCTCTCCCCTCCCCGTTTTGTTGTTTCTCGTACCTTCAGGACCTAAGAGCACTTTCTCAATTGTAAGTTGTTGCCCTTTTTCAAATGACGATCCATTCTGTTGTTTCAAGAACCCAGTCTCTTCCCTTACTTCTCTGAAGGTGGTAACGGTGGTAGGTTTGTAGTTTCTCTTGTTTTCCTTCGTCCGTCTTCCTATCGGAGACTTCCCGCCAACGCCTCGGGGGGTTTGGCCATCTGCTCACACTTGGGAGTGGGGCTCTGAGAGTCTATCCAGAGCTCCGTGTGGGTGACGGCCCTGAACTCTGCGCTCCTGCCGCTGAGCTTACGTCCTGAGAGTTCTAAGGCCGATCATAAGCAGCCTGTGGCTTGTGCCGCAGCTCTCTGGGACTCTTGCTCGTGGAATTCGGCCGCCACGCGGTGAGGCCCCGGGGAAGGGGGGGTCAGGCCAGCAGCCCGGACTGAGCGCCCGGCTGACAGCCCGGTGAGGGGGCCTTTCTGGAAGCTGATGTCAAGCCAGTCCATGGTGTGACAGAGAAATGAGCTGTCCCCACGTGTGGATTTGTGGGTGAGACAAATGGTGGTTATTGTTTTAAGCCACTGCGTTGGGGATGTTTCTTACCCAGCACAGATAACCACGTGTGCGCACAGGCAGGGTGACCGTGTGTTCACTCCAGGGTGGTCAGGTGGCAGGCTGGCCTCTTGGTTCGGGAATTCCCAGATACCAGTATATCGACTGCACCTCCAGCCTGGGAGCCTGGTAGCAGGTGTTACAGCACAAAGCCACCTGTGTCCTGAGAGCCCGCCCGCACTCCTCCATCCACCTGCGCAGGACGTCCTTGTGGAAGAAGCCTCTTTCGTTCAATCTCTCCAGAGAAGAAATCTCTGGTCTCCTGGAGGGCGGGGGTTCCGGGGGTGGAGAGGGGACTGCAGGTCTCACGCACATTTTCAAACAATCCCACGTTTGACGCAGAGGCAGAACAAGCTCATGACAAGCTGGTCATTAGAGACGTGGAAATGGAAGCCACGAGCAGATGTCACTGCACATCTATCAAAGTAGACTGTGGTGAATGTGGCTAGGGATGCGGGAAAACAGCTCACTCGTCCATTTCTGGTGGGGGTGCACAGTGTTCAGCCCCTGTGGAACGTAGTGGGACAATTCCTTTAAAACGTAAACATGGACTTTTCCTGCAGTCCAGAAATTGTGCATGTATTTCAGAGAAATAAAAACTCATTTTCACATAGAAACCTGTAAGCAAATAGTCATAGCAGCTTTGTCTGCAACAGCCCCAAACTGGAAGCTACCCAGATGCCCTTCAGGAGGTGAAGGGCTAAACCAGGGCGCAGCCATCCTGCAAGAGGATTCGGCAACAACCTGGAGCCAGCTGTGAAACAGGCAACAGCTTGGATGAGCCTCACGGAAGTTACGCTGCCTGTAAGGCTACATACCGAGTTCGCAGGGTAACATGATTATCAGTTGAGGGGTCATCCAGGGTTACAGATGAGGGAGAGAGGGCAGGTGTGGTGAGAAGGGTCTTATGGTGGTGATTCAGTTACATGACTGGGTTGTGGTGATTACATGAAGCTATGTGTGCGATAAATTGCACATACACACGAGTTTTTGTCTCTGTGGTTTTTATTTTTTCTCTGCTGGAGGGACTGGGGGTTGCACGCATGCGAAGCACGTGCTCCACCACTGAACTACTGCCCGACCCCGCCCTGTCCCTGGTTTTGACGGGAGATGTTCATCTTGGGGGTGGGCAGCTGAAGGGTGTGTGGGACCTCCCTGCACACTTCTTTGCAACTTCCTGTGAATCTTTAACTATTGCCAGATACAAAGTTTTCTGAAAAATAGGCCTGGCCCGTGGACAGTGATAAAGAAGCAGTAACTGGAAGAAAGGTGGGGCCAACCTTCCACTCTGAGTCAAAGGCTGTCCCCTCAACTCTGTGCTCCTCTCACGGGGGTTTCCCATTTCCTGGGAAGAGCAATGCTCCTGCCCGTCTGCGCAGAGACTGCTGCGCTTCTCCCCGAATCTGTCTTCTCCTTCTTCTCTGGAAATAGAGGCCCTGCCTCTTCGCTGGGTACGTGGCCACCCAGAGTAAAGAGGACCCTTTTCAGCCTCCCCTGCATCCAGATGGCTTGTGGGACGAGGTTCTGGCCAGTGCTTTGTAACAGAAGGGGTGTCTGGAATGGACGCTTAAGGGAAGGGTGGACCCTTTGCTTCTCACTCCTGGAATATAGGCATGATGGCTGGAGCTTAAGCATCCTCTTGAATCAAGAAGTGAAGGCCTCCGTTATTCTGGATTTTCTATCCCACGCAGTCAAACTCACTCATACACCATCTCAAGGCTTCGACACACACCAGCTCCAGCACAAAACTCCTGTCTCTGCTCTCCTTCTGCTCAGATCATGCCTCTTTGTTTTTCAGATTTTAGCTTAAATTCTGCTTCCTCAGGAAAGCTTCTGGGTCTAAACTAAGGTAAATCCAAACTAAGGTGAGTCCCAAGTCCTTTTTAGGGTGTTTCCCCTTTTCTAAATAGTTTCCATCCCTGAGAATGACCATGGCTCTAAAAACAAGGTCACCGAGGAGGACCCCAGAGCTAAATCTGTGCGTCTTGGCGGGCGTGGGGGAGGACGAGCCCCTGACCCAGCCGAGGTCACACAGACTCTCCGCTCTGGGAGTTGGAAGCTGGGGCTCAGTGGCTGGCAGTCTGCACGGTGGGGCCTACAAGCCTGTGCTGTGCCGTGAACTGAGGGCAGGGGCGGGGAGGGAGCAGACGGAGCAGGTGTGGAGGCCTGCGGGTTTCTCCTCCCTGGTGTCGTCCCTGCCGAGGCGGGGTGCCTCTGTCCACACTTGACTCAAACACCCCTATAACCTTATTCTCACTGTGCTAAATGCTGCCCCACTTTTCCCCCTGCAAACTGTGGTAAAACACACATAGCATAAAATTGACCACCTTAAGCACTTTGAAGTGCATGGCTCAGGGGCGCTAAGTCCACTCGCTGCTGTGCGACCATCCCCACCATCCGTCTCCACAGCTCCTTTCGTTTCTCATCAGGCAAAGTGGAACCTCTAGCCCCTGCTCTTCATGGAGGGGGACTGGACTGCACGTGCGCAAGGGCGCGGGTGGAAGGCCAGCTCGGGTGGGTCCCGGCGGCAGTGAGGCGGGCTGAGCTGGGGCCCCAGTCCCCATGACGCGAGGACCCTGTGTGTTTCTGAGCAGCAGGTGAAGGTGTGGGCCCATGCCTTGGGAAGTCTGCCTTGGCAGCGGTGAGCAGTATGGATTGAGGAGGAATATTCAAGAAAAGATGACGAGTTCACGAATTCAGCAAGTATTTATCGAGCTCCTGCTATCCAACAGGCCCCGTTCTTGGCCCTGGAAAGACAGAAGGGACGGAACAAACAAGGTCTCTGCCATCGTGAAGTTTACGCTCTGCTTGGGGAAGACGGGTGATGCGCAAGGCGATGAATGCTCGAGATAATTTCAGAAGGCGAAAATCGTTGTTAATGGCATAAAACGTGATGATAAGATAATAAACAGGGACTGGGGAGGGTGGGACGGGCAACCCAGCAAGGTCTGGGGGGGCGCGGTGGAAGTGGTAACTAGGACGGAGTTTACCCCAGGCAGGTTTCAAACCATTCCAGTTAAATTCCACAAACCGCTATGCATCTACTTGCGTCAAACTTGACCTTGTCTGTACCGGCTTAGAGCCAGCGGTTCTGCGCCTGGATGGAGTCTGGGGACTGAACAGGGGCCAGAGGTGGGGGGATGCACAGAGGGCTGGTGAGCAAGAATGTGATGGAGCCATGGAGAGGAGTCGGGGCGTCGGGAGGAGACTCGGCTTCGGGGGAAGTTGGTTCCTTTGGTTTGGGACTTGGTGGTTTGGGTATTACTGGGGCACTCCGGTGGTGATGTTCAGCAGACCCAGAGGTCAAGCCTGGAAAAGCCAGTTTTAGAAGGGTCTTTGGATGCTTAGCATGCACAAGGTCCTGGGTTCAACCCCCAGAACCTTCTCTAAAAAATAAATAAACCTAATTACCTCCCCCCCAAAAAAGTAAAACTAAAAAACAATCTTAAAAGTAGGGTCCTTGGCTCCTTCCTCTCCCTTCACCTCCTCGCCCACTTGGTCACCCCCGTGCTGTGGCCTCCCTCCCTGCAAGCCCGTTTGGGTCCCCAGCCTCCGTCCCGCAGGCACCCCGGAAGGTCAGGCTCACGCCGCCTGGTGCCTTGCATCTCTGCAGCCGCCCTCACGGCGTGAGGCACGCAGGACACGCTCCGTGAATGTTTGCTTTGAACGAAATGGGGTGGGATCTGAGATGTGCAAAAAGACGGGAGTGTTAAGTTGCTGAAATTAGGAGTTGGCAGCATTTTAATGCTTTTTTCCCCCAGACTGTCTGGAAGAAGAGATGGGTTACAAAGTGCCCACGTGGCAGGAGCGTCTTGGCACCAAGGGTCTGCCTGCTCCTTGGCACTCTGCTGTCTACAGGGAGGTGAGGGAGCATGTGGAGGAATGAAGGACCGCTAGGGGAGCATCAGCGAGTGTCGGGGGGCCTCAGAGCAGTCCTGAGCAGCTGGCATCCACGTTCTAGAGCCTTCTCTTGGTTTAGGGTTACACCTCTCTTCCCTCCCAACCTCATCACCCTCCCCGCTAATTGATAATGACCTGGTGACCCTGAAATAGCAAGTTAATGAGCTTGGTGTCAGGGAAAGTCTCTGCTGAGTGAGGAAGTTGAGGCTCAGACATTGCAAGTCACATCTTCAGGACCACACAGCGCATTAGTGGTGGCAGACAGGTAGGGAAAGGACTTTAAAAAAAAATCACACCCTTGTGCTCTCCAACTTGAGAGAGGCAGTTCCGAGCAGCTCCGGGGTGTCTCAGTGCTGGCACTGCCAGGCTGTCCCAGAAGAAGCCCCTTCTTCCCGCCTCTGTACCCTTCAGACAAGATTTACTGAAGTCAGGTGAACCTTGGTTCAACCTTGTTCGCAGGTTCTAAGTGGTCGTTTCATTTAAGACATTTAACTAAAAGCCCTTTCCATGGAACCAACTCCTGCAGGCGTGCTGCCAGCAATTAATGAAAGATGATAAAATAATAAAAGAAGTAATACATTAACTGTATTATCCTTGCACACTCGGGCCGTCCTTTTCATTATATCCTCTTTATGGACAGTCTCCAGCAACGTTTGAAGAGCTCCTTTATTGCTGTTCTGTGACTGTTCAGGGGTCCAGACATTAACAGGCCACTTAAATGCCAATGCTCCCCTGTGTTCTCCGCCTCCATCCTCGCTGGTGGGCTTGGAGGGCACATTGGGTCCATACCTGTCCCTCTCTGCTTGGAGGGTGAGCTGAGAGCGAGCTTGGAATGACAGATTTCACTTTTGGACTCCCAGCCTCTGAGAGAGATTGGTTTGCTAATTAAGAGAAATGATGCAATTGGCCTCCATCTCTAATTTGCTTAAAGAACAATTTGGTCTGGAAGCTAAGCGTCCCTGTGGAGACATAATTTCCAGGTCACAGTCCGTGGTGGGCATGACTGAGATCTGTCGCCCCTGCTCAGGGGACTGTGGTGACACACTGTGTGTTCATGCCTCCTCTACCCAATTGTCCTCTCACCTTCCACCCAAGATTTCACGAGACTCTGTAATACCAGTGGGACACTCACATTTAAGGCCCAGGTCCTTCCTTACAAAAAGAACTCTGATTTTGGAGGAGGGGAAATGTGCCCAACTAAAACACTAGCTCTCCAAAACCTCCGTGAAGCCCTGGTGGCCGTGTGACACACTCTGACCAATGGGGTGTGAGTAGAAGTATGGGGGAGACTCGGGGGGGGGGTATGTGACCAAGTGATGCAGTTCTGGCCAATGGGGATGCAAGGAGAAGCACGGGTGTGACTTCTGGGAAAGTTCAGGTGACCGTGTGACACAGTTCTGACCAATGCGACGCGAGGGGGAGCACAGCTGTAATTTCTGGGCAAGCTCCGCTAGCCGGGCACTTCCAGGAAGCCCTCCTTCCTTCCCTCTCCTCCCCTCCCTTCCTCCAGCCTGCCAGGAGGGCAGGTGCACTCCAGACAGGCGACCTGCACCTTGAAGCCACTGGGCGAGAAGCCCGAGTCTGGAAGCCGCCACGCTGGGAGGATGGAGCAGAGACAGAAGGAGCCTGCACCCCTGGCAGCATCTGTGAGCTGCCGCACCTGCGTGGGTCACCTACCTCAGGACTTCTCACGGTGTGAGACACAGTCCCGGGCACGGGAGCCCCTGCTGAACTGGTTTTCTGACTCGTGACTGGTAGCCTTCCCGGCTAATACAGGAGCTCACCACGGTGATGAGAAAAGGACGAGACACGGTGAGCCGGGCTGGACTGAGCAGTGGTCGCCCCACACGCCGTGGGTACGACTGGCTATCGGCAGGAGCCACTCTGGCCGGCTCCAGCCCCCTCTCTGCTGTAAACCTGACTCTCACGGCCTCTGTTCCTCCTGTCTCGGTTGCCCTGTTCCCAACGCTTGCCTGGTGGATAACTGACCTCTTGAGTCCTCGACCATGACTTCTGCTGGTGGCCTCTCTCCCTCCCCAGCATCCCCACCTCAGCCTCAGCTTCCGGTCCTGACTGTACTGTTGAGCGAAGCACCAGCCCTCCACCTCTGCCTTCACTGGAAGCTGGCCGGCCTGAAGGCAGCCCGTGGGTGGGGCAGACAGTGAGAGGAAGGGAAATGGACCTGTGGGCGTTATTGTGGGCGTTCTTACACCCGAGCTGTGCCCACCCAACGGGGACGTGTTCCCTGACCTCCTTGCAGTTTGTTGACACGAGCCTTGAAACAGCAGAGTGCCTTGGGGGGCAAACGGGCTGTCGGGCCCTGAGGCTGTGGCTTCACTGGGGGGCTCAGACGAGTGCGTGTGGGTGGCAGAAAGTCTGCTGGCTGTAGCACACATTTAAAATGGTCTCCTGTCACTTCATTTGCCAGTATTTTTGTCAAGAACTCCATCTTCCCTTGCAGTGCAGCCGCCGTGCCTTTGCCTGAGTGGACTTCAGGCTCTTAGAAGCTGAATGCTGCTCTGTAACTGACCCCACACTGGACCTGCTCCTTTTACTTCCATCTTTGTGTTCCATTGCTTTTGCAGTAGAAGTTAGTCACTTAAGCGATGTTGCCTGTAAGCTTAAATTACACATAATGAAGCATCTCTGAGAACCCTGCCTCCCAGGTCATGAGCATTAAGCTAAAAAAACCTCTGTTTAGCTCACAGGAAACGTCCTGACTAGACTTTACATCCTCTCCTTTTAGTATAAGAGAAGCCTGAATTCTAACACAGGCAGGATGATTCTTTGGGACACTAGTCCACCAACTACCATCTTCTCGATCTGCTGGCTTTCCGAATACAGTCGCTCTTCCTTGTCCCAGCACCTCGTTGCTGGATTTATCAGCCTGTCGAGCAGCAAGCAGCATGAGCTTGGACTTGGTGACAGTTCCCGCCGTGGTTCCAATGTGGCAGCAGCTCCTTCCTTCTTCCTGAGAAGATTCCCCCTCAGGGGAATCAGGAGTCTTGGCTGCGTTGGGAAACGCAGGTCTCAGGTGCTGTGGGGCTGAGGCTCCCAGAACAAGCCAAGGTCAGGAGCCCAAGAGGTCAGGCAGTCACTGCCAGGCAGGCTCTGGAACAAGCGTGGCCGGTGACAGGAAGGGGGTCCAGGAGCCAGGAGGAGAGCCAGGTCTCTTCCAAACCTCACGTGCGTCCCCGACCCTCCCTCACATGCCCTTCCCGGGAGGCCCTCCACCTGTCTGTTGGGCATCAAGGTGTCTGTTGGCTCCTGGCCTTCAGAGCAGACCTTCCAGCTCTGACCACTCTCCGTGACCTAGCTGACTGCCCAGGCGTCTGGCTCCCTGGCCAGCCCGCCACACTCAGCCCCGGAGGGAGCAGTGTGATCTCAGCTGGACAACTGGCACGTGGTCGTCTTGACCTTGGGTCTGGCCTGACTGCACTGAACGCTGAGAGCTGTTCAGAGGGCCGTCTAAACGGGCGCAGTCAGCCCTTTAGGAAACCCCTCATTTGTGGGCTGCCGCCGAGGGCTCTGACGGCCCCGGAGCTCGCGGCGCAAGGCAACAGGGAGTTTCGCAGAGGCACGAGGATAAACCTGGGCAGACACTCCTAAGTCGCCAGGAAGAGAGGGTCCTCGTCCTCCTCATGCTGAGCCCGGCTGTCCAGCGACGTCGACGGCTCGCTGGTTCGCCCTGTGTGACAATTTGGGGGATGATTATCCTTATGTATTCTTTTTTATTCCTTCTCGTTTTGATCTTGGAGGAAATCCTCATAACCTTGCGATTGAGAGATGTCAATTATTCACTATGGAAGTCAAAAAGCTTTGCCAGCTTGGAGCTGAAATGTCAATTAATCGTCAATTCGTCACATTGAGTAATTGATTAATTGGCACCATGTTAATCTCTAAATCAGTGGTAATAAATTACTTGGTTTTTAATCTTGACCTTCAGAGTGCTAAAACTCTTCAAATTGCCACTGTTCCTGCGGGAAAATGACTGATGAAGCTACATTCCTCCCATAATTTTTGTTGCTCCTAAAATTTCTACCTAATTGAGAATCCCAGGAGCGCCTGGAAGCCAACTTTGACAGAGGACTCCCAGCCGTGCCCAGACATCAGGGGGAAGCGGATGGAAACTGGGCCACCGCGCTGGCTGGAGCAGGAACGCACTTCAGCTGATGGTTTTTCTGCAAACCTAATCACTATAATATCATACAGAATTAATTTAATAGGTGCCCTATTTACCACAAAATTTATAGCTAAACCTCTGGGAAAGTGTTCTTTTCTTTCTCTCTCTCCCTTTTTAAATATAAGGCAGAATACAGAGTAAGTAGTGACTGATTTCTGCTGTTTTTTCCTGGTTTCCCAGTGTTTCGCTTCCACATGCACAAATCCTATGTTGAACAAAAGCAGTATGTCTTTAAATGAATGCATTCAGCCTGACCCCAAATGGCTTTCAAAGGCCAACATTCTTATAACCTGGAAAGCTTTGCGAACAGGGCCTTTGTGTTTTCTTTCTAAACCTAGACTTGGATGTATATCCAGACTCAGGGTGAAGCTGGGGGGGTCCACATGCTTCCAGCTGTTCTGTTAGATTTCAGCCCTCCGTCCCTCCCTCTTGACTCTACCCTTCTGTCTTCCCTGGGAAGCTGCAATGGACAACTCAGGTGTGGACCCGCCACCATTCAGGGCTACTTGAGAACTACCGATCCTGCCGAGGACACCCCGAAGTCGTTCCCCTGGCGCCCTGGGACCCCGTGGGCAGTCCTGGTCCCTCTGAGCGCTGCTGTGAGCCTTCACCTCACCCTGTTCCTTGGGTGCTCGTTCGTGGGCTGTCTGGGGATGGAAACCGTGCTCCTCCGAGTGACCATCAGCACAGCCAGGCCGAGGTCCAGTCTAGAAAGATCTTTCTATTATCTGTTTGTGGTCATAGAAGGTGGTTGCCCGATGCTGCCTGAGGCCCGCACACCTTGGTTCTCACTGCCTCGTGCTGGTTCCTGTCTTTTTTATCTTTGCAAAGTCACTTTCTTCAGTAAAATGAAATACTAGTCTTCGCTAATTTTTCATGTCCAGGAACTGGAAACAACCCACATACCCTTCAGCAGATTAATGGATAAACACGCTGCGGTGCACGCTCAAGCAGCTCGCACCTCGGACAAATAATAACCGAACGCCTCTTGACCCCACACTGCCTGCCTTCCAGCTGCTGTCCCATCTCTGCCGCTGTTCCCAGAATAACTTGCCCAAATTGCTGTCTGTGTTTTGTCATCACCGCATCACCTGCTGGCTCTTCTGAAATATTAGTCGTCTTAATATCGCTTACCCCACAGGGCATTTGAAAATTAGATCATATACTGGGAAAATGTTTAGGAAATGGAGCGCTGTATATACAGATTAGCTCGTGTTGTGGCTTGTTTGGCGTTTCTGGCAGTTCTGGCAGAATTCATGAATTTTCTGAGAACCCCAAACCCCAGAGCCATCAGGCCTGGGGGCGTCCTGACCCTGGCATTGCAGGTCCCTCAGTCCCCAGAGGGGTCGGTGTGGTGGGGTGGCCTTGGCTCACACACGATGAGCTTGACCAGCAGGCTGCGTTAAGTGTCCCTTCCCCGGCTGCACCACCATGGTCTTGACTGCAGCCTTCTTGCTGTGGGAAATGAAGCCGTCCGACACAGAGGGTCCAGGGAGGCGGGGGGGGGGGTGCTGGCCAGAGCACATGGGGGACGAGTGTCAGGGAGCTGGGGCACATGTCCCTCAAAAACGCATCCCACAGAACACTCTTCAGTGTAGACCTCAGCTGTGTCACCCTCTTCCCTGAGACGCTGGCCTGCATCACATCAGGAGGAAACAACAGGGCCTCTGCAGAGCTGGCGAGACCCCAGCCTGGCCTCTCCCAGCAACTCGGTCCTGAAAACCCCGCTGGGGGGTTTTCGTATTAAAGACATCAACCAAGAGGCATCCCAGTGTGGTATATGAACCTTGAGTGGGTCAAAACTTCTAAAATTCAGCTCTAGAAGTTGTTCAGGGCACAGCTGGGGACATCTGAGCACCACGTGATGCTATGGAATTGTCTGCTGTCTTTGCTGTGGTAACGGTACAGCGGTCTTGCACACCCTTTAGGAGACAGAGTAGTTAGGAGTGAAAAGTCACGTCTGCGATTTACTTTCAGATGTTTCAGCAAAAACTGCTGCGCTCGGCTTTATGAGACTTCCCTGAGGCTGCGTTTCGCACAGATTGAGGGTTTGTGGCGGCTCCACACCAGGCCGTCTGCTGGCGCCATTTCCCCACCAGCATTTGCTCACTTTGTGTCTCTGTCATATCTGGGTAATTCTCATGGTGTCTGAACTTTTCATTATTGTTACGTTTGTCACGGTGACCTGTGATCCGTGATCTTTGACTGTTACCATTTGTAGAAGTTTGGGGGCTCCATGTCTGCGCCCTGTATGTGACGGGGAACTTTTTCAGTGCTGTGTGTGTTGTGTGTGTTTTGTCTGCTCCCCCAACCCCGCCTCCTCTCCTTGGGCCCCCTGCCCGTTCCCTGAGACACAACAATATTGGAATTAGGCCAGTTAATAAACCTACAGTGGCCTCTAAGCGTTCAAGTGAAAGGAAGAACGCTAAAACACTGAACGGGTCAAAGGAAACACACTTGTGGCTGGCCTGAGCCTACTGCCTACCTGCCCGTGGTAAATGTGGGGGCCAGAAATTCCTTCAAATTTATATTCAGGATTTTCTTCTTGAGTCTCAAGCTGCTGTGGCTTCAACATTTGCATATTTGAGAATAAATATAAGGTGGAGGGCAGAGCTCAGGGGTGGAGCGCACGTTTAGCACGCGTGAGGCCCTGGGTTCAATCCCCGGCACCTCCTCTCAAAATAAATAAACACACTGAATTACCTCCCCCGCCCCCACAAGAGAAAACATAGAAAATAAGGAGAGAAACGGTACTTAAAAGTGGCACCAGGGGGACCTCAGACTACTGGGAGAAAGGGCTGCTAAGCATGGAAAGCATTTTCTAAAGCTGTGGAGTCTGACTGAGAGCTGAGGGCCGTGACCACAGACGAGGAGGTCCTCCTGCTCCCCTCGTGAGCCGCCAGAGCTCAGCAAGGACAGGACGTGCTTCTCCCCTCCGTCCTGTGGCCTGTGTCACTGGGTATGGGGGACCGGTCCCTGAGTCAGGTGACGAAGTGGGGAAGAGGGTCCCTTCTCCCCGTCGCTGCCAGGGGCTGGTGGTGGCTGCTGTCGGGACAGTCGGGGGGTGTCTGGACCCGACCTGGTGTGGGGGCTCACACTCTCCCAGGGCCTTCTCCTTCCCAGGGACGGCCTTCTGTGGTCCAGTGTGCCGCGGGCCTGAAGAACGTCCCGGGACATCCTGGAGTTCTTTCAGTCCGCTTCGTCCCGTGGCGTCTGGGGGGCTCCTCGCCAGCGCTCTGATTAGACAGAAGAAAGGAACGTTTCTTTCACTCCTGCTAACGCTGCCGGCTTAGCCGCCTGGTCTCTCATTCTCCCCGCGGAGTCTGAGACATGCCCGCCGAGGCGTTAGCGGACGGGCTGGTGCTTGCACTTCACCAGGGGAACACTTACGACCCCGTGCAGGAGGGGGCCAGGCCAGAGCAGACGCAGAAGGCCGTCCCCGCAGGAAGACGGCCCTCCTAGCTGTGTCCTCTGAGCTGGTTCTCCCTGGGCCTCCAGATTGGTAGCTGTCACCAGGCGGGGCCTTTGGGGGAAGTTACTGTTGCCTCTCCAACTTCAAACCCTATAAAGGGAAGGCTGGGACGAGCTGGCTTCCTGGCGTCAGGGTCTGCGGGAGGAGAGCGGGGCAGGGCCGGGGAGCGGCTCCGTGCGGGGTGCCCGCCGCCCACGCGCCCTGGGGAACAGCCGCATCACAGCCGTGAAGGGGAGGCGCGCAAAGCCAGGCCAGGTCACTCCTGGGGCCTGTGGGACCAGCCCCGGCGCTCCCCGTTCTGACCCAGTGACTGGGAGGGAAGCCAGCAGCCCGGCCGAGGGAGTCGGGGCGCGGCGACCGTCGGGCACAGCTGCACCTCGTCTGCACTAACCCTGCTATTCTCCGAGTAAGCATGCACCGGCGGGCTCTTAACCTGCAATTTCCTAATCAAATCGAAAAGAGAAAACCTCAGCAGCACTGGCCGAGCCACGGGAGCTGCCACGGGAGCTCATCCAGTTGTGTCTCGGAAGCGGCCCCCGGAGGGAGCGGACGGGCTCAGGGCGCAGTGCCCCCCTTGCCCCCCGACCAGACCAGCGGTTCAGTCCTGCGCTCGCCTTTCCGCTAGACGAGCTTCTTCAAGTCGGATGTGGTCCTCACTGCTGTTTCCTAATGCTTTGGCTCCGGCAAGCGATGGAAAGGAGAGGTGAGCGGACGCCCTTCGCAAGCGCCCGGTTCCCACGCAGCCTGGAGCCGCGCCCGCGCACCACGCCGCCCCGAGACCAGGGATGCTGCCAGCGTCCGCCCCGGGCAGCCCCCACCCCACCCCACCCCACCTTGGAGAATGATTCTTGCTCCAAAACACCACTAGTGCCCAGGCTGAGAATCCTCACTGTCCTGTTTGATCCCACATGACGGCGTTCCCAGGGAGTTTTTCATCTTCACTAAGAACTTGGAGAGACTCCTGCCTTGATTCCAGGCCTGTCCCTCCGATCGAGGGCATTGCAGCCTTCGGGTGGGTTCGTGTTGACAGGAGCAGAGGGAGGGGAAGCAGCGGGGAGGTGGTGCCCCCCACACCGCCCCCCGGCCCTGGGCCCACTCAGCGGAGCAGAGTCCAAGGATTCAGGTGCAAACTCTTTTCTGAGTCACAGCATTTTCTGTCTGAAGGATACAAATAACTGCTTTAGTTCATTTCTACTTTTTCTGCATAGACAATGGGGGAAATTTTGTTTCTTTGAAAGGATTCTTTTGCATCTATCTACGTGCATACAGTGGAAATAATACAGAGTAAATTGTGATGGTTAAGTCTGCACTTTTAGCAGGTGCCTCTCCAGTTCCAGAGGAAGAAAATGAACAGGTACAGGCAGAACTTTGCCAAGATTTGCATTTTGCTCATTCAACTCCCCCCTCCCTGAGTCGACCTCTATTCACAGTCGGGAATGCCCACCGCACGAGACATCCTGAGTGACCTGGGGCCCCCTTAGCTCGTGAGAGGCAGTGTCTGCCTGTGACAGAGGTCACAGCATGGATTTCACGGGCCTCCACAAGGCAGCCTTGCTGGTTTGGGAGGAAAACCAGGCGACACCAGCGCAGCAAGAGCAGCGGCTCGTGCCCTCAGTTCTCCCAGCCTGAGTCGCCTGCCCAGTTGGTGCCTCTCGCAACCAGGGCTCCCCTGACATTTACACCCTCACTTGCAAACCCGCCCGGCAGCAGGGGACAGATGGCTGGCCCGGCCTCCTGTGTGAGAGGTGACCCCGCAGACGGCTGTGTTTTCTTCCACGGCCACCAGCTAAGCTGTTAAACACCCAGATACGTTATGCGAGCAGGAGGGGCACTGCCAGACGAAATGGCGGTGCTCCTTTTCAGAAACAGGGCTTTTAATTCTCGGCTCTGCTTCTCCCCAGGCTGGGTAATTGGATTCACGCCCTCGGAGCCCACTTCTGTCCCGAAACCATTGTCCTTGGGTTTGGAGGGGAGTTTCCACAGGGCCCATGGAGAGGGGCGCAGGGGAAGACAAATTACCCATGTGTCTGAAAGGGAAAGGGCTGCAAATCAATACGGGGGGAGAGAGGGGGAAGGGGGAGTAAAGGTCGGGGGAGGAACGAGGGAAAGATACGGGAGGCCACAGCCATAGGAACAGGACAGGAAGCATTTAAAGCTAAAGCCCACTCCTCACACGTAAAAATGTAAAGCTGTCAATTTTCATTAAGGGTGAAGCAAATGAAATCTGGATGGTGCCAAATAATTAATGACTTTTAATAACCCTAATAAATTTGGATTTCATCAAAACCATGTTGCCTATCGCTGCCGATCACCCGCCAGGGTGGGGCGTGTTGAGGGGGCCCAGCACCTGTGTGGAAACGGGCACCGCTGACACCGTTCCCAGGTACATCAATTACAATCAAAGAGTCATAAGAAGTCCAAAATGGACTTCTTTAGCACTTCGATGCGGAGGCCCTTGCGTTTAAAATTAAATCCATTAATTGTAACCGCTGTGCCGGGTGATCCCGCAGGTGGTGCCCAAGCTAATTCCCTGTGCCGGCAATCGCACCAGTCCTTGTTAATTACGGGCCCTGATTTATTTCACACGGGGAGGGCTGCACGTGTGTGCCCCACGTCACACTGATAAGAGGTCACTAGATCACTTTGTTCCAGGCAGTTTAGAAACTGGTCATGAACTACGTCTCTAGAACCTGGACCAGAAGTGACCGGAGACGGACGGTGGGTACCCAACACCATCCAGCCGTCTGGAGGCCCATGAGGACAGAGCCCGGTTTCCTCTTGTCTGCGCAGTGAAAATTGATTTTAAAATAGAAGTTTCTTAATGGTGCTTGGCATTTTTTTCTGACTGTTCCAGGTGGTGGCCATTGTGATCCATCAGTCTTGACGTCGGCCCAGGGGAGGCTGGTGGGAGAGGAGGCAGGGTGGGCTGCCCAGTGGCCAGGGCAGGTCTGCTGGAGAAGGAAGCTGGGACTGAGTGATGGACTCTGAAGGGCTGCCCCTCGCCTGGTGGGCAGTGCGGGCAGGTGAGCCTTCCTCCTCTGCCAGGAGCGGTCTCCGAGCAGCTGGGGTCAGCATCCACTCATCCCTGGTGCTGGGCCACTCTCAGCAGAGGCCACACCAGCAGAAGGGCTGGGTCCAGGGCCAATGAGCCTCCCCCTGAGACCCACAAGAACAGGGCACCCTGCCCAGGCAGGTGATGAGGGCACCCAGGCACCGACAGGCTTTAGACCGTGACCCGAAACACAGTGGTGCCAACTGCGAGCTTCAGTGATGGGTACTCTGCCAGACCTGGTGATTTGCCTGGAAAGGAGGAACAGCCTGTAAGAGGCCTTGGGGATGCAGGGCATGGGCAGCAGGTGATGAGTGGACAGAGCAAGGAGACATCGACTGGACAGAGACATCGGGTGGGTGGCAGCCTGTCCAGGGACAGGAAGAGAAGAGACCAGAAGAACAGAGTCTAGGGGAGCCCTGGCTCCTGGCTGAGGGCCGGGAGGATGGTGTCAGGAGGGAATCCAGGAAAGGAGAGGGTTTTAGAAACACGCTTGTGTTGAGTTCTGGTGTCTGTGGGGCAGGCAGGTGGCAGCCATGTCCGGGGCTCAGGAGCAGCAGTGGACAGACGGGAATGGGGTGGACGATGCCCTCGGGGCCGTGATGGGCAAGGCGTGGAGTGGGTGGATGAGGGGACCCGGTTCCCTCGTCTTTGCTCCCTTGGCTCCCGCATCCCCAGCAAGGTCCTTACCCACTCACGTCTCAGGCTGGCCATCGTCAATGCTTTGTGTGTCCTTGAACGAGACAGTAAGCAGTCTTCAGGACAGGCCGTCCCTCAGAGCACACAGTGGGCACTCAAAAAACACTTTGCTCAGTGGACTGAGCTGAATGGCACCGTTCCTGGTCTCAGAGATCCTTCCAGTTTTGTCTGTGAAGCCCCCTGCACCGAGTCGTGGCTGGAGTCACTCACCGGCTTCCGGCCAAGGTTAGGGGCTGCCTTCATATGTCCTCAGGTGCCACCAGGTCGCTCCTCTGCTCTGATGATACTAAATTCTGCCCCCGGGTGCTTCCAAAAAACCCTCCTTCTTCAACGTGATTTTACTTTACTATTATTATTTGTTAATGGAGGCTCTGGGGCTTGGACCCAGGACCACATGTGTGCTGAGCACACACTCTGCCACTGCTAGCTCTACCCGCCTCCGTTCCAAATACGTTAAATAAGAAATGCACTCATGGTTGGTGGGGTGATGGCCCCCAATCGTGTCCACGTCACAATCCCCAGAACCTGTGAGTATGTCACCTTGTGGACAAAGGGAACAACTGCAGATGCGAACGTTAAGGATGCAGACACGGGGGAGTTGTCCTTGTAAGAGGGAGGCAGGGGGTTGGTCAGAGAAGCAGAGGCGGGAGTGACGTGATGGCCAGTCAGAGACCTCGAGCAGGGAGCGTGGCTGCCTCCAGGAGCCAGAAGAGGTAAGAAAACAGATTCTCCCCTAAATCGCAGAAGGAACCATTCTTGCTGAAAACTTATTTTAGCCCAG
This sequence comes from Camelus ferus, assembly GCF_009834535.1. Taxonomy (NCBI): domain Eukaryota; kingdom Metazoa; phylum Chordata; class Mammalia; order Artiodactyla; family Camelidae; genus Camelus; species Camelus ferus. The sequence continues at coordinate 1,475,348 of NC_045702.1, read as the reverse complement.
AGACCCAAGTCAGACTTCTGAGCTTTAGAAATGAAACGTAACACAGCACGGCTTTAAGCAACGAAATTTGTGGTCGTCTGTTAAGCCACCACCGGAAACTAAGCCACCACGGACATCATCACCTCCTGCAGTTGAAAACAAGAGCCCTCCTTGCTCCATGAGAGCAACGTTTACTGGAATCAGGATCTGCCCAGAATCCCTGGGGAGTGACGAGCCTGATGCTCAGGGAACGGAGCGCCCGGCGGGGCCCCGCGGCACCTGCAGACGCCAGCACCTGCTTCTCTTGCTTGGGCTCGCTCAGCCTCTGGCTGCAGCACCGATGTTCTGCCGAGGCCCCCGCTGGCTTCTCTGGCTTACTCAGACTGTCTGCAGCAACCAACGGGCCAGTCTGAGATTGTCTGACGCGTTAATGGCTAGTCACTTACTCAGAATAATTGAGCCATTTTGGTCACATAGGTGGGACATTCTCTGTGTTTGGGTTTCGACATTCTCTACTTTCTATTTTCATTTCCGTGCACCCTCACAATATATTCACCTTTTCTCAGCCACATAATCTGATGTTCATACTTTCTTTTAAGTCAAAGAGAGTTAAACATTTATTTTAACCTTGAGAATTTGTCCAGTTTGTATTTTAAGACTCTGAATTCCTTGGGAAGGTTCCAGGGTTTCCCAAACTCAGGCCTAGAGCCCCGTCAGGTACGACAGATGTACAGCTATTGTGCAAGGCGACTGTCACCACAGCGTCTGATTTACTGGCGGTAACGTGCGGCTCCTTCCGGACATGAGGCTGTGCTGCTTCTGATCAAGGTAATATGAGAAAATCTCAAATTGGTGCTGCTTCGGTGACAAAATGCTGTTCAAATTGTTCCAAGTTTCCAAATTCCTAATAGCGTGTCAGAAGGAAACGAGATGAAACTTGCTTTAGCAGTGGAACAGATTACACGTCCCAGAGAGCTAGGCCGTGTCAAAATGTGTCAGGAATGTCAATTTCTAGAGCAAAAGACTTGGCGAGGTTGCGATCCTGGTTTATGGATTGCTTGTCCGAGAGCAGAGAACCCCGGCAGCGGCCTCCTGTCCAGGCCTGGACTCAGGGCTGGTGACTGTGATCATGAGGTTTGTCTGGATTTCATCTCATCGCTCAGGCTGAGTGTATTTTATGGGTTTTTGTGAAAGGCGTGATTTATGCTTCGAGGCTCCTGGAAAAGCTCACGGCTTTTAAAAATAATTTCTGAAAATGCATTTCTTTTTAGGGTCGATTACTTTAGCACGTAGCTCAGGAAGACACGGGCTTTGCCAACAACAGAAATTGAGATGTTTTCCTCTTCCTTCAAAATTCACTTACTCTTCTGGTATCTTCAGAAGCACATTAGCCGTGTGACCATGCCCCTCCTCTGAGCTTTTACACGCCTGCCCTCCTGTCCGCCAGCGTTTACCTGAGTGCCCGGGCTGGCTGTGGCCAGTCAGCTGACTGAATCTCGGGGGGCCTCCAAGTGTGCCACCAGATCGAAGCCGCGGGAGGAGCCGCAGCCGCAGGCAGCCCCAGGGCCTCAGAGACGCCCTGCTCAGCGCACGTACACGCCGTGAAAAGCTCTGGTACCCGTCCCCTCACGTAGGAGCCATTTTGCGTGGCAGCTGCTGTGGTGCGAGCAGGTTGAGTTTAGGAGCCGTCCTCTTAGCAGATTCCAAGTGCACAGCAGAGCGGTCACCGCAGTCACGTGGCTGCGCACTGCGTCCTCAGAGGTGCTCTCGACTGGCTGAAGCTGCGCACCGGTGACCGACATCCTCCGTGCCGCTCTCTGCTTCTACGTGTTTGACTGTTTTTAAATTCATGTTCTTTTTTTTAGCAGGGAGGGGTAATTTAATTAGATTTGTAGGAGGGACTGGGGATCAAACCCAGGGCCTTGTGCGTGCTAAGCACGCGCTCTGCGCCTGAGCTCTCCGCTCCCCCTGCGGTTGACTATTTTTAGATTCCACACGAAAGTGAGATGATGCAGTGTTTGTCTTGTGACTGGATTTTTCTTTTTCAGGTGTAATGCCTTCCATCTCTGTCCACGTTGTCGCAAATGACAGGATTTCCTTCTTTTCTGAGGCTCGATGCTGTTCTGTTGTGTACGTGTCCCCGCTCGCCCACTGAAGGACACTGGGGTTGTGTCCATGTCTTGGTTAAGGGGGACAGCCATGCAGTGAGCAGGAGGGTGCCCGTACATCTTCGGAATTCTGACGTTACATCCTTCGGCCAAATACCCAGAAGCAGGACTGCTGAGTCTCAAGGTTCCATTTGTAATTTTTTGAGGAAACTGCGTACCGTTTTCCGTACTGGCTGCGCCAGTCTACATTTCCGCCAACAGCGTACAAGGTTCCCTTTTCTCCACATCCCTGCAAGCGTTCATAATCTCTTGGGTTTTTGGTACTCGCCATTCTGACAGGTGAGGGGGTGTCTCACGGTGGTTTGGATCGGCATCTGCGTGATGATTAGTGATGTGAGCATCTTTTCATGTACCTGGCGGCCACTTCTGTGTCTTCTTTAGAAAAATGTCTGTTTGGGTCCTTTGTTTTTCAGTCTGGCTGTTTTTTGCTGTTGAGTCATATGAGTTCCTTATACATTTTGAACAGCAACCCCTTATGAGATGTGTGGTTTGCAAGTATTTTCTCCCACTCCGTAGCTGCCTTTCCATCGTGTCGACGGTTTCCTTGGCTCCGCGGAAGCGTTTTAGGTTGATGCCGCCCCGCTTGCCTGGTTTTGCCAGCCAGCCTGTCATCCCTTCACCCACACCCACGAATCAGGATTTCTGAGAACCTCTCGAGAGTGTTTGGGCTACGGGTTCACTTTGTTCACTTCTTTCTTTGAAAGGTTCCTTCCCTCCAGAATCAATAAATTCTTCAGCTCAGAACGCCATCCACCTTGCCATTGGCCATCCCCAGGGTAAGAGGGAGGAGAAAAGGACAGACAGGGAATAAAGGGGGAGGGAGGACCGGGAGTCGGCCCAGGGACCCTGGGGTTTGGGAAGAAGGGGTAGGATGGGGCACCTTGGCTGACGGACGGAAGGCATGGGCGCACTGAGAGCGGAACTCCGGGATGGGAGTGGGGAGGAGGGCGGAGAACCCACCTCTTCTTCTGCACCTCCTCTCTCCGATTGCTCTCAAAACTCCCTTCCAATTCCTTGACTGTTTCAACATTCATTTTTACTTTCTATTTTAATTATGATAAAATGCATGTAACGTACCGTCTTAGCCATTTTGAAATGCACGGTTCAGTGACATTAAGCACATTCACGTTGTTGTGCAACCATCCCCACCATCCGCTCAGAACCTCTCTCCTCATCTCCACAAAAGCCCCATCCCCATCAAACACTGAGTCCCCGTCTGCCCCTCACCCCCCTGTCGCCCGCCATCTACTTTCTGTCTTTATGAATCTGACCACTCCAGGGGCCTCAGGTAAGTGGACGCAGTGTCTGTCCTCCTGTGACGACGAGCTTGCTTCACTGAGCACCGTGTCCTCCAGGTTCATCCACACCGTAGCAGGTGTCAGGATTTCCTTCCCTTGTAAGTCTGAATATTCCAAAAGTCCTTGACTGTTTTGCCCGTAATTTGAGAAGAAAGGTGAAGATCATCAATCGTAAGCAGAGCCTCGTCCCTGTCTTGCTCCAAACCCTCCTGCTGGGGGTGGAGAGGGCCCTTCCTTTGGGGCAGATTCTGGTTCACAGTCTTAGCCTAGACCTCCCAGGGCGGGCCCCGCCCGTCGGCCCAACATCCTCTCCCAATGACGGGTTCAGGCCCAAACTGCTCTGGCCTCAGAGTATTCCCTCTGGGCTGTTCCCTGGGTCCTAAGTCCTCTTCTTCCAAATCTTGTCGGGGGTGATTCCTGCGAACACTCAGGTCTCATTCAAAAGTCATCTTTTCTGACCTTCTCTGGAAGAAGCTTTCCTGACCATTTTTAGGGCACCCCCCCTGCCACCCGGTCAGCACCCCACCCTCCAGTCTTGTCTGCCCAGAGCCTGGGACGGTGTCTGACATGTGAGGAGCTCCCTGAGCGCCAGCACCGACTTTGTTGGTGGTTGCTAGGGCCCCGTGCATACACGGGGGCCAGGTGCGCGGTGAGCTCAGACCCGGCCCTGGGATGTGGACAGGCGGCCGGCGGGGAAGGGTGAGCACAGAGCAAAGGCTCTGCCTCACCCCTCTTCTCTCCTGTCTTCTCCGCACTTCAAACACGAGTGTGGCTTGAAAGTCTGTATAAGGACCAGTGAGCCCCAGTTCCCACCCCCCACAGACAGGCAACAGTCGCCATTCATCCAGGGGTTTGCAGTTTTATTATTTGGAGAACTTGAACCAGGGAGACCCCGGATTGGGAACTAGGCACGTGGGGGCGGGAAGTGAGGTGCGGCCGTGGCACCCGGGCAGTTAGCAGCCCACGAGCCCCCCCCCCACACCCCCTGCAGCTCTTGAAAGGACAGTGCAGCTCTACACCCCTGGGGCAGGAGCCCGGAGCGTCCTGCTCTGGACACACTGAACTCTGGAGGAAACGATGTTGCCCTCTGGGGGTTTCTGACAGAGAACACAAACGCCACCGACCGCGGAGGCATCTTCCTGTGGAAGAGTCCGCCCCCCACCGGGCACTGTCCCTCCACCGCAGGACTCCCACAAGGGCATCAGCGTCTTCACCCATCGAAGGGACAGCCAAGAACATCATGGCACGCTTCTCACAGGCCAGAGAGAGATGAAGACCAGTAAAAGGATAGAATGGTCTCAGGAGAGACAGAGACAATGGAAGGAGAGGGAGAAGACCGCCGAAGAAATGACAGGACCTTCCGACCAACGAGGCAGAACGTGGCAGCTCCGAGGCGCAGGAGAACCGTGAGTGACAACCAGAGGCCAGCACAGAGATAACGGGAAAGCACACGAGAGAACGGCTGCGGAGCTCTGCCAGACAGAGCCGGCCAGAGAGCTTGGCAGGGCCAGAGGCACCCGGGAGCCCGACCTCAGACTGAAGTGACCGCTTTGAAGGAGGAAGCAGAGGGAAGGCAGGAGGGAGTCATCAAAGGGGTAGCTGAGGCCGTTCCCCAGAGCGGAAAGGCACAAGGTTGAGACTGAAAGGGCCCTTTCAACATCCCTGAGTCACGAACGTGACAGGCCCCGCGTGGTGTGAGGTACACACCACTAGGGGGAGGATCCCGAACGACTCCAGAGAGAAAAGACACAGTCACGTGCAAGGGACGGGGGCCGCAGCCTCATCGCATCCCCGAGACGACACGACACGACAGGGCGAGCGACACGACAACGGGCACGCTGTCCTACATGCACGCACACTGCGGTCATGGGCGAGCACAGAGGAAGACGTTCAGGGACTGGCGATCTTGCCAGATCCACTTCTCTTAGATTCTTCCCGAGCAATTGCAGCGTTTCCAGAAGCAACAGCTGTGCAGCCCCCGGGGACATGTGGCTCACAGGGTAGCTGCACCAGCAGGGCACTGGGCACGGTGCGGGACAGGACACAGGGCCGTGGGAGGCGAGGAAACGGACATATCTCACAGAAAAGGGAAGGCACAAAAATGTGGACAGTTATTAACTGCAGGGGGAAAAGTTACACAAAAAAGGGAATTCACAGTATAGATTTACTGTGCTCCCCCCATGACAGCCAAGAGATGCAAGTGTGTACTTCCACTTTAATTAACTGGAATGAAATAAGAGTGGGTTCCTCAGCTGTGCTGGTCACCAAAGCTCACAGCCACACACGCCTGGTATCACACAGCTCGGATGCAGAGTGTCTCCGTCTCCACAGAACGTCCTGCTGGACAGCGCTGGCACGGAACTCGGTTCAGCGCTGACGGTATTTACAGGATCACTATGATGAAATCACTAAGCCCAGATGTAATATAAAATTGTGAGTTACCTGTCTTGGGAAAAGGGGGGTGCAGGTGGTGTCGGAGAGCTAAAATCCTCAGCCACAACGTGACGTCATCGTGATGTAAGAGTGCTGAAGATGGCAGAGTCAAGAGATGGCGGCAGGTGCACATTATACAGAAACTGGGAGGAAACAACTGGAATCAAAACCAGAAGAATTGGTGGGGGAGGGTAGAGCTCAGGGACAGAGCACGTGCTTAGCAGGCACGAGGTCCTGGGTTCAATCCCCAGTCCCTCCATTTAAAAAATAAATAAATAAACCTAACCCCCCCACCGCCTTATTAAAAAATAAGAATAAATTATTTTTTAAAAAACTTAAAGAAAACAAAATAAAAACACTGAAAGAACTGAAAATGGCCACCTGTGGGATTGGGGGTAGGGTGGGGTAGAGACCTAATTTAAAAAAATGTTTTTTAAATATACAAAAAGCTGTACATATTTAGTGCATAATGTCCTCCAGCTTCATCCATGACGCTGCAAACAGTATTTGCATACTTTATCATGGCAGTATTTCCTTATTTTTAAAGGCTGAATAGCATTCCATCATACATATATGTGTATACGTATATACTGTACATAAAATATACACCAGATTTTCTGTATGTATTCGTGCATTGAAGAACGAATGTGAATAGTGCCTCAGTGAGCGTGCGAGTACAGACGGCCCCTGCAGAGCCTTGTTCCGTTTCCGTCGGGCACGTTTCTAGGAGTGGGGTTGCTGAACCATTTGGTAGTTCTGTTTTTAATTTTTTGAAGAAACTTGTACTGCTTTTCACAGTGGCTGCATCAATTTACGTCCCTACCAACAGGGCACAAGGGTTCCCTCTTCTCCACCTCCTTACCAGCGTTGTTTTGTTTACTTTGATAATAGCTGGCCTGGCCAGTAGGAGGCAACATCTCAGCGTGGCTTTGATTTGCATCTCCCTGATGATTAAGTGCCGTCGATCACTTTTCACACATCTGAGGGCCATTGGCTTGTCTTCTTTGGAGAAATGACTATTCAGTTCCTTTGCCCATTTTTTAATTGAACTCTTTGCTCTTTTGCTGTTGAGTTGGAAAAGAGACCTACTTTTAGTTTAAAGCCTTGTGGTGTTACTTGATTTCGAAAGCCATGTTGACATATTACTTTGATAAAAATTAAAAATAGCCTATAAAAGAACAACACTCCAAGCCATACCATCCATGGACACACAGGTAGGATGCACGCCTCTCTCTGCGGGGGGAGGGGGGGGGTACCTGGAGGCAAGAAGGCATCTCCAACGGTACCTGACACTCCTATTTCTTTAAGGAAAAAGGATGAGAAGCGAAAGTGGGAAATATTTCCCAAATCTAGGTGGTGTGTACACAGGAATTTGCTAAGCGCTCTGTGCTTGCACTTGAAATCTTCCACAAGAAAAGTGGAAGAGTGAGGAGCTCCGCATGGCAACGACTTGTCTGCATACAGTATTGTCATCTGCAGTGCGTCTTGGTCAGAAGACACAATGATGGACTGTGTCAAAAATGAAGCAGGAACTATATAAGTTGAGCCTGGAATATCTTGTCATTCCAGATCAAGGACACTATCAAAGATGGCAAGAGTCCTGCCAGATGGCTTGGGAGCCGGGGCTGCGAGGCTCCCATCAGCCGAAGCTGGGGTCGTACAAGCATTAGTGAGGATGACGGTTGCAGTGGCTAAAACATGCCCACCATGGGGTTTTTGGGTTTTTTTGATACTTTATAAAAAACTGGTGAGGAGGCACAGGGTGAGGACTGGGCGTGTCCCACGTGCAGTCTTCCCGGTCCTCAGGGACGCTGATCTCCCGGCACCCCAGTGTGACTGAGCTGACAGAGGGCTGCTTCCTGGCTCCCCAGCCGCCTCGGCCCGGGTCAGCGCCCGCCCAGGACGCGCTGGGTCTTTCCCGGGGCTGCCCCCCCCCCCCGCCTCGTTAGCATGAGCGGTCAGGCGTGGTCCACGGGAGTAACAAGGACTCGCCCTGACCCAGGGGGGCTTGGAGTGTCCCTCTAAGGGGTCAGAAAAAGGCCAGCCAAGTTCCTTATTGCACAGCTGCCGACATTTGGAGAGTACCCAGGAAACACGTGTCATTTTCAAAGCTAGTGGCCAAAGGGAAAACCAGTGAAGCACTTTCCCTCTCTTCCCGGAGTCGTTGTACCAGGTTACGGAATGCTAATGAGGGAAAGTTCCTCTCGATAGCAGTTTTTCACTAGAAATGAAGAAGGATGGATTGGAATGTAGACACCAAAATCCCTCTGTTTGGCAAACCCTCATGGCGTCCGGGATACGGTGACAGTTAATGTGACCAGTGCGACGCCACCTGGGAACTAGTCCTGCCAAACACTGAACCTGCAGCGGCCCAGCCCCCATCCGACTTCTCGTCTCCAGGGGAGCACCTTCCTCCCCACCAGAGGGGTGCGTTTGCGTAACACGCTGTGGGGCTTTCCACGCAAAGCACCTCCCGGTCTCTTCGAAAATGAATTGTTGAAAAAGACAGAAATAAAGGGGGCACCTAGAGATTAAAGGAAACTTTAGAGACATATCAACAAATTGTGACCTGTGACCTTTATTTAAATCCTGACACAAAGTGAAAAATTATTAGACAATCAGGGAATCCAAACCCTACCTGGATACTTGACAGATTAAGCAATTTACTGTTATTTGCAGTGCACTGCTAGCTCACTGCTCCCCTCCAGTTTTATGAGATGTAGTTGACACACAGCACTGTATCAATTTAAGGTGTCCAGCATCATGACTTGACTTACAAATACCATGAAATGATGACTATAATAAGTTTGGTCAATGTCCATCATCTCACATGGATACAAAGGGGAAAAAAGGAAAAAATACGTCCTTGTGATGAGAACTCAGGATGCACTCTGTTAACAACTTTCACGTAGGACCTCCGGCAGTGCTTCTTCCCCGTATGCATTACATCCTTGGTGCTTAGACGTCTCGTGACTGGAAGTTTGTACGTCTCGACCACCTCCACCCAATCTGCTTCATAACCACAAATCTGATCTCTTTTTCTATGAGTCTGTTTATTTTTCGCGTATAACTGACCTACAACACTATGTTAGTTCCTGGTGCACAATGTAGTGACTCCATATTTCTATACATTTCAAAAGGATCACCACGATGTCTAGTCACAAGGTCACCATACAAAGATATGACAGTTATTGACTATACTCCCCACACTGCACATTTTATGCCCACAAGTTAAGTCATTGTTTTTAATCCCTTTGGGTGTGACAAAGGAACTGCAGTTGTGGTTTAGGGGAAAAAAGTAGTCCTTGCCTTTTAGTGACCCACCTTGAAATGCTTATGGATGAAATGATACAGCATTTGGGGTTAGCTTCAAAATAACTGGGGCTGGAAGAGGATGGGTGGGAGTGGGGGAAGCAGGTGACCACAGAGGACAACAAGACCAGTGACGGGTTGCTAATTGTTGAAGTTAATCGGTATGTGAGGTTTTACGATACGTCTCTGCTTTTGCATACGTCTAAAATTTTCCCCAATAAGAAGCCTTAAAACTTTCCATGATGTCACCTGAGCAGATGAAACAGTAATTCTTGGCCACTTATTTCCAGATCAACAGATAAGGCACAAGATCTAGGAAATGAGGACACAGGGCAGGTGCCCTTGACAGAGAGGGCTTCCTGGCACCGCCTGAAGACAAGCAGACCGCAGGCCAGGGCGCCGGGCGGGCAGCCGGCTTGGCTGCTCCTCTGTGTGCTTTGCTCACGGCCCTCCCAGCCCTGAGATGTCAGGAAGGAGGCTCTCTCTGAAACAAGATTGAGATAATTTTAGGATAATAAACAAGGCATCATGATATTAATGTAAAGGATGAGAATTGGAATTTGCATCCATTTGAGTAATTTTCTTGACTTCTCTGAGCTCAGATTTTCTAATCTGTAAAATGAGAGGGCTGGACCAGATCCACACCTATCCATCCCACTTCTATTTAATATCTGTATGCCAGTCTTTGTGTCTCAAAAATCCATAAAATATTTTTAAGTAGTCACACTTCCTCAGGAAAAATACAATCATAAACCTACTTAGCAAATTTAATTTGGAAGACGAGCCACAGGTGGCTTTAAGAGGCTTGCTTTCTAGTTTGAAATTTATGGCTCCGCGTCCATTTATCATGTTGCTGTGTTTCGTGTACAAGTGACTATAAAAGCCAGATTCCAGGCTACGATTAAGTTGTCGTTCGAAATGTTTGTCTCTACTGCACTCTGTGTATTTTTCTTATTACAAAGTCCCAGGGCTCGTGCTCTTAAACAGACTGTGAACCAGTGCTGTCTCCAGTTTCCAGGGGGAAGCGTTCATGCGTCTGAAGCCCTGCGTCCCTCTTACCCGCGGAGCCACAGTCTTGCAATTGTTCTCTGAGAAACCGTCTTGGGTGGAAAAGCAACTAAATCATCCTTTGTTTTCCTGTGCATACTGGATTTCATGTTTTCATTTTGTGGCTGTGATTTTGCCATAGCAGAGACGTTTACCTTAACAGTTCAGTTTTTTTGTTGTTGTTGTTATTGTTGTTTTGTTTTTGGATGGGAGATGATTCAGTTTATTTATTTATTTTTAACAGAGGCACTGGGGATTGAACCCAGGACCTCGTGCATGCGAGGCATGCACTTTACCACTGAGCTATACCCTCCCCCCTTAACAGTTTAGTTTTACTCAACTCTTCACTGTGTGCCCAAAGAAACTGAAAATAGGGACTCAAACATGCTTGGACACCAATGGTCAGAGCACTGTCCACAGCAGCCAGAAGGTGGAAACTACCCAAGTGTCCCCCAGCAGATGAATGAACAAACTAAGTGAGGTCCCTCCATAAAGGGAATATTATTCAGCCATGAGAAGGAAGGAAATTCTGTTACCTGCTACAACATGGATGAACCTTGAGGACACTATGTTCAGTGAAATAAGCCAGACACAGAAGGACAAACACGAAATGACTCTACTTACATGAGGACCCAGAGTGGTCACATTCACACAGACAGAAAGTAGGGGCTGGGGGCTGGGGCGAGGGGCATTAGTGCTCATGGGACAGCACTTCAGTTTGGGAAGATGAACAAGTTCTGGGGTGGATGGTAGGGATGGTGGCACAGCAAGGTAAATGGACTTAATGCCAGTGAGCTGTACACTTGAAAAAACGGCTAAAACGGTAAACCTTGTGTCGTGGGTATTTTACCACAATAAAAAAATCATGAGTAAAATCAGGTTAGGTTAGCTCATTCTTTAGACTCTTGAATGGAAGCTATGTGGCAAGATACTGGAAGGTGGACGAGAAATGTTTTGCGGCCGTAGCAGCCTGCCACATCTGCATTAGCTTCTGTTTGTAACATTAAGATACGATGACTCCGTCACCTTTGAAATACACTGTGTGTGCCTTTCAATCGTTTGTTACTGAAAACATGTTTGCTTTCGAGTTAGACTGGGACGGCCGAGAGGACTGACGGAGTCCGCACTTGGAGGAGACTCGTGTGCTGGCTGACAACGTGTCTGCTCCACTGGGTAGGATGCCAGCTGAACCCGCTAACCGGAAACTCAGGCACGCCCCACGCCTTCCAGGACGGGCGGAGACGAGCAAGGCCCGCGAGCCTGAACGTGGGGAACCGGTGCAGAGGCGGAGGGACGTCCGCTCCGAGGCAGACGCCATCAGACGGCAGGCGGCCCGGGGCGGCCCCGCAGAGCCCGAGCCCCGCGCGGGGGAGCGGGCGGGAGGGCATCCCGGGCGGGGCCGGCGGCAGGCGCAGCCCCCTCGCAGGCCTGGCACCGCCTGCGCGCGGGCCCGGGACCGAAGGAGCGGAGCCGGCGCGTGCCCAGGGCGTCTCCCCGAGCGCGGGCCGCGGCGGAGGCCTGTGCGGAAGGCTCTGCGGCGGGCGCGCCCCGCGGCCTGCGCGCCTGTGAGCGCTCCGTGAGGCGGCAGGGGGCGGGCCTCTCCGACAGCCCGGGGCGTTGGGGGGGGGGGGGTCGCTCAAGGGCGCAGAGGGGCCTCGCCTGCCTGTGCCGGAAACCCAGGAGGACCTGGCTCTCACGTGAGACAGGCACCGCGTTTTATTCTAGCCCTGGACACATTTTAAGGGAAAAAACGGGGCTCAAAATATACCACACGTGGCCATGTTTTAAGTTCCTGCGCAAGCGAGGCAGGGGAGGGATGGAGGCTAAGTCAGAACAAGACAGGAAGCACAAAGTGCCCTGTGTGCCGGCTCTTAACGATCTTTTGAAAGTAACCTCTTCTGATGAAATGAGGTTGAAGATTCACAGCGGATAAACATAATGCCAGCTCTTCGACTGGACTCTAAACTGGGGGGAAAAAGAAACTCTGCAACTTACTCTCAAATGGGTCGGGAGACAGTTACACAGAGCGATTGAGCCGCGAGGGAGCTGTGCTGGTGACCTTTCTGTAAGTTTCATAATTTTCAAATAACTTTAAAAGCTCAAATGGTTGGGGCGGGTAGAGCTCAGTGGTAAAGCGCGTGCTTAGCATTGATGAGGTCCTGGGTTCAATTCCCGGTACCTCCATTAAAAAAAAAGTTCAAATGAATCCAACCAATCCTGGGACACACTCTCCCCACGGCCCCTCCAGCTGGTGGGAAATCTCCGGCGGCCTTGTGCGGACCCTGAGTGCTCTCTGAGCAGAGTCCAGGTATGACCAGTGAGGCAGGGGTGAGTGGAGCAGAAGCAGGCATTTCAGAAGCAGGTGAGTTACGACGAAACTTTCTTACAAGTGTCAGGGTGGCCCCGGGTGACGCAGGGGCACAGCGCAGGCTTGGAGGTGTCGTTGCATCTGTTCAGACCCTCTGGTTGGGAGGACCCTGTGGTCACCTCAGCCCCCTCCTCAGTCACTGGCCGTTTCCCCGTTAGGCGGGCGTCTGCAGAGCAGAGCACAGGTGCAGGAGTCCAGCCCCACCAGCACTGGACGTCCGTCTGGAAATCCCTGGAACTGACTAGAAACCGGTTCCAGCACTTGGGGTCCGAGTGCTGTAAATGCACTGCTGAGCTCCAGCTTGACTGCTCCCCAGGCCCACAGGCCTAGCCTTGCCAACACCTCACAGACGCAGCTGTGGGTCAGCAATGTATCACTGCCTGACAAATTGCCCCGGCACTTGGTGACTTAAAACAATAAACATCCAGCACCTCAGTGCCTGGAGGCGGGGAATTTGGGGCCGGTTAGCTGGGCGGCTGTCCCTCAAGGTCTCCCGCGGGCCTGTGCCCATGGAAGTCTCCACAGCCTACGTGCTGCCCTCTCCTGCCTGTCAGCTGGCGGGGGCTGGGGGGCCTGCCTCTGGGGCTCAATGGCGCTGGAGACGGACTGCTCCCGCAGGGTTAGCCAGTTCCCACAGACAGCAACACCCGTTCACCCGTGAGTGCACGTTACAATCGCAAATGAGCACTGCAGGGTCCACACCCCATCCTCCCCTTCTCCACCAGGCTCCGGGCAGGTCTCAACCAGGAGGGGCAGCCCCTGTGCCCCAGGGTCAGCGGAAATAATTCCCACGGGCCAGTCCTGAGCCTGCTGGCACTGCCTTGCTCGTTCCTTCCCGCAGAAGCCACAGTGAGTGCTCCTCCCCACCCCTGCCCCCTGAACCTCCTGACCCTCCTGCCCTGCTCTGGTGCCTCCCCTGTGGCCCCCCAGGGTGCGCCCACGCCCTGTCCCCTTGGGATCCGGGAGTGACAGTCTGGCTGTCTCCACCCCTGCCGACGCCCCGCTGCCCAAGGTGCTGGTGCAGACCTCAGCGAGGGCGCAGCTGGAGGCTCACCCTCATAGATCCTGATCCAGTTGCCGCTGACCGTGTGGCCGGGCTGCACGTTGAGGGCTCTGAACAAGGTGTCCGTGTTTCTGGATTTTCTTTTGAACCTTGGCTCTCAAACGCACTCTTTGTATCAGAAGAGATTTACTACCCTAAGTATATCCGTATCTCAATTTAATGAAAATGTTAAGGATACTTTGATGGTCTTGCGCCAGTGTAATTTTAAATAAAATGTCTTCATTCTTTGGCAGCGGACTGCTGCCCTGATGTGTAACTATCAGGAGGTACTTAAGTGAAGTGCTCTTTGCAATATTGTCTTTACAAAGTCGGCTAGTTTTACAGCATTTTTCCCCCCAGAGTAAACAAACAAACGAAAAAAACGTTTTATGGAAACCTTTGAGCCAAAGCCTCTTTATGTTGCTAGAAATTAAACCCTGGCAGACCATAGATTATAAAGTGATGTGTTTCAGGGGAAGCACCGGCTTTGGAGTTACACAGGGACTCTGGATTTGAATCCCAGCTGCTCCGTGCTGGCCAGCAGTCAAACTGCTAACTCTCTTCCTCCAGCCAGCCGTAAGGAGTTACATAATAAAAATCCCTGCAGTTTTCAGTGTGATGCCCAACGGAAAGCTACTATTCATAGTCCTTAATCATAAAGAGCTTGATGACAAAGAACAGAAAAGGTGCCCCTGATGAACATAAGCCGGCCCATGTGGAATCAGCATCTCTGGGCTTCCCTCCGCATGCACCTGCCTCCTGCTTCCCATCCAGCCATGAGACCAGCCGGCCCTGCCCCATGGCTCCCTCTGCCTCCCTTGTCTTCGTGACCTATGTCCCTGCCCCTCCAGGTCACCGCCCGGCCAGGACCCCTCTCTCTCCAGGAGGACGTGGTCCTACATAAAGTTACAAATGCACCTCTGAGGACACAGGCCTGGCGGGGCATCGGCATGTGCCCCTGGGCTTCAGAGCAGCATCCTGAGCCCTAGCTCACCAGGGTGGCTCTTCCCAGGGCTGGGCCGCTCCCAGCCTGCTAGGCAGCTACTTCCTGCCACTGTACAGCTGGCACTTTGCTGCCACAGGGGAAGAGGATGCTGGTCTGGGGCCACCTGCAATGCTGACGTGGCATGGCCCACCTGAGAATACCACATGTGCTCAGACTGTGCTGATCCTGCAGCAGGCAAGACCCTGGGCGAAGGACTGGCTTGGGAGGGCAACTGAGCCCCCTAGCCCGGGTTCTCGGGAGGAGGGCGGTCCGGCAGCCGCAGCAGCATGGCCTCAACTGCAGCTCAAGGCGTGGAATGTGCTGGGTGGGGAAGGACAGTGACCAGAGGAGGGCAGACAGAGGGAAGGGCTCCTGGTGCTCCCATGGCAACTCCCACAGAAGGCTCAGCTCGGGAATCTCAGCTGGAGCCAACGTGGGGTAGGAGGAAGCTTCCCTAAGCAAGGGGCCACAGGCAGAGGGCTGTCGTGGCTCGAAACGGCTCCCCGTGCAGCCAACGTGCAGCCGATGTCCCGGGCAGAGCTCACACTCAGTGGGCACCCAGCATGAGAGACATTCAGGGGCAAAGAGCTCAGGGGTTTGGGATATTTGGGCGAGGAGAGAAAGGCACTCAAGTCTGGCTATTGGGTCTGCCAGCACACAGATCTGTGAAGTTTGCAAGATGGAAGGCCACCGTGTCTGGAGCACCACTTTCTGAAAGGGAGAGTTTGCACAGGCCAAACTCCCCATCCCTCAGGTCAGTGTGTAATTACACTTCTGACAGGAACTGAGAGCATCTGGCAGGGATCCGGCCGCTGCGTTTTTAGGAACCTGCAGTCTTCTCTACCCTTCCTTAATTGACTTGGAACCCCTGCTGTGGTCTCCGGTCTGTTATCTCAATTTTTCACTCACCTCACAGTACTTGCTGGTTTCCCTTTGGACTTTTTCTTTGACCCATGGGCTACCTAGAAGTCATCTATTTCACTTCCACATTTGTGAGTTTCCCACATTTTCCCCATTCTGGACTTCTAATTTCATCCCATTGTGGTTGGAGAACCTGCTTTGTCGCCTGCTCTGGCACGTGCCCCTGGAGGAGCAGGGGTTCTGCTGCGGGTGCTGGGTGTGCGCCACCGTCTGTGAGGTCAAGTTGGCTGAGAGCGGCGTGGGGGGCTTCCTTCCTTGTTGACCTTCTGTCTGGATGGTCTATTTAGCATTCAAAGTGGGGAAGTGAAATCGACAGCTCTCACGGTCAAATTTTCTTCTTCTTTCATTTCTGTCTGTTTTTGCACGTTTTGATTCCTTTGGACTTTTTCACCTTTGCACTTTAATCTTGCAAGACGATTTAATTTTTGTACTTTAACCTCCCCTGGAACGTGATAATGGGAGAGGAGTGTATCTTCAAATTTACGGCATTTTATTGTTCCCATTTTATTAATGATTGTTATGGAATGTGTGCCCCACCCCTATTCATATGTTGAATCCTAAGCTGCAATGTGATGGTGTTAGGAGGCGGGCCCCTCGGGAGGTGATTAGATCACGAGGTGGAGCCTTCACGAGTGGGATTAGGGCCCTTATAAAAGGAGACTCCCTTCCAGAGAGCTCCTTCGTCCCTTCCCCCACGTGAGGACACAGGGAAGTCACCAGCTATGAACCAGGAGGCGGGTTCTCACCCGACCTCGAATCTTCCAGCCTTGATCTGGGGCCTTCAGCTTCTGGAACTGTGGGGAATGAATTTCTGTTGTAAATAAGCCACCCAGCCTGTGGCAGCCGGTCACAGCAGCCTGAACTGAGACAATGAAGTTGCTTTTTCTAGAAGAAAGTTATCATCAAAATCGTTCCACACACAGAAAGTGTATTAAGCATATATCAACATTTTAAAGCACAGTACCAAAGCAGACTCCCCTGGGAAGACCATGCGTGGGGAAACATTGTTGAACATTGAGAAACAACGTTGCCAGTAACCTCCACTCTCGCTCCAAGGTCTTCTCTGATCAGTAACAACCATCCCTATGTTGGAGACAAAATTTTCTGTGTATTCCTTTACAGTTTTACTCATTGGAATTTTCTTGGCATTTTATTGTTGGAGAATCTAAATGTGATCATTTAAGCTCATTGCATGAGCTCTGGTGAATGCACTGGTCAATGTGGCTGGGCATAATTTGGGATGGTAAATGGAAGGAGTAAATTTCCAGCCTGGGGTGTCCGGTGACCTTGGTGTTAATTTATTGAACGTTCTCTTTGGACTCACTCTAGAGGCACTGGAGCCAGCACTCCCAGGGGTCACCAGGATGGCCCCAAAGCAGAGGGGTGTATGCTCTGCGGACCCTGCCAGGGTGAGCCTGCTGCCTGCAACGCAGCTCCCTGCTTTGGGGAGTCTTTCCTGCAGGAAGAACTCGCTCTTGTGTGCGAGGAAGTTCTTGCAGCAAAATTTGTAGCAATGACAAAATGGTGTCAACTTAAGTGCCCGACACCAGGGCAATGGTGAGATAACAGGTTAGGCCTACTCCTCAGGAGGAATAGAGTCCTGCAGACACCTTGATGCTAGCCCAGTGAGGTTCTGACCTCCAGAACGGTGAGATAATACGTTTGCGTTGTTGAAGCCACTACGTTTGTGCTAATTTGTTATAGCAATGATAGGAAACTAAAAAATATCGACAGACATGTCCTTGGCCAATGTAGAAATTTTGAAAATTACCCGGTAGATGGAGTCAACATATCTTAATTACCAAGAAAGCTGATACTGGAGAACTAGGCTTGGTGGTCCAGTTAAATGGGTTTCCTTCTCCTCACTTGTGGCCCTGACCTTGGGGCAAAACCTGAGACCTCAGTGTGGACTTATTTACTGAGGAATATTACCAATATTTTACTGACTTTAAAAAACCTAATATTTTACTAATATAATCTATATAAAATAAAATACTTTATTAACATTTTACAAATATTTACTTACTGGACATTACCAATATTTTAAATCTTTGCTCATCTGACAGGTTAAAAAAACTGTGACGATTTATTTATAAAATCTGTAAAATTTCCACATTGATAAAATTTGGACATTTTTGATGAATCAAGGATTTCTTGACATAGAGTAGCTTATATATTAACTGGGAAACTGCACTAGTCAGTGGCTTTTAAAGTTTTTTGATCCTGACTGCTATGATCTAATTCACATGCATACACATTGTGTGTGTGTGTGTGTGTGTGTGTGTGTGTGTGTGTGTGTGAATGGCAGAATTGTTCAGAATGACATTGAAACCCATTAATGGGTTGTGAAATGTACTTAGTGATTTGCAACTAGTATTAAAAAAAAAAGACAACAGAGTAAAAAATAGTGCATCCCACACAGTAATGATAAAAGTTTTTAAGATTTTGGTTTCAGTCATATGTATATGAAATGTATGTATATGATAAATATTTATGTATATATGTATATGATACATAGTTCTCTGTGTATATATGTATATGTATATACCCTTACGTATGTGTCTGATATGTATTTGTGTATATATGTGCATGTGACATTTATGTATGTATATATACATATACATGATATAGACTTTTATGCAAATGTATGTGGTATGTATGTGTATGTGCATCTGATACAAGTTCTCTGTGTATATGTTATCTTTATATGTATGTCTGATATGTATTTGTGTCTGTTTATGTGCATGTGACACATTTATGTATGTGTATGTGTGTACATGATATGCACTTCTATGCATGTGTATGTACGTGCTGTGTATTTATCCGTGTGTGTGTATGATGCACATGCGTACTTGTGCACGGAGTTAGCACATGAGCTGGGTCTCAACGTTAAGTGTACGCACTCCCTAAGGGAGTCGAGTAATAAAAGCGATCTTTTTCCTCAGATCAATCAAGGGTGGTTTTTTATCGAGAGCTCCGATCCCGCTTCTGGGAAATGCGCACAAACAAAATCCGAGTCCGGCCTTCGGGGTCCTGGCGCCCATCAACCCCTAGGGGCACCCGTCCTCGGAGCGCGGCGGGCGCGGAGCTCGCCAGCATCCCTAGGGCCGCGCGCCCCCGGGAGAAGGCTGCCCCGTGCCCAGGCGCCCCGACTACTCGTGCCCGAACCCGACACGCCCCCGCGGCACCTGCGCCGCACCTAGGCCACCCCGGCCCCGCCCCCGCGCCCCATGGCCCCGCCCCTCGTCCGGCCCCGCCCCCGTCGCCGGGTGCAGAGCCCGCGCGCCGCGGCGCCTTCCCACGCTCCGACGCGCCGTCCGTGCGGGCGCGCGCACGCGGGCGGCCGCCGGGGGAGCGCCGCGGCGTCGGTGTCGGGCTCGCGCACGCCGCCGGGGCGGCGCACGGCTGCGGCGGCGGCGGCCATCTTTCCTCCCGGCGCTGCTCCCGGTGCAGGCGCGGGGTCCGCGGCCCTGCCTGCGCTCGGGCTCGGCCGGAGCAGCGGGACGCGTGGATGAGGGGCAGGCGGCGGCGGGCCGCCCCCCAGTGTCGCCGCCCCTCCCGCCGAGGGCAGGCCGGGCGGGCCGAGCGCCCGGGGCGGGCTCGGGGTCCTTTCCCGGCGCGGCCTCGTCCCCGCCGCGCCCGCCCCGCCGGGACCCGTCCCCCGCGCTGCCCCCGCCGGGGACCGTCCCCGGGCCGCCCCGCCCAGCCGCTGCTCTCGGGGTCGGGCTCCTCCCCGATGGGATAGGCTATAAAGATGTTCAGTTTCGAAGGGGATTTCAAAACGAGGCCCAAGGTGTCCCTGGGAGGCGCGAGCCGGAAGGTAAGGGCAGGCCTGCGTGTGCGCGGCGCCGCGGGGCCTCGGGCGGCGGGGCCGGGCGGGGGCCGGGAGGGACCGGGCGGGGGCCGGGCAGCGGGGCGGGGGGTGGGCGGGGGCGGGCGGGGCCCGCGGGCTCCTCCCCCGGCGCGGGAGGCCGGCTGCCGGGTCACCTGTCCCAGTGGCCGAAAGCAGGTCTGGGAGGATGGCTGATGAGGAGAAGGGCTTTGCGGGCCCGAGTGGCCCAGAAGCTGCAAGGATGCTGAGGGCGGCAGACTTAAATTTGGGTGGAAAGCTCGGGGCAGGAGACAGTGCTTCTTTCAGAAATGAGCCCAGGTACTTACCCAGGTACTTGACCTCGCGTACTGATTGCCTAGGGCTGTTTTCTGAAGTGGAAAGTGAGCAGAGTGTGTGTTTTAACGACAACAGTTTGTGGAATTGAGGCAGAACTCCTCACCATCGGCCACATGTTTGAATCCAAGGCTGTGAAAGTTATTCTTTACCCGCCTTCAGAAAACACTTCTGCAGAAACTCTAGGACTTTTTTGTTTACCGTTGGTCTTACAGGTATTCTTAGGTCATGGTTTCGAGTAAGGGTGGGCAGACTAGCTGCTCTGCTGCCCCGTCTGGCATCCGTCTGTTGATTCAGTGGAGTTGCCCGTAGTTCAATGCCAGTGTTGCTTCATTTGCTTGCTTTCCGCCAGTTCTCCGCTGGATCCCTTTCCTACTTGTTTCAGTTCTGTCAGATAAAAAATAAAGGTATCGTACCCCTTGCTGAGGGTGTTTGAACAGTTTAAGTGAATATAATTAGCTGATTGTTTACCAAATAATTTTCTAAAAGGCCCTTTAAATGGTTCGTGTGTTCTGTTAGCATGTTCTGTATGCTACATTTACTAACTGATACGTGACCCTGAGGTTAGGTTGGCCCATGACCCTAAGTGGATGCTCAAAACCATGTTAAGGCTATTCCTTTAAAAGTTGTGCAGTCGAGGTGTGCACATGAGGGTTTCTTTTTCTTTTTTTGTATTTGATGGTTTCTGAGGGTGGAGGAGGGGAACCTGGTAGGGAGTTGGAAGAAGTGTGCTGATAATTTTCTAGCTTTGGGTTTTGAATGATGGCGATTGGCTGGAGGTGGCTGTCTGCAGAACTAGGAACCAGACTAGGTGCCGTATTGGTACAGCAGAGTTGGCGTGGCTAACATTCAGTGGCTTGGGTACTCATGAAAATTCCAAATGAGAACAAAGGATTTGTGCTCTTGGAAGAGGCCAAGGAGAACCTCAGGCTCAGATCTAGTTTACAGGTAAGATAGGAGCCCTTGAGTGATCGCACACACACAGAGCAAGCCAGTGGCAGGCGGGTCACCACCTTAGAGTCCACATCACTTTGTTGATGTAGGACCTTTTGATTTGTCACAGAGCAGTGCCCCGGCATGTCCTGCTGGGTGTTGGTCTTGTTTTCTCACCGAGTAACACATCTCTTCTTCGAGGAAAATAGTTCCCTATTTTTTTTTTAACATTTTTTTATTGATTTATAATCATTTTACAATGTTGTGTCAAATAATAGTTCCCTATTGATCAGAACCTTGAAGGAAGATTTCACATCTTTTCAGCTGTGCAAAACAGTTTTCCTCCCCTACCCCCCACTCCTTTTCATTGAGGTACAAGCGTTAAGTGTTTGTGTCTCCTGGAGGAGCCTGAGGCGGAAATCCTTGTGCAGGTGAAGTTGAGGCAAGAAGAGGAGAGGGCAGGGGACCTGGGCCTTCTGGATTGAAGTGCAGCTTCAGCCCCCTTGAGGTAAGGGGGCTGGCATTTTTATATCTCCTTACCATTTAGTCTTTGTCTGCAGGCTGCCTGGGTGAGGGTGGGACTGGAACCCTGCTGGCCCCTCAGCTGAGAGCAGTTCTCCTGAGAGAGGAGAGGAAGGAGCCTACTGTAGCTCCGTCACACTGGCAGGAGGTTGGGTGTACAGGAATCTATGCTGGGGGATTACCTGTAAGTTTGGCTGGAAGGATTTTTACATATGAACCCACCCCCAAGACCACCACTGCCACCAGGCAGCGTTCCCAGCATGCTGTAGGCTCCCTCCTGCTCCCTTTGTCCTGAATTCTTCCTCCCCAAAGATAATTACTGTTCCAGCCTTTGTTGCCATAGGTTAGTTTTGCCTGTTGAACTTTGAGTGTGCTTGGGGTCCCCCTTTTTTTGGATGTGGTTTCTTCTGTCTCACAAGTGGAATCCATCATCTCATTTTGTTGCCTTATCTGGACATACTGCAGCTGGTCCATACTTGTATGTGTCTCTTGGGGAACACGTGCTCCTGTGTGCTGGGTCACAGGACCTGTGGGTATAGCTCCGGCGCAGTGTCTCCCCAGGTGGCAAGTCTGCGGTGTCTGAGGTTCCAGTGGCCCCACTTTCTTGCCAGCACTTAGCGTTGTCAGTCCTTCTGCTTCTGGCAGTTCTGGTGGTTGTGTAGTTTCCCTGTGTTTTTAATTTTGTTTCTTAGCATCTAGTGACCTTAAACACCCGCATGTGCTTATTTTCCTTAATGCTCTTTGGTTGCAACATGAGTCCTTTGTCTCATTTAAAAAACAAAACCTTAAAATGCTCTTTCCCCCATGTCTTAAATTATTTGAAGTCTTCCCTTTTTTAAGCTTAGTGGAAAGTGAGTAGTTGCCACCTTTTGAGTAAATACATCTTTTTTCTCCTCAAATTAAATATTTTCAGTGTTTATTTGTGAAGGTTCTGTGTAGGGTCTGAAACGTTGTAAGGAGAAGTCCATGCCTTCATTATAATCTAGTTGTGAAGAAAAAACTTAATTAAAAGTTCAAGTAACACTAGAGAGTAATTACCACATCTGGCTTTCCCTTGGGCTGACTCGGGAAAGGGGAGAGTTGGCTGGGGCTCAGTCCTGAGGGGTGGGGGGAGTTAGGCCGGTGGGAGACGGAAGTATTCCAGGTGGGCGGAGGGGTGTAAGGGGTAGATCTATACTCGGTTCCACTGATTCTAAGTCCCACAGGTTTCCATTTCGTAATATTCTGAAGTCAGGACACATCTTGATGGCATGACATAGTTTATTGGCAGTGTTCTTTTCTTTTCTTCGTACTGCATAGAAGATTATCTTAGGGATCATTTGATTACAAGTATGGAAATCCACTGAAGCTAGCTTAGTAGGTACCTCACGGAATGTCGTGGCAGAACCATACCCAGATACCAAGCCATCAGCACCTTGGCATGTGGCAGCTCTCAGTCCTTCGCCTGGGCTGCGCGGTGTCCTTGCTGCTCGGCGCTCTGCAGAGCAGCTTCCTCCCTTTCCATTGCACAGGATCTTGGCGGGATGTGATTTCCTAGTTCTGGTCCAGTTGAAACAAGTGAATCTCAGTTCCACTTCTCAGGAGGGGGAATCTGATGGGCCTAAGTCAGGCTTTCCTCTCACAAGCAGAGTCTGGAGAAGGTGTTGGAGTCCGGTACAAGTCGAGCAGTCTAGGTGTGAGGGGCGGGAGGTCCACTCTCCAAGAGGGGGGTGGCTGTTGGATGAAATGTCTCAGTTCCTGTGGACGGAGTGGGGCTAACAGGCACACGTGTGAAACGGAGGAGAAATCTGGGCTAGGTGCGCAGGTTTGGGCATTAAAAGCAGATAGGTGAAGTCATCTAGGGAGAAGGCGCGGAGGGGGGTCTTGTGGGACGACAGTTAATAAGTGAAGGGAGTGCTTAGCAAAGAATCACAGGTCAGGCAGGGGAAGAGGAGTGACCGCAGTGCCGGGTGCTGCGGGGAGGTGACACGGGAAGACCTGGGGAACCTTGGAGGGAGCATATTCCAGGGGAGCAGGGTGGGGGCGGGGTGGGAATCAGACTGCAGCTCATTGAGAGGTGACAGGAAGTCCCAAAGCGGGTGGACTCTTTTTGAAAAGTGGAAGAAGGCTGCACCCGGGGTGCAAAGCAAGGTTTCGGTTTCTTTGGGGCGGGAGAAACTTGAGCAGGTGTATTGACCAGCAAAGGAGCTAGGAGAGGGGGCGGCAGTGCTGTCAGTCCTGGGGGAGGCAAGAGTGGAGGGATCAGGTGTGAGCAGAGGAGGGAAATAGTTCAGGATTTAAAGAAAAGAAATGGATGTGGAAATAGCAAAGTTTAAAGACAGGAGGAAGGAAATTAAAATTTCCTTTCTACCTTTCCATGGATAGTTGAGGTAAGCATGGCAGTGGAATTAATATTTCCTTAATGTTTGTCCATTGCTTTAAAAAATGGATGTACTTTATTTTATAGAGAATTTTTAGGTTTACAGAAGATCGAGTTTCCTCATGTCTCCTCCTCCACCTCACACTTCCCGTTACCACCATGTTGCCTTAGTGTGCTTCATTTGTTACGACTGATGAGCCGGCATCAGTACAGGAAAGTTCATTCTGTATGTTGTACTTTGTGTGGGTTTTGAAGAGTTGTGTAATGACATTAGCCACCAGTACAGTATCACATGCAATCGTTTGTTGCCCTAAAAATTCGCTGTTCTTTACCTCTCCATCCTCCCCCTTACCCCTCCTCCCCTCTGCCACCACTGATCTTTTTACTGTCTCCATAGTTTTGCTTTTTCTAGAACGGCCTGTGGTTGAAACCATACTGTGTGTAGCCTCTTCAGATTGGCTTCTTTCACTTAGCAATACGCATTTAAGTTTTCTCCATGCCTCTTTGTAGCTTGATAGCTTGCGTGTTTTTTAACTTTTTATTAACAGACATTTTTAGAGAAGTTTTAGGTTTACAGAAATTGGGAACGTACAGAGTTCTCACACACTCCATCTCCACCCCATGTTGTTTTCTCTGTTATTTACCTCTTGCCATAATGTGATATGTTTGTTACAGTTGATTGACCAATGTTGATACGTAAGTTTTTAAGTTAAAAAAAAGTTTTATTTTTTTATTTTATTGAAGTATAGTTGATTTACAATGTTGTATTAGTTTTTGGTGTACAGCATAGTGATTCAGCTATGTATATATGTTCTTTATCATTATAGATTATTATAAGCTATTGAATATATTTCCCTCTGCTACACAGTAGGACCTTGTTATTTATCTGTTTATATATAGAGGTTTGTATTTGCTAGTCCCAAACCTAATTTATCCCTCCCCACCCACTTTCCCCTTTGGTAACTGTAAGTTTGCTTTCTATGTCTGAGTCTATTTCTGTTTTGTAAATAAGTTCATTTGTATCATTTTTTTTAGAGTCTACATATGAGTGATGACATATGATGTTTGTCTTTCTTTGTCTGATTTAATTCACTTAGTATGATAATCTCGTGGTCCATCCATGTTGCTACAAATAGCATTTCATTCTTTTTTGTGGCTGAGTAGTATTCCATTCCGAACGTGTGTGTGTGTGTGTGTGTGTGTGTGTGTGTGTGTGTGTGTGTGTGTGTGTGTGTGTGTGTGCGCGCGCGCGCGCACACCGCAACTTCTTTACCCAGTCATCTGTTGGTGGACATTTGGTTGCTTCCAGGTCTTGGCTATTGTAAATAGTGCTGCTGTGAACATTGGGGTGCATGTGTCCTTTTGAATTAGTTTTCTCCAGGTGTATGTCCAGGAGTGGGATTGCTGGATCATATGCTACTCTATTTTTAGGGTTTTGTGTGTGTGTGTGTGTGTTTGTGTGTGTGTGTGTGTGTGTGTTGGTTGTTATTTTTTGAGGGGGAGGTAATCAGGTTTACTTACTTTTAGGGGAGGTGCTGAGGATTGAACCCAGGGCCTCATGAATGCTAAGCATGTGCTCTACCACTTGAGCTATACCCTCCCTCCTCTATTTTTCGCTTTTTAAGGACTTACCATACTGTTTTTCATAGTGGCTGCACCAAATTACATTTCTACCAACAGTGTAGCAGGATTCCCTTTTCTCCACACTCTCCAGCATTTATTGTTTGTGGACTTTTAAATGATGACCGTTCTGACTGGTGTGAGTGATACTTGACTGTGAGTTTTGATTTGCATGTCGCTAACAATTAGGAATATTGAGCATCTTTTCATGTGCCAGTGGGCCGTGTGTGTTGATGTATAATTATTAAGTCCTTAATTTTTATTAGGGTTCACGCCACGTGATGTACATTCTGTGGGTTTTGACCTTTTCAGACTGGCTTCTTTCTCTTAGGAATAAACTTTTAAAGTTGCTCTTTGTTGACTGATACCATCCCCACTCCCCAAATGGCTGAATAATATTCCATTGTCTGGATGTACCAGTTTATCCATTCATCTGCTGAAGGACGTCTTGGTTGCCTCCAAGTTTTAGCAGTTGTGGTAAGGCTGCTGTAAACATCCACATGCAGGTTTTGTGTGTGCAGAGTTCTCACCTCCTGTGGGTAAATGCTGGGAGCACGATTGCTGGATCCTGTGCTGAGGTTGTGTTGAGTTTTGTAACTAACCACCAAACTGTCTTCCAAAGTGGCTGCACCATTTTGTATCCCCCCCCACCCCCCACCCCGCAGTGACTGCAGCTCCTGCTGTGTCACGTCCTTGCCAGGGTTTGGTGTTGTCAGTGTTTGATCTTGGCCGTTCTGATAGGTGTGTAGTGGTATCTGACTGGTCTGATCTGCGTTCCCTGATGCCATACGATGTGGAGCGTCTTTTCAGATGTGCTTGTTTGCTTTCTGTGTATCTTCTGTGCCGGGGTGTCTGTTGAGGTCTTTGACTCATTTTTTAATTGGATTCTTTGTTTTCTTACTGGTGAGTTTCAAGAGTTCCTTATATACGTTTTTAGTGTATTTCTGTGTATTTTGTACACATACAAGTCTTTTTTTCAGATACTTCTTTTGGATATACTTTCTCCCAGTTTTTAGCTTGTCTTTTCATTCAGTTAGCAGAGTCTTTTGCAGAGCAGAAGCTTTTAATTGTAATGAAGTCCAGTTTTATCAGTTTTTTTTCATGCAGTATGTTTCTTATGTTGTGTCTAAAAAGTCATTTCCAAGCACAAGGTCACCCAGCTCTTCTCCTGTGTTAGCTTCTAGTAGTTTTATAGTTCTGTATCTTTCATCTAGGTATCTTTGTGATCCATTTGGGTTAATTTTTGCGAAAGGTTTTAAGGTCTGGGTCTAGATTTTCTTTTTTTCTGTTTTCACAGGTACATATCCAGTTGTTCCAACATGTTTGGTGGAAAGCTGTCCTTTCTTCATTGAATTACCTTTGCTCCTTTGTCAAAGATCAGTTGGCTGTATTTTTGTGGGCCTGTTTCTGGGCTCTCTACTCTGTTCCATTGGTCTGTTTGTCTCTTTGGGGTTGTTTGTTTTGTTTTTGCCGATACTATACTGTTTTGATTTCTGTAGCTTTATATTAAGTCTTGAAAGTCGAGTAGTGTCAGTCCTCCCAATTATTGTTGTTGTTGTTGTTTTAGCATTGTGTTGGCTCTTCTGGGTCTTTTGCCTTTCCATACCAGCCTTGAGTCAGTTTGTTGATATTCACAAAGTAACTTATTGGGGTTTTGACTGAGATTGTGTTGAATCTATAGGTCAAGCAAGTTAAGAAGAACTGATAGTGACAGTACTGAATCTTCCTGTCCAACATGCGGTGTCTCTCCAGCACTTTAGTTCTTTCATTTCATGCATCAGGCTTCAGTAGTTTACCTCAGGTAGACAATGTCTTTCTATCTCAGTATATATATATATATATATGTAGTTAGATTTAGATTGAAGTATATCATTTTTCTCATGCTGATATAAATGATACTGTGGGTTTTTTTTTTTTTTACCCTTTAATTAATTATTTTATTGAAATATAGTCAGTTTGCAGCGTGTCAGTTTCTGGTGCACAGCATCATGTCTCAGTCATACGTATACGTGCCCATATCCCTTTTCATGTTCTTTTTCATTAAAGGTCACTACAAGATATTGAATGTAGTTTCCTGTGCTGTACAGTATTAACTTGTTGTTTATCTATTTTATATATGGTAGTTGGCATCTGCAAATGCCTAACTCCCAATTTATCCCTCCTCTGTAACCATAAGTTTGTTTTCTATGTATGTGAGTCTTTTTCTGCTTTGCAAATAAGTTCATTTGTGTGTTTTTTTGCTTTTGTTTTTTAGATTCTTCATATAAGTGGTATCATATGGTATTTTTCTTTTTCTTTCTGGCTAACTTCACTTAGAATGACATTCTCCAGGCCCATCCATGTTGCTGCAGGTGGCATTTTTTATGGCTGAGTAGTATTCCATTTTATAAATATACCACAACTTCTTTATCCATTCATCTGTTGATGGACATTTAGGTTGTTTCTACGCCTTGGCTATTGTAAAGTATGCCGCTATAAACATTGGAGTGCACGGATCCTGTGTTTTAAATTTCAAATTCCAGTTGTTCGTTGCTGGTGTATATGAAGGCAGTTTTGTATTTATGGTTTACCAATTTTTCCCTATTCCACACCCCTCGACCCCTGACAGATACTTTTCTACTCTGTTTGTAAATGTTTGACTTTTTTTTTTTTTAAAGACTCTGTGTATAAGTGATATGATACAGTACTTGTCTCTCTCTCTTTCGGCATATTTCACTTAGCACAAGGCCCTCAAGGTCCATCCATGTTTTTAAAATGGCAGAATTCCTTCTTTTTTGTGGGTGGATAATACTCCATTGTGTGCACACACTACACCTTTTTTATCTACTCATCTGTTTGATGGATGCTTAGGTTGTTTCGTATCTTGATCACTGTGAGTAGTGCTGCAGTATCAGGGTGCAGATACCTGTTCTGTGTCCTGTTTCCATTTGCACTGGATAGATACCGAGAAGTGGGATTGCTGGATCAGGAAGTTCTGTTTTTAATTTTTTGAGGAACCTTAATATTCTTTCCATAGTGGAAACATTTTTTTTAATTTGAAATTTTAATTGTTCATTGCTGCTACATGGAATGACAGTTGACTTTTGTTTATTAACCTTGTGTCCTGCAGTGTTGCTATATCCCTTAGTAGTTTTGGGGGGCTTTTTGTTAATTCTTTGGGACTTTCTACGTGGACGATTATGCCATCTGTGACCAAAGACAGTTTTCTTTCTTTCTTCCCTATCTTCCTTTTTATTTCCTTTTCTTGTTTTACTACATTAGCCAGGCCTTCCAGTATGATGTCAAAGACGGGGTGACAAGAGGACATTCTTGCCTTATTCCACGGTCTTAGTGGGAAGTTTCTAGTTTCTCACCATTAAGTGTGATATTAGCTGTAGATGTTTGTGGTGGCTCCTTACCAAGTAGCAGAAGTTCCCCTCTAGTACTAGTTCACTGAGACTTTTTATCACGAATGGGTGTTGGGTTCTGTTAAATGCTTTTTAACGCATCTGCTGATAGGATCGTACGACTTTCTTTAGCCAGTTGCCATGGTGGATGGCACTAAGGGCTTTCTGAGCTTAAACCAGCCCTGCACACCTGGGAGAAGTCCCACTTTGCTGTGATTCGTAATTGTTTCTACACATTGTTGGGTTCAGTTTCCTGGTATTTTGTGTGGGGTTTTGCATCCATGTTCATAAGAGAGATCCGTCTGTAGTTCATTTCTCGTTGTGTCTTCTGGTTTGGTACTAGGGTGCCGCTGGCCTCCTGCAGTCAGCTGCGCTCCAGGGCTGCTGAGGCCAGCTCTGTAATTGTGGTTTCCCCTTCTGACTGGTCTAGACCACTCTTCAGATGATAGGCACTCTGATTGGCCAGTTTTATAAAGCTGCCCTCTATTGTGTAATTGAAGGTCTTACCTAAAATACGTTAACTTTAAAAATTTCCATGCTGCTTTACTTGGAAAAGGTGACATTTGGTGTATGTGTTGTCATTCTCCTCTGTCTGTGTTGCAGCGGAACATGGAGCTGTTTCTCGCAGATCTGGCTTCAGGTGAAATGGGGATGTTTTCATAGATGAGATTTTAAAATGTTAATTTACTGTCAGGACTGGTGTTATTTACTTTATACTGTTTTATCCAGCAGCAGCACTGCATCTGTTCTCTTGAATGTAATTATCTGCAGCCTGCACAGATGAGACCAAAAACCTGTGTTTCCTGCAGCAGGTAAGGTCAAGAACTCTTGATCTGGTGGAATAGAAGGACGAGACCACTTGTGTAATTCTCTTTGGACTTGTCTGCAGAGCCTGGGTGAGACCAGCAAGGCACCGAGGGTGCTCGGGTTACAGCCCCGAGAGCGAGCGCCTCCGTAAGCTCTGTGCCTGGACGCCGGCCTGCCTCACCCGGGCCCTGTCTGGCTGTGCACGCTCCTGTGTGCTGATGTGCTTGGGCTGTGGAGCTAGCTGCCAGCTAGGTTTCTGAGTTAGTCGGTGAGTAGGTCACCTCATAGGACCTAGATGAGCCTTCTGAAGAGGGCGCTGCAGAAGCAGTAGAGAGCGTCCCTCGGTGGCTTCGCCTTTATTCCTGTAGCTGTAAAGAACGCTGGCACCTGGGAGGTCGGGAGTTAAGCACCTTGTTCTTTGACTCTGACCCTCGTTTCATGCCTCGTTCCACTGCCACGGCCTCTTCACGAAACCTTATGTTGCCAGCGTGGCCTGCCGGCGTGAAGGCAGGAGCAGCACCTTCCTTCTGGTGCTGTTTCTCCAGAGTCTGTCACCTTCGGTGCTGACCAAGTTAAAGACGGAAATACTTGCTGGGGGTGTGGGTGGCAGCGTCAGCTGGCCCAGCCTCCCAGAGGGGCGGTCTGGTGGTGTGTGTGCAGAGTCTCAGACAGGTCCGGCCCCTCCACTCCGGTAATTGTACTTTTAGAAATTTGTTTTCAGAAACTAATTTGATAGGGCCTGGGAAAGAAAAGATTTTGTTTGTGGCATTACTTATAACATTGAAAAATTCAAAACAACCTAAATGTCTAACAGCAGGAAATTTGTTAAACAAATGGTAGTAATACATGCAGTGAGGTACTATAAAGCTACTTAAAGTGGTCATGATGTATGTTTGTTAGTGTTATAATTTATTGATGTCTATTCATTATAGGTATTAAATGTGTCATTTTAATGGAAACAGGTAGATAGCAAAACAGTACCGCAGTCTGCACTTAAATTATGTCAGTCTGAACAGTCGTGATCTCTGCTTTACCAGTTTCTGAATTAACAGTGAATAAAGGACAAGTTCTCTATTCATGCCTAAGAGTGGCCTAGAGCACTACTTTTGTTCTTCTGTTCTGTGGGGCAGGTGTGTGGGAGCAGCTCTGGGTGCTTCTGGCTCAGGGGCTCTCGGACGCCAGTCTGGTGCGGGCTGAGCCTGGAAGTCAGCGCTGGGTCAGTAACTCACTCCACCTCCCTGCCACTTGGATGTCCCCTTAGGGCAGCCTGAGTGTCCTCATAGCAGAGCAGCTGGCCTCCCCAGAGCCGGCGATCTGAGAGAGCAGGGAGAGCACCCAGGGCCTGAACTGAGTGCGTCCGACTATCACGCGTGTCACTGTTGCCCTCCTCTGCTTATGGTGGGGGGATGGGTTCCACCAGTCTGGAAACAGCACAGGCAGAGGAACCAGTAAACTAGAAGAGCTCAGAGAACTGGAGAGAGAGAGGACTGACTTGAAGCTCCCTTCTCCCAGGCAAGGCAAAAGGATGAAATCATGCCATTTGCAGCAACATGGATGGATCCAGAGATTATGCAACTAACTGAAGTAAGTCAGACAGAGAAAGAGAGCTGTTACATGATATCGCTTAACATGTGGAATCTAAAAAAAAATGATGCAAATGAACTTATTTACAAAACAGAGGCAGACTCACAGACACAGGAAACAAACTTAAGTGACCAAAGGGGAAAGCAGGGTGGGGAGAGATAAATTAGGAGTTTGAAATTAACGGATGCACACACTACTATGCATAAAATAGGTGAACAACAAGGACCTACTGTGCAGCACAGGGAACTGTATTCGATGTCTTGTAGTGACCTATGCTGGAAAAGGACTGTGGAAAGGACCAGATGTATACACATGTGTGTATAACTGAGTCACTTTGCTGTGCACCCGAAACTGACACAGTGTTGCAGATCAGTTACGCCGCCGTTTAAAGAGAGACATTTATACTGTGGGTTATCCTGCAGCTGAGGATTGGAATATTTTCTAAAATCCAGCTTTGTTGTCTTTTTAAAATTGCTGTAGCTGTTCTTTGTATGAACTAGGTATGAAGTATACATGTTTGTCCTTCACTTTTGGACATTGAGGTTGTTTTTTTTTTATTGTGAACAACATCTTTATAGCCAATGATTTATAATTATTTTTTAGGATAAATTGCAGAAAGAAGCTGAATTGCTTGGCCAGAGTGCACATGTTGTGAAGACCTGCGATAAGCTTTGTTGTCTAGAACACATGACGTGGGCTTCCACTCCCTGGCCTTGCAGTGAGGTGCTGCCTCTGGGCAGCTGTGTGTGGTCGCAGAGCGCAGTGCAGTGAACCCCGAGGGCATTTTGTCTCCAGGTGTTTGTTTTCTTTCCTTATTTGTTACAGTTACCTGTGCTGCTATCCTCAGCATCTGTCCCCTGCAGGGCGCTGCAATCCCATCTCATCTTGGCTCCTGCTCTGTGTGGAAGAGGTGCTTGTGTCCCTTGGAGGAAGAAATCAGGGTTCAGAGATTCCAAGTCATTTAGTGAGAACCACGAGGCTCCATGATGTGAGCCCTGGTCTGTGCACTGAGCCTCGACTGGGTGTGTGTAGCCTGCATGTCTTGTTTCTGTCCCTGCTCTGCTTAAGTTTTCCTGTACCTGTCTGGCAAGTCGAGGACCATGTCCTGCAGGTGCTGAGAAGGTGCTTTAACAGTCCTGTGTCTTTTTGAATTAATTTTCCTTATAATGCAGCTTTAATGCTCTTTAAAAATTTTTAAGGAACATTAGTGAACTCTAGCATGTTAGCAAACAGCACGGTTCGTATCACATCGTTGTTGCAAAAGATGAAATTGTAAAAAGTATAATGGGAACTTGAAAAAATGCTCATCTCCACGACCGTCTGGGCTTCTCTTTTTCACGTCTTGTAATGGGAAAGTCATAATTCTTGATAATGAGAAAATTAAATTAGATTATCATTAATCCTGCTTGGTCTAATAATGTTTCTATATCCAGTGGACCTTTAAAACAGTTACCTTATTTTAATTGAAAAAGGTTATGAAAACTGAGATTCTTCCAAAGGGCATATAATGAAGTCTTCCTCTCATTGAGACTCCAAACGTTACCAATTTCCTTAGTATTTTTTCAGAACTAGAGTAAATATAAATAAACATATCCCCCGACCTTTTGAAATAAAAAGGAGAGCAGAGCACATTCTTCTCTCAAGTGCTGCATCCTAGTGATAATTCTGTGCCAGCACCTTTAGGTCTGTGTGGTTATTTTTGTGGATGTGTAATATTCCATCACATGGTTTGTGTCATGTAACCACTTTGCTGTTGACAGATACATACGTGCAGGCTGTTTCCTGGGTCTTGACATTAAAACAGTAATTAACATAATCATCACATGGTTTGGGGGTAAGAAAAGAAAGTCTTTTGGAATTTATTATAATGGGATTTAAACTATTGAATTTTTTTAATGTTTATACATACATTTTTATTTAAGATAATAACATACATTTTAACATTTAAATGAAGGAATTTTCTTTTCTCATGTAATATGCATGTATTAAATAAGAGCCTCTGGAAACCATTGAAAGGAATGTACTATTCCTATTTCAGAGCAACCTCCTCTAGAACATTTGGTTTAAATTTAGAATATTGAGTTTAGGGAACTTCAATAAAAGAGGGAAAATGAGTAGCTTTTTTGTCATTTTCTTCTATTTCCTGAATCTTTTTTTTTTTTCTGAAGATGAGCCATTTTTTTCCCCAGTCATACATACACATATATTCATTGTCATATTCTTTTTCATTAAAAGTTATTACAAGGTATTGAATATAATTCTGTGCTATACAGAAGAAATTTATTTTTAATCTATTTTTATAAAGAGTAGTTAATATTTGCAAATCTTGAATTCCCAAATTTATCCCTTGCCACTCCCCTTTCCCCCCAGTAACCATAAGACTGTTAACTATGTTTTGGTACTTTAAAGTTAGCTCTTTTCTGACTATAAAGTAATGTTTATCATGGAAAACTTAAATACACTGAAACATATAAAGAAAATTACCTATTTGGAATCCACGCACAACTTAGGAATGACACTGTTAATATGTGTGTGAGTTTTGTTCTGGTCTTTTTCTCTGTATTGTTTGAACTGGGAGTCGTATCTTTTTAGTAACTTGCTGTGTTTTCAGGCACCTTAAGCATTTTGCGTGTTTGTGAGCTTGGTTGCTCGCATACTTTCACAAAGGGTCCTCCTCACTGACCTGCAAAAATAGGGAAAGCCCACAAATCATAGGCTTCATGTTACTCAAAAATAAACCTTTTGATAACTCTTAACATTTTAATTGACTCAAAAGAAAGTATTTTACTTGCATATTCTTCGATTTGTGCATAGCTACTAGTATTGTACCTGAGAGTGGGGAGATACACTAACTGAAAGGGATGTGACACTGTTCTGTTTACATTGCTGAGTGGAGTAAATTGCTAATGGAAAATGACCCAGACAGAGGAAGCATAGGAAACCTCATGGTTTTTTTAAAATGTGAGGTATTAATTAACGTGCTGAAGTTCTTTTTACAAATGTTTAGCGGTCAATTTGAGCATTTGGCTTTATGGACCTTGTCATGTTACGTAAATTTACCTTGAGCTATATTCAAATTTTTGATGATACAGTTTTTTTATTCTGAGGCTTAATGACATCTAATTTAAACTGTATATGACTTACTTTTTAAATACTTCATTTTGTTACCATTTAATTCATTAGCATGAAGAAAGCATTTTTCCCCATTTAAAAAAACATCTTTATTACTGGTATTTGTGAAGTTTGGCCATATTTAGCTTGCAGAACCGAGGGTAAGACAACGTGCCTGAAGCTAAGAGATCAGATAGGGAGTCTGCCGTGATGTACCGCTGTTCCGGTGTCGGTGAGTGGGCGCAGCGCCACAGCCGTGAGGTGGGCGGCCAGCTCTGAAAGCGGCTTGTGTCCAGTGGGGCAGGGCAGTCAGTCGTCAGTGTGGCTGTGAAACTGGCGTGTGGCTGACTGCTGCTAGGACTCCCCTTCTCTTCTAGGCCAGTGGAACCTAGGAGGTAAAAGATAGTCCAAGAATGATAAGTCGAAACCAAGAACTTGCTAGGAGTCAAAATCTGAATGTGCTGTTCGCTGGCACCTTGTCCTCTTCCTGCAGGCCGCTTAACTGTGAACTTAGTCTTGGTTATGTTGAGCTGTTTTTAAAAGCTTATGTTCTTAGTGTCATTATTTTAAATTTAAATTCTTTAAACTTTAAAGAAGTTTAAAGATTCTTACTTTTAAGAAGTTAATAGTTTCTTATTTTAAAACAATGAGAAAGTATTACATGTACATGGATTATAATTCAAGCAGTAGAAGATGAAGATGCAAACAAAAGCCTCCCTGCCTTTCCCCCGCTGCCCCCTCCTGCGTCCCTCGCCCTCATCGCGGTCTGTTGCTGGGCTCCTCCTGTCCTCCTGGAGCCTGCTCTGAGCGGAGCCTGCTCTGAGAGGAGAGCCACTGAGGTGGGCGTCGCTGCCCTCTCCTCTTGTTTGAACACACGTGGAGCATGCTGAGCCGTCTGCTGTAATTCCCTTCTGCCCTGGTACTCTGGAGAGAGTTCAGATCAGTGCAAACAGATCAGTGCCTTTAAAAAAGAAAATTGTGTATGATACTTCATGTAATGTTCTGTAACTTACTTAGCTGTCATGTGTTTTAATAGCCATTTAGGTTGTTTTCAGCTTTTTTGCTAATTTAAACGTCATTGCAGTGCATATCCCTGTATATGTGCCAGCAGTATTTGCAGGTTAAATGTCGAAGTGCTGGGCCAAAGGCTGTGTACATTTTAAAGTTTTGTAGTTGTTTCCAAATTGCCCTCGAAGATGATTATATCAGTGCGTGAAAGCTTCCTCCGTTGTCCTCCTGGCATGTTACCTCAGTTTAAAGTTCGCCAGTTAGACAGGGTACAGAGCCTATTTCATTGTGTGCTTATTGCATTTTTCCTAAAATGAGTAAAGATGAAGTTCTTATGTTTAAAAGATTTCCCTGTATACTGTTCATAGCTTTTGCTAACTGTTCTATTTGATTGTTGATTATTATTAAGGCTTTACAAATAGTTGGTTTTGCAGTGTTACAAATGCTTGTCCCCACTTGGCCACTCTTCTACCCTTGATTATGATGTTTTTCTGTGTGGAAAGGTTTAATTTTACGTGGTCAGATTTATCATTCTTAAATAATGACAAACAGTAACATAGACCCAATGTGTGATGTGATATTTCTTTCTTAGAGTAAGCCTTCCTCCACATGGAGATTCTAAAAACTACTCCCGCGTTACCCTCACATGTGATGCAGTGCCGTGTGTGTGCAGACCTCAGGTCTGTCAGGAGCCTGTTCCGACGTGAGGACTGGACATTCAGTGTCCCTTGTTAGGCCCGTCATGGTTGCGGTGCTGCTGTGTTTGAGCAGTGCACTTCTGTCTTCAGGTGTGAAATGCTGCCTTTGTCAGAGGTGAGTCTCCCTGGAGCCCCGTGGCAGTGAGCCAGCCGCCCCCACTTCAGCCTCGTTAGTGTAGGTGAGTGTGTGTCCCAGAGCCTGGTGTGTCGTGGTTCCGGTGGTATGTGGAAGAACATTTAAATTTTTTCGTAGTGTTTATTTCAACTCCTGATGGAAGAATACAGCTAGGATGTTGAACCTGTGGTTTTCCTGAAATGCTTGCTCTCCTGAGGAGGGAGTAGGGAGCATCACGGTGGGCCAGGGGTGGACCACAGGTGGTCCTGTTTCTCCAGCCCTGGTCCACCTCGCTCGGGAAGGTTCCTGGACGCAGAAGCTCCTTGCGCCTTGTAGTAGGTTTGTTTATTTTATTTTATTTTATTTTGCAGCAGGGTGAATTCTTCACTTTCGGAAGTTGGTACTTATTTACCAGTTCGAGCCACGTGTAGGAACTCAGAATCGTGAATTGAGATCGGGCCTGTGCCTTTATTTTTGCGCCTGACTGCAGGGCTGGCAGCAGGCTGGGCAGTAAAGAGGCAGTGTTGCCTTTAAAGCCTAGTGGTGAAGGTTGTCTTATAAATTCAGGCGCTAGAGGTGGCTGCTTTAATGATGCACTGGAACTAACTTACTGCCTGCACACAAAACATGAATCAAACAAACACAGAGAAGGCTTCTGAATTCGGGGGCTTTGGAGCTGAGAGAGCGAGCCCGTCCCGTGATGAGCCAAATTCCAGTGTGAAACCAGGCTTTCTTCTGAAACCATAAGCATGCCACCCCAAACCTCTTAAACTTTTGGGAAGAAACAGGAGACTTCTAATCAGACTAAAAGTAAGTGCACAAGGCGACAGGAATGGAAAGTGCAAAAGCTGAGAACACATCATGGCAGAGGCTGGACCTGCTAACTGGCCAAATGCACAGAAAGTCGTGATTAAAAGTGGTGATTAGTGACAAAGCGAATAGCGTGCTTGATAAAATCCCTTTGTCCGGGGACGGAGTTCTTTGTCCACCTGGAGATGGGCCAGGTACGTGGAGCAGCTGCTACTCTCCCAGGGAAGATGGGGTTGGTGCTGCTCAGGGTGGACTGAGAGCCCCCGAAGTTACAAACTCAACTAATCCTTTACTGTTCGTCAGCTGAGAGCTGAATAAACAAGTCCATGAGGACCTTTTTAATCTAACTCATAAATCAGAGGAAATCTTTTAAAATCCGTTGATGACTTTGTGACAAAAAGTAACACGGACTTAACATGCGATGTCATTGGAAAAGCAGAAGATAGTAGGAAACACTGTGGTGGTTCAGTAAGGGGCTTGGTCCCTTGTCGTAGCACCGGAAACTTGACCTCTCTATGCAGAAGGCTCCTGTGAGTCTCATGTATGCCAGGATATTTAAGAGCAGTTCCTATGTCTGTGAGTCTGTTTCTGTTTTTTAACTCCTTTGAACTTATTTACTAAACAGAAACAGACATAGAAAACAAACTTGTGGTTACAGGGGTTGAGGGTGAAGGGATAAATTGGGAGTTCGGGATTTACACGTATTTACTACTACATTACAAAATAGACAGCAAGGTCCTACTGTGCAGCACAGGGAACTATATTCAATACCTTGTAGTAGCGTATAATAAAAAAATACGAAAAGGAATGTGTGTGTGTGTGTGTGTTAACTGAATCACTGTGTTGCACACCAGCAACACAACATTCTAAATTGACCACATGTCAAGAAAAAAGAAAAAAAAGTAGTTTTTAATAGTGTCAATTCAGCACTCGTGTTAAAAGCAGGCGACTGAACTGTAGCCTGCCTGCGGAAACTTGAGCACCCACTTCCCCCTGTGGACCACAGGCAGGTCTCTCCTTGACGTTGCTTCAGAGGAGATGCTCTTCCTCACCTTTCTGGCTGCAGCCCCACTGGCTTCTTTCTGCTCTAACTAACTGAAGGTGTATGGCGTGGATTACTCTGCATGCCTAGTCAAGATTGTGCTGTGGGCGAGCTGCTTAAGGGCTCCTCTCTAGGGGGTTTGCATGTTTAGCAAGAGCAGCGTGGAGGCTGCAGGAGCAGCCTGTCCACCTAGGACTCGTTTTTCACGGAGAGAGTCGAGGTCCCGCTGGAGAGCACGGGGACCTGGCTTCAGTATCTCGTAGTAGACTATAAAAATGAGCGACTGCGTAGGTAAGGAATAGCGATGACATTTGTGATGTTACAGTATTTTTGAAATTCTTTGTTGACGTCCCGAGAGAATGTAGAACGTTGAAATTGTCCATTGGATTTAAGATTTGCCTGGCCAGTATTCTGACTTGGGTGGCACCAAGTAATGCTGGCAAGGATGGCATAGGGCTTTCTGATGTCGGCCTCTGCACAGGCTAGTTTCTTTATTTATCATGAATTTGTTTTTCAACTTTAAAACCTTTGAAGCTTCAGTTTTCCAATTTTACCTTTATGCTTTCTAAATTTAATCCTTCAATCGTTAAATTGTGCACAATGCTAACCACCAGGATTTTAAAGAGAAATAAGACACAGGCTCTTCCTAAGGAACTCATAATTTATTAAAGGAGAAACAAATAAATATAGTTACAGTTACCTTCACTCTCCACTCTCCAGGGTCAGTAAGAGAAAAAAGGTTTTCTCTTTAAAGAGATACTTTTTTATGTGATCAAATCCTGGAGCTCCTGTTAGGCACGTAGATACAGACCCTGTTGAATGCTATATTATCAGCTGTGTGCGGTTGGAGCATGCTGGCAGGCGGCAGCCTGGTGTCTTCCCGCAGGCCGTCAGTGCTCATGAGAGGGGCTCCTCCTGCGCACTGTGCGCCACACACCCTGCTCTGGGCTGGCATGAGGTCTGCTGCACTGTGATCACCCATTCCTGCTGTTTTCAGTGATGGAGTCCGTTTTGTTTTCTTACTTTCTGCTCTACTCTGGAACAGTCACAGCCACACTGGCTCTGTGGCGTCACCTGCTGGAGGGACCTTCCACAGCACTGGGTGGCCACGTTTTTGTGGGTGATGCCCATGTTGGCCTCTGTGACTCGGACCTGCGCAGGTGGTCGTTTTCTGCATGTTGAGTGGTCAGCCCTGTGTTCCGGGCACACGTCCATGAACATCAGGTGTGCTACAGCAGTCTCTACATTGGGGAACCCACCAGGTCCTTGTGGGGGAGTGGGGGCGGGTGAGGTCTTCCAGGGCGTGCTCCATGGAAGAGATGACATTTAAGTGGTCTCTCTCAGGTGAGCGAGTGCTCGCCGGGTGCACGTGTTAGTGTCAGGAGGACAGGCCAGCCTGGGTGGAAGGAGCAGAGCACTGGGGACTTGAAGGGACTTGGAGGGCAGGATGTGTGGGAGGCAGCATCTGGAGATGGTATGAGAGACATAGTCGGGAGAAAAGGGAGGAGACGCTTGGCCATGAAATTGCCGTGCTGAAGGCTGTGTCTGAACTTGATCTCTGATGATCCGCTGGCAGTTCTCAGATCATGGTCACAGATAGGCTACCACGAAAGAGAAGAGTGAGGGTAGTATAGTAGCTTTACATGAGTTTGGTTAACTTCAATAACTGAGCTTTGAGAAGAGATGGGTCTGTTTAGTGTTCAGTGGTCTTTTAGGAAATGATTATTAGACTGATTTTTGTTTGTTTTGAGGGTGTGGCCGCCCCGTGTGAGTGATGCCATGGGGGGAGTCTGAGCTCAGGTGATGGGCATCTTGAACCCTGGATGGTCCGTCCACACGTCTCCTGGCTCTCCACCCAGAGAATCTCAAGTCAGTGAATTTCAGCGTCATCGTGACCTCCCTTCTGTCCCAGCTGTCCTGGTTCGAGGTTTGTAGCCAGAGGTGGTGGTCTCAGCTTCATCTTTGATTCTGGCCTCGGACTCCCACACGGAGTCTCCGAGGTCAAGGTCAGCCCTGTCTCCCGCCCCTCTGTCCCTCCACTTCTGCCGCTTCATGGGCTTCCTCCCTCTGCTGCTGTTTTCCATCCTGTCGTCCTTCTGAACACATCCTTCCAAGATTTCTTTCAAGTTCACCTTTTCTTCCGAGTGCTCTGGGGCAGAGTCGGTGCGGTGCACACCCAGCGCCTGCCTGTGTGAGATGTGTGCTCACGGGGGCAGGGCCCGAGCCCGCTGATTCAGGCCTGACTGTGTCACCCCCAGGGAGGTGCTCAGTAACGGGCTGCTGCGTCTCCCACCAGACAGACCAGGAACTCCTCAGGAACGAATGCTTTTATTACTTTCCAGCTCTCCAGTCCCCAGCATGACCCTCTCACCCCTCAGATGACTGAACAGGACGGTCCCTGGGTGGGAAGCACAGGAAGCGGCCCTGGTTCCAGTTGGGGATTCAGTTGCAGTCCGGATGCCCCGTGACAGTGGGCATGGCTCGCAGACGTGGATGGTGTGCTGCCACGCTTTTCTCTCTGTGCTGAGTTGGCTCCTGGTGGCAGCCTTTGTGCCCCGGGACTCTCCGCTTCCCTGCGTGGCCTTTTCTAGATGTGCTGCCCCTGTTGTTTCTCAGCCCCTCCTGCTTCCCTGCACTCAGAGCTCAGGCCACATTTTGGTGATCAGAGAGTTTTTTCCTGTGGCCTCCCCCTCCCCACCAGTCTCTTTTCTGATATACCTTCCAGATGACTTACATTTTATGAAGATAAAAGATTTCTTAAATTTCTCAAAATGTGAAATAATATGATCGTATTTATTGTCCTTTTTCAAAGCGAACAGCACACTGCTCGCTGGCTTAGGCTGTGGACCCGTCGGGAGGTCGGGTGTCGGCTCACTTCTGTCGTCCGTGAACAAGGACAGCAGAGCTTCCTTGGAGAGCTGTGCTGAGGGACACAGCCCCAGCCCAGCCCAGAGGTGCAGGGTGCCGCTCAGCACGGGGGGTGCTTCCGCCGCCCGTGTTTGTCCTCAGGTGGCCCCTGCGCCTCCCCTCATCCTCCTGCGCTCCGGCCCGGGACGGGTGCGGACAGGTCAGTGTCGGCAGCCGCTGGTGCTGCCCCTGGAGCCGGCTGTCCCTGGTGGACTCCCCCGTAGACCTTTCCTCCTCTGTGAACTGTGCAGGGAGCACGAGTGCTCTATGGAAGGCCTTAACATTTAAAATGCGCTCTTGCCGTTAAAGTCACACCAGGCTCTGTGTGTGCCCGAGACTTTGGATATGCTCGCTGTGCTTATTTTATTATTTTTGAAATGAACTTTTTTAAGGAGGAAACTTGATAGCTCTTGAGCGCGGGTAAGAGAACGACGCTCACATTTAGTAGTGCCCTGCAGGCCATCAAAGGCCAAGGGTGTCTCCCCTCCGCACGCCTGACACGGGCCCCTGTGCGTCGCAGTCCTGCACACAGCAGGCTGCAGACTTAGAGCAGAGTTTCTAGGAAACTAAGTGTCCAGTTAGAATCCAATTATGCTTTTTAATAATTAGTATCTGTTTTGATTTTTTAAATATTGCAGCCTAGGTGCTGTGTTGCAGGTGTTCAGAAGTGCTTTTCAGCTGAATGGTTACTTTTCTTTTAGACTGCTTTGTTTTACTTAAAGGAAACGTTCATTCATTACTTTGTAAATACTGAATACCTGCACATGCCAGGCCTGGAAGCAGATGGTGGGGACACGGGTGAGGCGCAGGCGGGGCCCTGAGCCATGGGGCTTCTGGGTTAGGACTGAGCTACGTGTGGAGTAAATTTGCCGACTGTTTGCCAGCGTGGACCACTTTTAAATGTAAACTGCGTTTAATGTCAGACACTACGTATATTTTCTCACAGTCGTAACAGCAGTGGCACTTTAAGAAATCGTAAGTCTTTAGCTATAACCAAGTAATGAACACATGTTGAATCTGGACAAATGGAATAAAGGAAGAGAGATTATAGGCATTTTCATACCACTTCTTTCATAAATCAAGATAATGACCAGAAATATGGTTGTATTTTTATCTAGAAGCTTTCCAGAATTCTGAGCGTCGCAACTTTGCACTTTTTACTTGAGATTTTTCCATTTCCCCCTTCTTTTAATTAATTAATTAATTAGAAACAAAATATTTTTCTGACCTTTAATATGGTAGATAAAGGCCTTATTTGAATTCAGGAAATTAAATTTTCTATAATGGAAAATATTAAGGATTTATTTCTTTGGCTTTAAATTTTGTCAGTGAGAAACCTCATTCTACACCTTGTGTGTTCCTTTACATATCAGTGTACTATTTGAAATTGACTTAATTACTTGCATTCTGACACTATTCTGATGGGGTGTGTATTTGTGTTAAGAAAGTTAAGTTTATTGAATTTTCTAATGATCCATACACTGTTATCTTAGACTTTTAATTTTATAAATTTACAAAAATAAAATTCACATATAGTATAGCCTGAGACTGTTCTGGGGGAAGGAGGCTGTCTTTCAGTATTTTTATTTTATGTGAAATGTTTAACTTTCTCCTTTACTATTTCAGTTCCTTCTATATATCAAGTAATTTTGTTCAAAATATAGTTTTACTTATGATGAGAATAATTTTAAAAACTTGGTAACAATAAAGAAATTGATTTTTTCATTGAGATTTTAATTGAAATAATTGTAGACTCACGTGCAGCTATTAGAAATAACACAGAAAGGACTCTTGTTCACGTCAGTTAAGTTCCCCTGGGGGTTGTATTTTGCAAAACCGTAGTGTGAGCTCAGCCAGGATATTGATGTGTGTGCGATGCACTGGTCTTACACAGATCGCCCAGTTTTACTTAAACAAGTGTGTGTGTTTGTGTGTGTGTGTGCATGTGTGTAAGAAATCAGATTTTATTCTTAGAAAAACTACTGAAGTGCCAAGTTTAATTAGATCTGTGACCTGGGGGTGGGAGTGGGGAAACCATTTAACCTCTGGTGTCTCAGATTTCTCATTATGTCAGACAGTTTGATTGCATGATCTTTCGAATCCTTTTGGGTTAGAACATTCTATAATTTTTGTATGAGAATATTTTAGAATTTGAAATTATAATCTTCATCGTTTCTCTCTGTACAGGAAGAAAAGGCTTCTCTGCTGCATCGCGCTCAGGAAGAGAGAAGAAAGAGAGAGGTAACGGCGGTTTTGTGATAGTCTCCACAGAGGAGCACTTTTCTGTGGCATTTAAATGAGTCTTGCTTTTACTGTTACAGATACAGGTGTGTTACATGTGACATCACGTTATTCATTCATTCACTCAGTTATGTGTTTATTTGCATATTAAACTTGGGAAACGTTTCTGGATCGTTGGATTTCACAGTGTCATCCATCCTGGAACCAGTGTGGAAAAGATGGGCTGAAGGGGCAGCTTCCAGAGCAGAGGGAGAGAGCGGGCTTTCGGGTCGCTTGCATGCTCCTGGTGGGTTTCCAGAAGCTCTGGGAAGCCTTAGTGTGTCATGTCTGTATTTGGCCAAGCAGGAGAGAACTCAGTGTCAAGGCACGTGTCTGAACTGTCTGTGAAGAAGCTAAATAGATGAGAGGAGCAGGGGCATTTGCTATTTTATTCTTTATTTTATGTTTTATCTTTCTAGAGATAACTTCCTAAAATGGCTTTACTTTGTTGAGTCATCAGCGATTTTGGTGTCTTGTGGTCCTGCGTTTCTAGATAGTTTTTTGTTTCATTTTTTAATAATTCGTTCAGTCCCGCCTAAGAAATACCGAGAGCTTGTCACGCTGCAGGCACCGTGCTGCTTGCTGAGTGTGCAGGTGGCAGGTCAGACTGTTCTGCTGGGTGGTGGAGCACAGGCGTTAGTCAGGGCGCTGCGGCGGTGACTGGGGAGGAGCGTGACTGGGACCGGGGAGGCCGCTGTGGATAGGGTGTCTAGGGAAGGCGTCTCTGAGCTGGTTAGGGTTGAGGGAATTCCTGAAGGATGAGAAAGGAGAGCTGTGGGAAGCTGGAGGAAGAGCGTTCTTGGTTAAGGGAACAGCAGGTGTGGAAGCTCTCAGGCAGGGCTTCTCACCCTCAGCCTGGTTGACGTTTTGGACGGAGTAACGCTTTGTCGTGGGGACCGTTGTGTGTGTTGCTGGGTGTTCAGCAGCATCTGTGGCCTCTCCCTGTGCGATGCCCCAGCACCCTCTCCCCAGCTGATTCAACCAGAAATGTCTCTAGAAATGACCCGGTGGTCCCTCGGTGGGAGAGCTGCCCTCACTAGTGACTCACTGCTCAGGTGGGGTAGCTGTGTGTTGGCTGGTGTGTCTAACCCTCTCTGGGGATTCCCAGCCAGCCGTCTCCCGGCAGTGCTTCTGCTGCACACTGCCTCTCCTCCTCCTCTGGGACGCGCAGCAGAGGGCGTCCAGGCTCCGCCTCATGGCCCGCGTGTCTCCTGTACTCTCTGCTGACGTGTGTCCCTTTGGACGTTTGTACTTCGGTTGGGTGCTTTCTGGTCACCTAGCTTCTGGCCTCCGGACTGTCTGATAGCTAAATGCACCCATCGAGTTCTGGACTTCAGGTTTTATTTCAGTTCTGGAATTTTCTTTGATTCTCTTATCTTTTAATTTCTTGAACATAATTGTAGTTTCTTAAAGATAGTGTTTAAACTCTGTGTTTGGAGCTCCCATGCGTTTGTTCTGTTTGTCCTGTTGATTTTCATTTCTTGCCTTTGGCCTAGTTATTTCTGGTTGAACACCAGACATTGCACATTCTAAACTGAAGTGAGACCTTCAGGACCTAGAACGTGACCTCTCTTTGGAGAGCTTCACATGTGCTCTGGCAGGCCGCAGGGAGAGGGACAGGTCACCTTTAACCACTGTCGGGGTGAGCCGGTTTGAAGCTGGCCTTCAGTCCTTGGGAGGGTCGACCTATTTCCCATGCATCTGCCGGACGGCTGGCGTGTTCCAAAGACGTCCTCCTCAGCAAACAACTGATTGAATAAAAATAAATGTTCTGACAGTTCGTG
Source organism: Camelus ferus (assembly GCF_009834535.1). Classification (NCBI taxonomy): domain Eukaryota; kingdom Metazoa; phylum Chordata; class Mammalia; order Artiodactyla; family Camelidae; genus Camelus; species Camelus ferus. Next base: position 1,430,664 of record NC_045702.1, on the reverse strand, counting down.
GGATGATACATGAGTGTTTAATTAAGTGCTCTTAGACTCATCATAGTTATGAGGAGGTTCCCAAACCGCGTTTAAGCTCAGGGGTTCCTTTGTAACCGTTTCGAGCTCAGAAAGCGCGCTTTCGTGACTGGGTGGTGTGTTCTCCGACCCTGAGGTGCTGGGAGTGTGTGTGCCTCTCAGGCCTGGTAGGCAACATTCACAGAAGATGTGAAACATGTCCTGTGATAAGACAGGGTTTAGTGTCACCTGGTTATACCTTGTGACTCATACATCATTCGGCATCACTTCATCTTTGTGGAAATCTTAGTTTCTGTGTCTTTAAAGCAGGAGTAGCACTCACCTGAACAGGTTCTGTGCGAATGCGGGCACTTGGGGGTTCTCAGACAGTGACAGCCACGACGGTTATGGTGATGATGAAGACTGGATGATTTTGCCGGGTCACTAAAAATTTTACAGATAGTCTCAAGTCGAGAAAAGTTGAAATTTTCTGCTTGAAAACAAAGTTTTAAACATCTTTAAAAATAGATGTTTGTGTTGTCTGTTATTCTTTCTATATTTAAAAAGAAACTTTTTAAAGAAGTCTTACTGTGCTGGTAGAATTGTAAAGTGGAAGATAGTCTAGCATTTCCTCCGACAGTCATTCCACTCCTAGGGGTACATCCTACGTCCCCACAAACACTTGTGCGTGAATGACCACAGCAGCATTATTCCTAGCAGCCCAGAGCGGACAGAGCCCAAATGTCCGTCAGCTGAGAAATGGACAAACAGAATGTGAGCCGTCGTAAAAGGGAGGGAAGTACTGACTTGTGGTGCAGCATCCCGCCCTGGGAGACGAGTCAGGCACCAAGGCCACACGTTACGATCCCGTGTGTGCGTGGTGTCCAGAACATACAGGCAGAGAGAGACCGGTGGATGCCAGGGGTGGGGCCCTGGGGGAGGGATGGCAGGGGTGAGGCAGGACTGCCAGCGGGTACAGGGGTTTCACTGGGGACAGCTGATGAAAATGTTCCAAAATTAGATAGTGGTGGTGATTGCACAATTTTGAATATATTAAAGATTGGTGAGTGGTACTCTTAAAGGAGTGAATTTTGTGGCATGTGAATTATATACCTTTTTTTTTTCAGTCTTAACTAGCTCTTTGTCATTGTCACTGATTCTGACTGATGTTCTTTTGTCCCCATATGATTCAGGAAGAAAGGCGAAGACTGAAAAATGCAGTAATTATCCAGTCATTTATTCGCGGCTACAGAGACAGAAAGCAGCAAGTAAGTTTGTTTTCAAACTGAGAGAGTCAGGCGTGTGAGAGCTTATTTTAAATACGGATTCTTGGAAGTGGAATTTATCTTGTATGTGCTTTAAATAATAAAATGCAAACACAGGCCGTAGCACCTCTGAAGATCGCAGTGGCAGGCGGTGGGGAAGACTCCAGCAGTGGCCTTAGGGTCTGTAGTTGCATCCCGGGCTTCTGGGGTTTTATTAACCCTTTACCGATGACAACGCCTCGGTAATGGAGATTAACTGTCAGTTTCCCCCACACCAGTTACAACGTTTAGTGACCGTCTAGACCATGCGATCACGTGCCCGGTGCTGTGTCTGTGTTGTTTGGTTTCAGTATTCCATCCAGAGAAGTGCGTTTGATCGCTGCACGAACCTGTCCCAGTCCGGTGGCGCGTTTTCCCTTGCCAGCGGTCCCAACCTTACCCTTTTGGTGAGGCAGCTTCTGTTTTTTTACAAACAGAATGAAGACTCAAAACGTTTGGTGAGTGTTAACCACATTTTTACTAACCCTTCTTGTACCTTTTAAAAATCAGCTTTTGAGTAGGTTTTTTCATTTTTTTATTATGGAAAATTTCCAGTGTAAGAAAAGGCAGACTAGCGTGCTGTGCTCTCCACTGTGTGCCCATGTCCCAGTCCGGACAGTCAGCGCCCGTTCTGCACAGAAGCCTCCAGGCCTGTGCCTCCAGCCCTGGGCAGCGCACCCGACGCTCCCAGCTTGCTCCCTCTGAGCGCTGCAGTGGGGGCCTCCACAGCCCAGGGCCTCTGGCAACAGCCGGAGTGTAACTGTGTTGCTTCTGAGAGTGTGCGGGCTCTGGCGTCGTCAGCGACGCGGAGCAGTGCGCGTTCCCGGTGGAGACACACGGTGAGCCGCCGTCTGAAAGGCGGGGCTTGCTGTCGTGCCGGGTCTCCCGGGAGGCGCTAGGAGACCCACGCGTGAAGATTAGGTGAAGCTGTGTTCATCCTTAGAAATGCTTGTTTGCCTGTAACAGACATCTGAAGATAGAAGACAGGTGTGCAGAGAGAGTGAGCCTTCCACACAAGCACACATACTGGAAAGATCCCCACGTGAGACAGAAGTTCAGAGGGTGCGGGGGTCCTTCACTGCTTAGCTCACATTTGGCTTTAAAACCCGGCATTGCCTCCTGGACGGAGCGGGCTGGCACGTGGGGTGGACTTTCCGTGCCCTGGAGCTGTCGAGAGAGGCAGCAGAGGCGGCTTAGGCTGCTCGCCCTGGGCTTTCCCAGCGTAGGCTCCTTGCAGGCTCGCTGTCTGAAGATGACGAGGAGGAGGGCTAGAAAAGTGCGGCAGCGCGGGGTCTGTCAGGCCTCTCGCTGGGCCGTCTGTCGCGTCTTCACGCGCTCTGACCTCACAGACTGAGCCGTCTCTGCGGAGCACAGCTACGTGAGGGCCGCTGCCCAGCCCTAAAGACCCCACGCAGAGTTAGATGTCATCAGACCTGGTTCACAGATGAAAGGGAACTGGAATGCGTGCTCAGTTTGCAAACAGAAATGCAAGAACAGTGAATACATCACACATGGGAGGGAAGTCCCCTGTGGCACCCCAGTCCCCGCGTAGAGCACAGGTGCGCGGCCTCTTGTGGTCGTTGCCCTGGCGTGCTTTGTGCACACCTGAGCACGTACGGCTGTCCCCAGCTCGCTTGATTTATTTATTTTTGTTGTGACTCTAAATATGCCCTCTGCTGAAACGGTGTACTGTGGTTGTGTTTTCTTCTGTGTGCAGTTTTCTTGAATCATTCTGGAGCTAATAATTGCATCACTTTTGTTTACTTAACTACCTTCGGGTCTCTTGATAAAGTCGTCTTCGACCTTCCAGCAGTAAAATGCTTCTCAGTACCATCTCCCATGATCAGAGTCAGGGCCTCCGTGCGCTCTCCCCCGAGCGTCCCCAGCAGTGACCGGCTGCTGTGCACGCCTGCCGTCACCCTGGGAAGACCTCTGCTTTGCTTCGGCTTCGCATCCTCCTTCCTGATCCCGCATCTTCCTGCTTTCTTGGTTCACCCCCTTGTTTTCCTGATGCACCTCCCCAGTTGACTTCCTAAGAAAGGATGAAGAAGGAAAGTTTGTAAAACTTTACTTATCCGATGTTAGTAAACAGCAACAGAAAGTTAAGCAAAGCAGCTGTCTAATGTAGTTAGAACTTTGGGGGTATTGTGGTGCATTTGTCAGAGCTATAAAAAAAAAACAGTATCAAAACCCAAAAAAGAAGACTGCAGCTCAGGGAATATAGCCAATACTTTATCACTATAAATGGAGTATAACCTTTAAAAACCGAATCACTGTGTTGTGCACCTGAACTTACATACCTGTACATCAACTCTACCTCGATTCAAAATTTAAAAAACCCTTGTTCAGAAAGTGTTCATATAAAATGCTCTGAGGTTTTTTTTTTTGTCACAGGCAACTTGAAACATCATTCCTCGATTAATGTATTTACAGCCTTATTCTTGTCGTTCCTGCAGTGGCCCTTTAGGTTCTATAATGTCAACTTACTGTACATCCCGTTTTTATTTGTTAAGTGGATAGAACAGATTTTAACATGAACTACAGGTCAGATGGTACAGAAAGTATTCGTGTCATAGCGGTTCCTGGGAAGATGCAGGCACGCAGCTCCAAACAGCTCGAGGAGAAAGCTGGTGTAGGCAGATTAACACTCGGAGTGGGTCTCAGAATTATTTCCACCTAACTTAGGACATAGTCAGATTTATCATGCAAAACACTTACATTAGTGCTTTGTTTGATGACAGTTTTTATCAAATAAGTGTTACTGTCAGAGGAGAAACTCCTTAAAGGTGATGGGCAAAGAGAAGGTTATGTGGCCCATTGATGAGGCTGGTTCTAAAGGTGTCATATGAGGTGAGCACATAACAAGAGGTCAGCAGAGAAAGCACAGGCGAGTCTTTGCTGGGCTCTGCGCTTTCAGAGCCCTTTCTGTGAGCGGCCTCTGGACTCCGTGGGCCTCCTGACAGCACGTTAGGCAGGAATCCAACAGCACTCGCTGGACGCACTGCCAGCCCTCCTGTCCAGGGCCAGGGCAGTTCTGGCCAGCTCCTCTTCCTCCTCCCAGCTGTGCTGAGATGTACTTGACAAATAAAGCTGAGGTAATGTCATGTGCACTGCGATGGTTTGATACACGTAAACGTCGTGAAAGGGTTCCTCCCATCTAGTTCAGTGACTCGTCCATCACCTCCCGTGTTACACATCTGGCCTTTTATTGGGAATAATGGGACTATGTGCTTGTCTTTTCTACCAAAATTTCATGGCGTTACGGAAGGAAAGTATCCAAAGTGTACTTTTAGTAATAAGTTTAGTAACGTAGCTTAATGCTGGCGTGCCGTTTCAAGATGGAAAATCCAAAACGTGTCTGTACTAAGTAAAACCTGACTTAGAAGGTTTCCTTGTTAGCGTGTGCTGACTGTTTTGATTGTCTGGTTACCAGTGGGAGAAGTTTGGAGTGCTGTGTAAGCAGCTAGGGTTCTGTGGGCTGAGAGCTGTGATTTGTCTGCTCTACTCTTTCAGACCTGGACGTGTCGGCACCTAATTAAACACGGCTCTGCGTTTGTCCAGCAGCTGGGCGGCTCCGACAGGCTCACGTGCTTGTTTCAGATAAAGAGGCTGCTGGGCCTGTGCTGCAGGTGAGCCCGGCGGCTTGTGCGGCGTGCTCCGCGCTCCCGCACTGCTGTAGGCTTAGCGCAGAATGGCTCGAACACTCGCGGTGAAGGCGGGAATTTGAGGAAGGTTTTGGTGACATTTGCCGTTTAGTATGTGATACTTTTTTTTTTTTTTTCATTTTTGCAGGTTGCTGCAGAACTGTAATGATGACAGTTTGAATGTTGCACTTCCAATGAGGATGCTTGAGGTGTTTTCTTCCGAGAACACTTATTTGCCTATTTTACAAGATGCTAGCTATGTGGTGTCGGTAATTGAACAGATTTTGCACTACATGATTCAGAATGGTGAGTGGGGGTGTCCGCACGCCAGGCTGCCTCTCCGGGCTGCCCGCCTAGCCGGACCCTGCACAGGGCCCTCGGAGCAGAAGCCTGTGCTCGGTCGGGGGCGTCCCCGAGGGCTCTGAGTTCTAGCATCAGTCCTCCTCTCCGCCCCCCCCCCCCCAGCACTGGGAAGTGTGCTTCGTCTCTCCACCTGGTTTTCCTTGCTTGACAATGAAGCGGGAGAACGTCTACTCTCAGAAGCCGTCCCAGGCGCGCTCGCCGCCGTGTGCCCGTGGGGGGCGGTGGTGCCGGGTGCACACCATCCACCGGCGGGGAGAGCCTGCGTCGTCGGTCCCGTCAGCTCCGCAGGGCAGAGCGAGACGCTCGGCTCACTCGGGTTCTCTGACTGACACGGAGACGCTCTTCTTAGAGGGCTGCGTGTGTGCCGTGTGACGACCTGGCTCTGAGAGTCCTCTGAGCACGCGTTGGTCACACTGTCTCACAGAGAGGCTCTGAAATACACGTGGTTTTTAACACTTTTATGATGACTTAAACCGTGTAAAATAAAACAAACATTTTTGAAAATCTGATTCCCAGTGTTCTTGCAGGTAGCAAGTCAGACACTGCAGGGCTCCTGGACTCCAGGAATACTGACGTTAAACGTGTATGTTGTTAGTCATAAAAGGAGCTACAGGGAGTCCTAGAAAGCAGTGGTTACTGATAGAAACGAATAATTTTGGTTTTGTTTTCTCGGAATGTACCAATCTAGGTTAAATTAGCTAGTTTAATCCTCAGATTAAAACTTAAAAGTAAAAATTGAATTAAATTCATACACCCTGTCCATCTTACACATCCCACACTTACTGTTTGACTTGGGTTTATAAAAAAGAAACCCTACTTAGCCTGTCAGAAAGTTTGGGAAACTACTGAGGTAATTAAAAGTAAGTAGAAATTTGTAGAATTTGACCTTTTAAAAAACAAATTAGTGGTAATTATAAGTGGTCCACTATGTCAGTTGATGTGTTATATGATTATGTATTGATTTAAGGCTAAGCATTCAGTGAGAATATTCACCCTTCTTTATAAAAGTGTAAAGACGGTGACTGAGGAACAGACACGACTCTAAATGAATCTGGAACTAGGAGGTGCTTCAGAATTCCGTGCGGAAAGTACTGCTTCTGGCATCTTCTCTGGTACAGCCGTTTTTCACCTTTTTAAATCGATTGCCTCTTGACGTTAGTCTGTGAGGCGTAGCGTTCTGTTTGTTAGGGGTCTGCACTGTGGCTGTGCCCTGCGTGCTGTGACTCAGCGCGAAGCTGCGCAACAGGCGCACCTGGACTTAACACTCTGGCTGTGCTGCCAGTCTGCTCGGTGTGCACTTCTGTCGGTGTTACTGCATGAATGCTGTGACACTTGAAAAAAGTTTTCTTGATGTGGTAGAACAGTTTTTTCCATGTTTTTTTGTCTTTTCAGTTGATAGCAAAAGAGCTTTCAAGCTTTCTTGTTGAGTTTCACCAATAATGAGCGTGTGTGAGGTTAGAGTTGGGGTGGCTACAAAGCAGGTGCAGTGATGGAGCATGGAGAGTCAGTGTTGAGCGACGGTACCTCAGGTGCAGGGCTGGAGAGGACTGCCGAGCAGATGCCTGTGTTTTATAACGTGCACCATCAAACGTGCGTGCGCAGTGATGAGATACAGACTCCATCTGAAGATCATTCTTACTGCTGTGTAAGGAAGGGGCGGGTGTTTCTAAAAGGTTGCGTGACTTGCGTCATTGGCGATAGCAGGGTTTATGCCCACCGCACACCTAGAGAGCCCGTGCAGCTTGGGAACTTGTTGCTGCTTTGTGAAGGTCGCCTCTGAAACACTCGGCTTCTTGGTGCCCACGCTGTGGTCTCCAGAGAGACCCTTTCCTTTGAAAGGGAGAACCCCTGGAGAAAGGCTGATGCGGGTCCTGATGGGGAGACGAGAAGGTGAGTCTGGGGCATCTCGTCCCATCAAATAGTGGAGGTGCTGCTGGGGGCCCCTGGGCCCCAGGAGCCCACCTCGGCCCACCCCATCGGCCAGTCAGGGCAGCTGGAGCGTCAGCGAGGAGAATGGCGGCCGCGGTGGGACTCTGAGCTCAACATGCTGCGACTGCTTATTTACGTGGAGGATGCTTCGGAGAGAAACTTTAAAAATCACAGTATATGGGCCTTACTTGGATCCTGGTTCACATAAACTGGTTAAATAAAACTTTGTAACATGAGACAGCTGGAGACTTGAACACTGACTAGGTGTTTGTGATGTTAAGGAACTACTGTTAATTCATTTTAGCTGCGATAATGGTATTTTTAAGGGAAAGAAAGTTTCTACCTTTGGTGATACACTACGACAGTGATACCTTGGGTTTGCTCCCAGACGAGCGGAGGCGTGGGGTTGGCTGCAATTGATCAGCGGTGGTGCTGGGCGCTGGCACGTGGGCTCGCGTCATCTCAGGCTGCTTTCATACTCAGCGTTTTTCTTAATAAAAAGTTGAAGATTTAACTTGAATTTGTACCTGTAGAGATTTATAAAAAAGCAATTAAAAATTAACCGGTTTTTACCCCTCCTCGTAAGAAAAGGTACCAAGTTTTAACTGCGTTTCTCTTTTCTTTTAGGGTATTACAGATCTCTCTATTTGTTAATTAACAGCAAACTTCCATCCAGTATTGAATATTCTGATTTATCTCGAGTTCCTATAGCAAAAATTTTGCTAGAGAATGTTTTAAAACCATTGCACTTTACTTACAACTCCTGTCCAGAAGGTGCAAGGTGAGAATGGAATCAATTTATTGATTTTATGGGGGAGGGTACAGCTCAGTGGTAGAGTGCGTGCTTAGCATGCACAGGGTCGTGGGTTCAATCCTCAATTTCTGCATTAAAAAAAAAAAGTTAGAAAAAAAGTGTTGATTTTTATAGTTTCCCAAGATCTGTATCTAACAATAACCTACACAAGATACTATTTTAAATATAGATTTGAAAGTCAAACTTTTGCTGTATTAGTATGACTCAGTTTAAAGAAAAATGTCCTTTTTCTGTCTGGCCTCCACCCTAATACAAGCTTATAATTCTGTTGACCTAGTTGTTTCTTGCTTTCCTAGTAGCTACCAAAAGATACAAAAACATGGCAGAGTTTTCTTAATAGGGAAGACACAAAATTAGGTTCAGGGTGACCTTGTTGATGTTGACCGCTTAACTTTGATCTGGAAGGATATTTTGAAAGGTAATTTTAATCAGTGATTTTGTGCGCAGTATGTTTTGATTTTATTAAAAGCTTCCAGTTTTCTTTTTCAGGCAACAAGTTTTTACAGCCTTCACAAAGGAGGTGTTGGCAGCGCCTTTCACAGAGCAGATTTTCCATTTGGTCATTCCAGCACTAGCAGACGTGCAGACTGCTTTCCCTTATGAGCCCTTTCTGAATGCACTGCTGTCGGGAGAGAGCGGCTGTCCGAGGACAAGCGGTGGAACACCGTGGCTCTTCTACTTTGTTCTAACTGTTGGCGAAAATTACCTGGGTATGAACTACAAGACGTTTTGCCCACACTCACGCGGAGGTAGTATCAGCGCCTCAAGGGAGGGGAGTGCCTGGCAGGTGTCATGTTGTCAAGGTGGCCTCTGGGCTGGGAATTTCTGGGAAGAGTGTTTTTGCTGAAGGGCTGTGACCTGGGCTGTGTCCCTGGGGAAGGTTTCCAGGCACGACGAAAAGTCTGTTATAGATGCATATTACAAGGCCGTGGAGATTAAAAAGAATTTTAGAGTTGAATGGGAGAGCTCTTCTCAGTATAGAGATGGTTTTCTCATGTATGTGAACTACTGATGTGCCTGTTCGGGAGTTTTGCTGCCGTCCTCTAATGTATTTTAACGCATACTTCCGTATATGAGTTGTTAGAGTTTTAACAATAAGTCCTGATCAGAAATGCCTCTCTGAGGATAAGAAAAATGATCACCCGAGTTTTCCGGTTTCTTTTTAATCCCTTCTAATTAAGTATTGTCACCGTTTTACAAAGGGACGCTCTCTGAGGAAGGACTGCTTGTGTACTTGAGAGTGCTCCAGACCTTCCTGTCTCAGTTACCAGTGTCACCTGCTAATGCAAGCTGTCAGGATTCAGCCAGTGACTCTGAAGACGAGAGCGAAGAGACGGACAAGCAGGCCAGCACCCCGGTGAGCCCCGCTCCTGCCCGCCGGCCCGCGCACCTGTGTGGCATACACTGCCCGCGGCTTCCTCTGGCTTTGAAGGTGTTGTTTAACTTGGTGTCCATCCTTATGGTTTAATTACATGAGTCATACATGAAGGCATTCTTGTGGTGAGGCCTTCAGCCTGTGGAGCTGTGGCCTCCCGCCCCCTCTGCTGCTGTGCTGTGTCCCCAGAGATAACATCCCAGGGACTGGAGATGCCCTCTTCCACACCTTCTCCTGCACGTCTGCAGACGTGCCTGCGTCGCTTGTGTTTGGTGGTTTCGTGTGGAATCAGGTCACACTGTGTATTAGTTTAATTGTCACTTAGGAAGTGTTCCTAGAAGTGAAATTGTTGGGTTGAAAGGTGAATGAGTTGAGTTCTGAGTTCTGAGAAAGTGCACTCACCATGTGCCAGGCACTATTCTGCTTTTTCTTTCACGACAGCTTTAATGAGATACACTTTACTGTAAAATTCACCCTTTTGAGGTAATCTAAAATTTAGGGATTTTTTAGAATACGAGCGCAGCTGTGCAGCCTCCCCCATGCTCCGATTTCGGAGCATCTTCATCACTCCACACGCATCCACAGCAGTCACTCCCTTTCCCGCTTCTCCCTGCCCCTAAAGGAAAAAAAGGTTAAGTTCTTTCTCACCCTGTCTGTGAACACCGCGTAACATCTTTTGTCAGTTTTTGCCAGCTTCATAGAGGGTAAATGTTATGATTTATTTTAGAATTCATTTTAAATGCATTGTCACACATTATTTCTAGATTCCCCTTCTCTCATTTCTTAGCTCTCACTGTTTACTGTGTGTTTTCAAGGAATAAAAAGCCTTAAGTCTTATATACGTCTGCGCAATTTGTGTCTTACCTAAGTGATTTTTTTTCTCTTAATTATTAATTAATTTTTTTCTCTTAATTGAAGTGGCTTGAGGGATCGCTGTACTGGGTGTGAAGTATTTTTCTGTGAGGAAATTTCACACTAATCAGTGCTAAGCTAGTCCCAGGAAGAGTGCGCTGGAGAGCGGCCTGAGTCTGCTGGGGGGGGGGGGGGAAGGGCGAGGCAGAGCTGCGTGTGCGAGGGAGTCATCGCAGGCAGGTGGGGACGCAGTCGTTGTTGCCGGGGTGGGGCTGATGACGCGGGGGCAGAACGGGAGTTTCTGGTGGATGCTGGAACTTTTCATCTGTAAGAACTCAGAACTGTACCCCAAAGAGTGTAAATTGTATGGTCAAAAAAAGTAGGATCCTGTAGATGAAATGTAGATAAAGCTTCTGTTTTTAGAAGATAGTGTTTTATTTTATCATTTTTTTATTGAAGTACAGTCAGTTACAACGTGTCAGTTTCTGGTGTACAGCACAGTGTCCCCGTCACACGTATATATACATATATTCGTTGTCATGTTTTTTCTTTAGAGGTTATTACAAGATACTGAACATAGTTCCCTGAGCTGTACAGAAGAAAATTTTTTTAATCTGTGGCCAACATTTGTAAATAGAAGATAGTTTTTAACACTTACTTACCTTCTAGAAAATCTGTGAAATAAAAATTTTATTTATACAGGCGCACCTCATTTCCCTGCACTTCACAGACACTGCATTATTTACAAGTGGAAGGGTCTTGGCAGCCCTGTGCCGTCAGGTGATGGCTAGCATCTTAGCAATAAAGCATTTTTCAGTTAAAGTGTGTACCCTTTTTTTTAGATACAATGCTGTCACATTATGCACTTAATAGATGACGCTGGAGCGTAAGCATAACTTTCATCTGCGCTGGGAACCAGAAATTTGTGACTCGTTTTGTTGAGATACTTGCTTTATTGTGATGGTTAGAACTAAACCTGCAGTGTCTCCAGGCTGTGCCTGTACACAGTGTAATTTGTTTCTGAGTGAAGATATATATCAGCTGTATCTCTAATACAGTGTTTTATTTGGTAGATTATTATAAGTTACATAAATTATATTCATCCAAGTTTCCAAACAGTAAGTCAGCAATACCCAATGTTGTGTATATGGCCAGTTTTATATATTCATATATATACACACACATATGAAAAAGGCATATGTCTTTGGTTAATATCCCAGATGGGTAAACTGCATAGAGTGTTAGCGCAGGTTTTAGTCAATGAATCAGATCTTTTTGAAAAGTCAAGATACGAAATAACTTATTTCATTTGATTAAATTATAGTTTCTTTATATCTGAGTATTTTGCTTAAACTGTGATATCGCAAAGAATTTAAAATGGAAATTTTATCAGATGAAACATTTTTCACGCATACATGTATATAGTACAATGCAATCTTAAAAATATGAGAGTTTCTTAAAATGTGCAGACTGGAAATATTGTCATATTAGTAAGCAAAAACTGAGCATTCACAGTTCTGTGCTACTGTGCTGGGCAGAACTGGTGCCTGATACAGATAGTGACTCTGGCTCTCAGGAGGATTTTAGATTACCGGGTGCGTTAGTAGAGATACTGATACGTTCGTCGTGAGGTGGATACGTTTCAGATAACGCCTGTCTGTTTTCACTTGAAGGAAAGGAAGATTCTATGTATCTTTGTAGGGTAGAGCTCAGTTCTAATAGAACATTATTAACTAACTTACCTGGTGTGTTTTAGGAGGATGGTAGACTGTCAGTACCATACATAACAGAGGAGTGTCTGAAAAAACTGGATACCAAGCAGCAGACCAACACCCTGTTGAACCTGGTCTGGAGGGACTCGGCCAGCGAGGAGGCCTTCACGCTGATGGCGGGCATCTGCCACACGCTCATGGTGCAGCACCGGGTGATGGTGCCCAAGGCCAGGCAAGTGTCCGCGTGTGGACGGCGGTGCAACTAGGCCGGCTCCCCTCCCCTCTTGGCGGGCAGCTTCCCCGCAGCCTGTCAGCTGTGTCTGCCGTTGCCAGGGGAGCATGGCCTAGAGTGTCGGCTGTTCATGCTTTTCGTGGAAGACGGAAGTTGTTCTGTGCCTCTCTTTCCTGAACTAGCCAATACTTTGAGATCTTTTTCCTGTAACATGTTCACAAATCAAAGAAGCTCGTTCTCGTGCAGTATCTGGGTGAGGGGAGGGCGCTTAGGCCTGGCCGCCCATTTAAAAGTCTGCCTCGTGCCTGTGTTCTAGAACCAGCATTTATGCTCTCTTTTTAGGCCTTTTCATAGCACTCTTTTTGTCAGGTTGCCCATGACAGTGTGCTCTAGTATTTGAAATACTGAAACAAGAAAGTTTTATAAGACTTTGAAGTAAATTTTTGAGAGGGACAAAACAAAACATGGAAGTTTAAATGTGGCGGATGAGTATGACAGCAGTCTTAAACCATTTTTTCCCTCTATTCGGAGTGACAGTTGAGCGGTTTCTTGGAGTTCAACAGAAAAACGTACGAGCGCAGTGCTGCGCTGTGTAGCAGGTGCCGGGGGCCGCCCGCGGAGCGGCCCCACTGCGGCACAGCCGCCGGTCTGCATGGCTTAGAGTCCTCCTCTCCTCTTGTAACGTGCTGTCCCCCAGCGTGGAAAGAGCTGTTTCTTCTGCTAGGAAAGCAGTCTTTGAAATGAACTGTGTGCGTGGACCACGTCATCGGCTGCAGCTGCCTTGTAAACAGAGGCAGCCAGCAATCAGGTGCTGTCTTAGCTCTCTGGTGTTTATTACTGTCGGAGGAAGTACGATGTCAGTGAAACTGTCGTCCCTAGATGAGGTGATTAGCTCTCTGTGGCCTAATTGCACTGGAGCAGGATGTGAGATCTGAGGCTCTGCGGCTGAGCCAGGCCACTTGCTTTTATTGGAGCACAAAGTCCATTGCTTCGGGTGGTAATGACTGGATTTAATGCGTCACTGCCCTGGCCTGGGGTTTACTAGTGAACCGCTTCCCAAAGGCGTTTAATGGGAAAGGAGCTTTATATGTAGCCTTGCTTTTATGAGTACAGCACCTATTTCCTCTAAGAAAGTACTCTAGGAATTCTATTTATGGTTTAAATATATTAGGTTTCGAGTATTTACAATGTTTTTCATAGCCCACGAAAGAGCAAATAGGCTTACTTTCGCTCTTGAGGATTTTAACTGCTCTCAGCTTACTTTTTTTAAGGTTTGTGTAAGACGATCAGTAAACTCCTAGACTGATAACTCCCTCTCAGCTCCTCCCGGGTCCTTGTTAGTCCCTCTTATTTTCAGGGTTGTGGTTTGCGATTGTAATTTCTCTTTAATGTTGATTGTCAGGATGTGTAGAGGAAGGTGGAGGCCTTGCTGCGTTCATTTGGAAAGATTTCTGAGATCTATGTTTAAGTGAAAAAAGGAAGATGCAGAACAGTGGGGATAATCTTTCTGTGTCTGGGAGGTGGAGAAAGCAGCTTTGCATTTGCATAAGGAAGCTTGGGAGCGGCCCGCCCGCCCGCTGCCTGCCTGACAGGGTCCTCTTGTGACTTGCCCTCTCCTCCTGGGCTCCTCCTCAGTGTGCTCTGTGCATGGTTCTTTGTTTCACTGTTTCCTGAACCCGAGACTTCTTTTCCTGTTGAGTGTCTTGGTTCTCTTCTCCTGAGTGGAGTCTCTGGGCCACGTCCACTCTCCAGAGCTGCAGACTCCCTTCCGGCTGCTCGGCGGGCGCTGCCGCACTCCTGTCACTGCCCAAGATCGCACTCAGCGCCTTTCCCCAGAGCGTGGGGGCCACGCTGGGCTGCAGCAGTCAGCAGCGTGGCCACTGGGAAATGCCACTGCTTCACTTTAGTAGAAATTCAGTGAAAGTACAGACCCAGTTGCTCAGTCACACGAGCCACACTTCCAGAGCTTGGCAGTCACGTGTGGCCAGTGGCTGCCGTGCGGACAGCACAGCTGGGACCACTTCCATCACCACAGAAAGTCCTGCTGGGTTGCCTTTCTCAGCAGTCCCCGTGTGCACTGTCGCCGGATGTGCGGGCGCTGCGTTCTTTGTGTCAGGTGTTGCCAGACTGAGCTGTCAGGAATAGAACCCCCGTTATTTTGCTCTCCTGCTTAAACATCTACCAGTGAATCCTTTTTCGTCAGGAAGAGATTCACACTCCTTGGCTTACTGATTTGTGCGTGGCCTCTCCTTACTGTTTGGGTACCTCTCTGAATCCCGCTTCTGGCCACGGGAGAGTGTCGGCCCCAGCCAGGCTTCGGCGCCTGCGCTTCCCCCGCCCCCTCGCGCCGCATCTCATGCCCCACATCCCACGCCCCACCTCTGGCCCGTGCTGGCGGCTGCCCTCCGCGTCCTTCCGCCTCAGCTGAGTTGTCTGTTAGCGTCATGCGGAGGGTGCCCTCTCTCAGAAGCTTCCTGAGCTCATGGCCTGAGATTTCACCTGTGGTTCCCGCTTTCAGCGAGGTTTCCTTCTTGTGGCAGGTACCCACTCTCAGAGCGCCGATTTTGAGGAGTTTGGCTTCAGGGTGGGCAGATCGGCATGTTCTTTGGAACTTGGGTCTTTCGTCTCATTGAGATGTAAAACTTTGCAGTGGAATTTTAGAAGTAGTGCTTTAGGGATCAGGAAGGTTGGTACTACAATTTGCCTGTAGTTCCCTTGTTCATACATCGAATCATACACCATTAGAATCCGTTTTATTGCAACAGCTGCTTGATTCTTCTATCAAACCCTAATAGAACAAGCCAGCTTAATTGTGTCTGTGTTACGAATCTCGTGTGAGTAAATGATCGTGTGCCCTGGAAGAGCACAGCCATTTCCTCGTCTGCTGTCTAAGCACTGTGATGTGAGTGTGGTAACGGAGACGCCTTAGTTCTTGATTTATACATGGTGTCTTTAATAGTTGGAGATAGAATGCTTATGCAAGTGACTTCAGTGGAGAAAACTGTAGATTTGTGTTATGTGTGTATTGTAGAAGTACACATTGTTACATATTTTTATAAACAAATTTTTTATAGTATTTTAGAAGAAATACGGAGGATGTACCTACAGAGAGAAACATACTTAGTTTTTAGCCTGTGGTTTCATGCTGCTTTCGTTATCAGCAATGTTTTTGGTTTAAACAACAAATTTAAGTAGCTGTTGGTTTTGTTATACTTCGCGTTGTTAAAAAGGTCAAGTAAAATTTGTGAGCTTTTTAACACGTCAACACAGTGATTTTATTATTGTGTATTTTGAAGTCATGTAGATTATAAGTGAATTGACAGTTGTTGTTAGAGACATCAGGTTAATAGGCTTCCTTTTTGTCAAATTTAGCAAAGTAATTTGTAGTGAGTTTTGAAATTTCTAATTTCCTGAATATTTAAGAATGATGAGTCAGTCACAGGAAATGCAAGTAAACATAAGAAAAGCATGCACAAAGGCTATTTAGAATTTTTTATAAGTTTTCTTTTAAGAAAGGTGTTAAGAGATATACGAGGAAGGAATGTGAAAGAAGACACCAGGTTAGTGGGCACTGCTGTCTCCCATTTTCATTAAACTGCAGTGCAGGGGGAAGCACACTCCGAGTCTGCTCATCTTAAAGAAAGTCGATTGTCAGGGAAAGGAAGCTGTCTGTTTAAACCGTGGTTTTAGCGCTGGGACGTTAGTTTAACGCAGCTGTATGTCTAAAGCTTATCTTCCATTCTTAGATCCTAGTTTGTCAGTAAAGGAAAAAATTTTGGCAACTTGCCTCAAACTGAAATACATCTTAAAACTTTTATTATCATTAAGGAAATTTAGAGCTTATTTTTAATCTTGCATTATCTCAGAGGTGAAATGTTGTATATGTATTTTAATACTGCTTTTGCCAATAAAGTGACACTTTGAGCAGGAAAACACAGTGTCTCGCTTGCACTTGCGTGCTGCGGGAATGGAGGGGTCTGGGCGGCTGGCTGGCCCGACCCCCCGTACCTGTGGCATCTTTCCATGCAGAGGGGGTGCCTGGGGATGCCTTGCAGTCGCGACCTTTCCTCCTGCATGTGCGCCGTGTGCTCCATCGTATTCTCTTTAATAACTTAAATAGTCCTTGCAGACAACTGGCCCGAATTTATGACCTGGGTTGAAAATGTTGCCCTTTACCAATTAACTCATGGGGTTATCTCAGCTAAATAAAGCTTAATGGGTAATTTTTAACATATCCTAGTATATCTTAAGAATATAGCACTGCCTTACCTTTTAGCAGTAAAGCCCCAAATAATCTTTACTACTTTATAAAAGGTCTAATAATTCGTTTTATTATTGCCCATTACGTGATTAATTTAGGAACTATAATTGTTTCAAAATTAACTTGAAATATAACTTTTGAAATACGTAGCCATGAAAATGATGTTTAAGAAATATATATATATTCATGTGGAAAGATCTTAATTATAATATTAACTGAAAAACTGTCATAAGAGTATGTTGGAGAACCTCATTTTTATTTACTTCTCTACACAGAATATCTGGACATATTATTTATTCCCAGGTAGTAAGTATCTCTGATTCTTTCCAGGATCGTGGGATGAAATACTGTGAATGATCTTCTGCCTTATTGTGTTGTTGTTAAGAAGGAAAAATAAAGGAAACAAACCTGATTAAAATAGATGATTCTTCAGATTTTTGAGGTGCTGTTAGTATTCATATTTAACACAGTTTTAAGAGGTCTTGCTTGTCAGTGAAATTGCACATTCTTTTAAAAAGAACTTAATATCTTGATTAAAGAGAAGTAAGGCAAGCAAATACTACCTTCTAAAGTCCTTTTATGTTGAAAGCTTAACGTTTCTTACGGCTTCCAGCTTACTCTGTTTCCTGTGTGGTTCTCTGGGTGTCTTTCACAGCGTACAGAGCACCCACAGAGGCAGCCCGTGGAGTCTGACTCTTCGTTTACATTTAGGCGCGTGGCAGACGTGTTAAATCTCTCAGAGATGGGGTGCGTTATTATTTTCCAACACAGCGCTAGTTTTCAACAGTATAATCTTTTTGAAGTGACTTTTAAGTGGAAATTTGCTTGGACATGAATGACAAGGACTCAGTGCACTTAATAACACGGCTTATTTAATTGGTCTCTTATAACTTACTGTGTTATCGCCACTTGTCATTATTCCAATAAATTTTGTTTTTACAAAATTACCGCTTGTATATATGCACTTGTAGCAAACTTGACTCACTTCCGTAGAATCATCGTGCTTTGAGCTGGAGGAGACCTTGGAACTGGTGTAGCACAGTCTCCTTGCTTTCTGACTTAGAGGAGGCTTGCTTCTGGCCTCCGTGGTGTTTGAAGAGGGGCTGGTCTCAGTGAGCTGAGAGATTTCTTTCTAGGCTGAGATTCGTGATCCTAGGGAGATCTTACGTAGTCTTCCATGCTTTCACTATTTTTAAATGATTGTGCTTTTAATGCCATGTGGACATCACGAAACTCACCACACTAAAGTAAGGCTGGATTTTTCAGACCAGTACTCCATAACCCCTGTGGTGTACTCAGAAAATGCTAATCCTGAAGAATGTGTCTGATATTTTGGATTGAATATAGAAAAATATTCAATTAAATTTGAGATTTTTGTATTGAAAAGTGACTTATTTAACCCCTGTTCATTTCTCTTCTATTATGGGTATTTAAATTAATGCACTACCGGCAAATATTAGTCTATTAAATAGCTAATATTATACTCAGTCCGGTGTTCACAGTGACTGGTGATTAGCTCCACAGAGGATTGTGGATGCACACTCCGTAGTGTTTTCATTTAGTCAGGTCATCCAGTTACTGTGAATGACCGTTTCTCATGAAACGACCTGGAAGTGGTCTGAAGAGACCCTGGCTGGTGGCCACGCTTCGGGGGGCGCTGGAGGAGCCCTGTGCTCGTCTTTCAGGGCCCCTGGGGTCTGTTGCCTGCTCCGCCGCGTGCTGACGTGACTCTCTTCCCCACTCGGTGATGGTGCTGCTCAGCTCCCCCGCAGAGTGCACAAGACCGCGCGATGGATGAATGGGCGTGCAAACACAGTGTTCTGTTCCCGTGGTGCTTCCCCCGAGCGTGCTCCCCAGTCGCGTGGCGGAGGCGGAGACTGAGGTGGCATGCTCTGTGCTCTTCGGCTCCTTGTTGTCCTGGGGATTCCGAAGACCATCACATTCCTTTCCTACAACCGTGTTCTCCTCCCACTCTAAGCCTTTTTTCACTGGGATTAGTCTCATAAGTTTGAAATTTAACTTTTGACGCCTGCACTTCTAAAAATGTTTTATGCAAGCGTTCCTGATTATAACTTTGTAAATAGAAGTTATGTCCTGTTACATAAGTGTAGTATGCTGAGTTAAACTTCTGCCCTTTTCCCACAACGTTCCTTAGTCTTTTTAATCAGATTGATATTACACAGGAGGGGTTCTTAAAAACCTTTAAAATGTATTTTTAGATTTAGATTGTTTTTGAGATGTTAGTTAACATAAAAAATGTTTTAATGTGTTTGTTTTTAAAGGAGTCCTTAAAATCAGCCACTAGACATTACAAATGTTAGTGTGTGTTAGTAGCAGTGAGAATGGTGACGCAGAGTATTGCGGCCTGTTAGTGTGTTATGGTTTGTGCTCAGAGGGCAGGCCGCCCCAGCTCGTGCTGTGCGGCCCCCCCTTGCCCAGGCGTGCTCCCCAGGCGGCCTGCTGCGGGAGCAGGCCGTGTGCGGTGTTCGTGCAGATGTTTTCCAGATGGTGCGTTATCTTCAGTTTACAGCTTTTTTCTTTTTGAAGAAAAATACTGAGTAATTATTTGCTAACTCTTACTTCGTTTCTCCCGTTTCTTTTTAGGCTTCTCTACAGTTTAGCCTTTAACGCCAGGTTTCTGAGACATCTCTGGTTCCTCATATCTTCTATGACAACACGGATGATCACAGGGTATGTGTTACCCAGACTTACAGATTGAGCTTAAAGACATGGAAAGTGGCAACCTGATAAAAAGTACTGTAAGAAGGTATTCTGAAGTACTGCTATTCTTAGCTTGTTTTATATGAGAAGAAAAATTCTAAATGGTCTCAGTTTCCCAAAATGAAAAAAATTAATGCCTAACTTACAGTTGTTTACCTGTATTTGTTATTCAGAGTGTGGCTTTATCTGAGGGTAAATTTGTTTTAAAAATCCTAGTATTTTTGAAAACCAGAATCTGGACAGTTCTTTGCTCCATGTGACTTCAGTGGTTTTGATAGTGAAAATACAGATTTGAAGCAAATTTCACACCATTATGAACAGGTAAAATACTGTGGAAGTTTGCTTTTAAACCTTTTTATTGACATGATTTGACTTTCTATGAGTCATTACACGACTTGAAGGCTGGAGTCTTTGCCGTATATGTCCTCATTGACTGTGTGATGCGTGGGGAGTGTAATACTCACGTAAACACCCTTCCAGTCAGCGGCTTAGCCCGTTCCCACGCTGGCGCCTGCTGTGCAGAGGTCCCAGCTGACCCGTCTGCACTGCGTGTGAAGAGTGTGGCTCGGTTGTGAGTGCGCTTGCACGAGGTGCTGACTGCGCGGGCGGGGACGGCGGTCCCTGCCCGCCTGCGAGCTGTGAGCCAGCCGGTCCTGCACAGGAAAGCACTTCTCGGATTTAGGGCCAGAGTTGGGAAGGAAGAGTGTCTACCTACTTTTTTAAAAAAATTCTTTTGGGACAAGAAGTAAAAAGAAAGGCTGTTTGGTGAGTGAACTTGGGGTGTCCAGAATGTGAGTGCTCCCGCGCCTACCGTCCGACCTGGTCGGCGGTGCGCTCCCTGTGCCGGACTTGCGGGGCCTGGAGCGTGTTCGTCTGGTGCGTAGAGAGGACGGCGGTCCTGTTCCAGTGCCTTCGGGGGCCTCCCAGTCACGCTGTGTGAGGGGCCACTGCTCTCACGACACAATGAAGGGCGTTACTTTGCGTTACTTTCATGTTTTTTCTTCTAGTTTTAAGGCATCTTAAGTGACTGGAGGGAGTTTTTAACGCCCGTGTCGCAGCTGGTAAAGCTCTCGAGGGTTAAGCGGTTTGTCTTGTGTCGACAGTGAGCAGAGATGCGAGAGAAACCCAGCAGCACTTAACTGCTAGGAGTGTCTTTTGTATGCTTTCGCCTCTGAAGTGTCAGGTTTGTTGTTGCACTGCTGTTGTCGCTGTTTGGTGCATTTCAGCCACTTGGGGCTGTGCCGGCCTTGGCGTCCTGGGCGGCTGGTCTGGGGCGAAAGGAGCCTGGGGGTCGTGGGCACAGGGAGCTGCCGCTGGCCTCCGAGTGCCTCAGCCCAGCAGCAGGCACCCTGTCCCTGCGGCGCCTGGGGAGGGCCTGTCTGTCCATGGCGTTCGTCTCCTGCTGAGGAGACGGCGTCACGGAGTACGAGAGAGAAATGAGGTAGTACTAATTACATTAAATTATTATACGTTGGTCAAGTTATTTTAAAAACTCGTTGTTTCTTAAATGCTCATTTGAGAATCAGTTTTTCACTTGTTTAATTTACTAAAATAAAGTCCCTCAAGAAACTTGCAGTGTACTAACGTGTCCCTAAAGTGTATCTCATCACATCTATTACTGGAATAAAGTTTAGGTGAAATGCCTGACTCTTATGAAAATGGCATTGTTTAACTTGAGAAGAGTTTCACAGCAGGGCTTCCACAGCTGGGACCCTGGGCTTCAGTGAGTGGAAGGGTCCTCGGAGAAGCCTGTTGAAGTTTCCTTGTCCGACCTGGAGGCGGGGGTTCAGGGCTGCGGCCTCACAGGCCGCGCAGGGTTGGGATGCAGGCGGGGGTGAAGGGACACCGGGCGGCTGGTCTGTGTGTCTGTGACATCCCTGGACTAGCGCCCAGCAGGGGCGCTCGCCCCTTCCTGGCTTGCACAGTGAGGCCAGCCCCACGTCCACCCCTGGCTGTGGCTCAGCAGAACCGTGTTGCGTGTGCGCTGCCCGTTTCTCTTCACATCAGCCCAGTGGCGAATACTCCTCGGTCCCCTTAGACCTGCGCAAGGCCAGAGCACATGCACTGGACGCTGCTTTGGAAGAAGGGATGCTCCGTCAGTTGGGGGCGGGGGAGTTGCCAGGCCAGCGTGGAAGCCTCAGTTCTGAGGGTGTGTCCAGAGGCCAGGGCTCTTCTGAGGTCCTGTTGACACTCGTGATCCAGCCGACTCTCCGGGTTAGGAGCTGATGTCTTTTCCTTTCCATTACAGTCAGTTATGAACTTTTTATTTGCACGTAAGACTTTGAGAGTGGCCTGTTTTCAGAGGAATATTTGAATCAGTGTTTGTGGCAGAAAGAGCAGTCAGCGGAGTGTCAGGGGACACGTTTCATCTGCGTCCCGGCTGGATGAGACCGCGGCACACAGCTGCCTCCCCTCCCCTCACACCTCCTCTCCTTAAAGTGAAAATGATCAGCTCCCTCTGCTTCCCTCACGGGGGCTAAAGAGAACAAACAAGCCGGTGTTGCAGGGGCGCCCTCATCTTTTCTTAGGGGACCAGTGTTAGGGTTCCGCGCCTGCTGGTACATATGTGCGTGAATGGTGGTGGTGATCTTAAATGCAAGGATCCTTGGTAGGGATCACAGCTGAGAGTGGCTTTGTTGCTTTTCTCGATTCAGGAAGTACTTCCTCCACGTTGCAGCTGGGTGGCTCAGCCTGCACCATGTTCCGCTGAACGGTATTTATCGGTAGCATCTGTTGTGTAGGCACTTCGGCATTTAATGGCAAGGGAACTAAAAGATACAAACCATTATTTTTACTAGTATCAGCAAAAGAGGTGACAGTAATCTTTTCTCCTCTGCACGTCAGCAGAACTTGTACTGTGTGGACAGCCCAGAGCGAGGCCTGGTGGGGAGGGACTCGGGAGAGAGAAGAGGGTCCGGTCCCGCCGCACACAGCCGTTTTCCGTCCGCCTTGCCTTGGCGGTGAGGGAGGGAGCTGTGCCTTGTCCCTTCGTGCGCACCCTCACTGCGTTTTTATTTTGTCAGCGGAGCGGTCCACGCCGAGGGCTGTGACTGTGCGAAGGGAAAGGGCGTGCTGACGGTGCCAAGGCCAACGGCCAGTATTTCTGCCCAGAGTGCAGGCTGCTCAGCCGGGTCTCTTGTCTCAGTGCTGCCCCCTGAACTTGCTCCTTGGAGACCCCGAAGCTCCAGGGGGCTCCTCCAGGCTCACCACAGCCCCTCGAGGACAGGCCCCTGTGCCAGGCCTTCCCCTGCTGCGCTGTCTCCTGGGGCCTTTGGCGGTGGTGGGCATCCCCTTGATGATTTGTGCTCCTGACACCTGGCCACGGCCGCCTCACCCGTAGCTGTGGGGTTGTGGGATCAGATGCTTGAGGCGCGGCCCCCGTGGGGGGAGACAAGCGCGCTCCTGCCCGTGTGGGCGCTCTTCTCGTGTAGGGAGAGCTCACAGGCGAACCTCTGAGCTGAGTGCTCAGTGAGGGAGGGGCCGCATCCAGCCAGAGGACGGGGAGCGGATCTCGGTGGGAGAGTTGCCTCAGCGGCTCGCCGCCCCTGAGGGGTGAGCGGAGCTCCGGAGACTGCTCCCTTCAGAGCCGCTCTGGGCGGCAGGGTGACGGGAACAGAAACGGGGCCCGGGCCCGAGACGGGAGACCGCGCTGCAGGCTTCCAGTCTGGGTTCAGTATTAGCTGTTTTGGATGTTTCCAAATGCAAGTAGCTGGATACATTTTTCATGAGACCAGGACCATCTGCCTTTGTTAAGTATGTGAAGGGGGGGCCAGTTTTCAACATGCAAGTCAAGTGTGTCTCTAAGAGTGGACTTACTCCTGGAACTCTGTCTTCTAGTGGCCGCGGGGCCGCTGGTGCCCCCTCGGTCACTGAGCTTAATGCCGTGAGGACAGCAGCAGGGACCTTAGTAAAGAGAGAGAGATGCTGGTGTCCGAGTCTTTAGCTCACGTTACATATTAACCTGTGTTGGTAGGATGCCTCTGCCTGCCCTGTGAGCTGTGTGATTGCGAACGTAAATGTTATTTTCCCTGATCATGTCTGTCTGATGTCATGTCTTAATTTGCCCCTCAGCTTATTGTTGTTTTTTTTTCTTTTTTTCCCCAATTCAAGGTCTATGGTTCCACTGCTCCAGGTGATATCAAGGGGCTCTCCAATGTCTTTTGAAGATTCTAGTAGAATCATCCCCCTCTTTTACCTTTTCAGCTCCTTGTTTAGTCATTCACTGATTTCCATCCATGACAATGAGTTCTTCGGTGACCCCATGGAAGGTAAGGATTTTGTTGCTGACCTGTCCATTTTCATAGATGATAGAAAAGTTTTAAGCCTTTTGAGTCTTTTGATATGTGTTAAGAAATGAAAGAAAAAAAACATGCTAGAAGCTGGATTCCATCTTCAGTTGTAGGTCAGAGGCCGTCGTCAATGATGCCTTTCACTTTAGAAGAGCTGGTAATACTGTCTCGATGCCTTCGAGACGCCTGCTTAGGGATCATCAAGCTGGCGTACCCGGAGACAAAGCCAGAGGTTCGGGAAGAGTATGTCACGGCGTTTCGCAGCGTTGGGGTCACTACGAGCTCGGAGATGCAGCGGTGCATGCAGATGGAGCAGAAGCGGTGGATTCAGCTGTTTAAGGTAGACAGCGTGTGCATTTTTGGTTTACTGAGGTCAAATAATGTACAACTTTTTTTTGACTTGGTTCCTTTTAGAAGAATAGAAATACAGGTTTGTTCAGGCATAATTTTTAGTTCACAAAACTTTTAAATTAAGAAAAGTCATTTTCATTTTACGTTTGCCTCCATTTAAAGCCTAGTTTTTGTTAGCGGTATCTTCTCTAAATTGCCCAAGTACTTCAAGTGAGAAGGTGATGTAGAAATAAAAAAATTTTAAAAATCCTTTTATTTTTCACTGAAAGATCTCATACTAATTTAATTTTTTAATCTTTAAAGAGATTAATTAATAAATATCAAATAAGGTCATTAATTTAACG
Source organism: Camelus ferus (assembly GCF_009834535.1). Lineage (NCBI taxonomy): Eukaryota > Metazoa > Chordata > Mammalia > Artiodactyla > Camelidae > Camelus > Camelus ferus. The sequence continues at coordinate 1,406,476 of NC_045702.1, read as the reverse complement.
CAAGGTGAATATAAATTATTTCAAAATATCTTCGTTTTTAGCCGTGCAGAAAGAGAAGTTATGAGTTGCCGTGGCTGGAATGTTGGCAGGAGACCACCACCACTGAGACTGTAGCTGTTGGGGTAGAAAAAAAGAAAAGAGAAAGGGTGCTTGACTTCCCATGAAATTTCTGCAGCAAACACATCTAGTCAGCTAAAACTGCTCATTAAAGGGGTGAGAGCAGAAGAAATGCATTTTCCAAATTGAATGCTAGATTTACAGTCCGTTTAATACCGGCGACCTCTCGCACACTAATGTTCAGTTCGAGTCATCAGCTGTCCCTTTAGGTCTTTCATCACTGCTTTTGTCAAGCTATCTATTTAATTGAAAGAAGTTAATTGAATGAAAATGATCAACTAAGCTTGTATTAATATTGCTAATGGAACTTTCTTCTTGGCCACGTTTGGAGAGAGATGTCAAGCCAGACTTTAGGAAAGGCCCATTAATGCTTGCACTCAGCCTGATGGGCTAATTAAGGACCCTTACTCATCCTGCGAGCGCAAGGCAGTCCCTCTCCAGCCCATTCTGCCTGGTTTTACAACACATTTCACTTATGAGCACGAGCGTCAGTAGTGGTGAGAGTAACTGATAATGTTTTGATTGCACTGAATACAGTACTAATGCACCACTGAATTTATAATGTGTGCAGATTGATGTAATATATGTTTGCACAATTTATTTTAATTGCCTGTCTCTCTGTTTCTGGATAAACTTTTACGGTCACACGTTGAGCCCTTAATATATCCTTGCTTAAAGACGGACACTTTTGCAACCTTTCTAAGTTAAAAATAAGCTGTATCACCCATTTAAAACTTACAATTCTTATGTAAGCTTTTCCTGGATATGGGTATTAATGGTAGCATATGTGTTTTTCTTTTAAGTATTTAATTAAACTCTGGGATCATTGTTAATAAGACTTTCCATTATGTGTGATACCAGGTTTGTGTACAGTGTCAGATAATTTCGCTATTTTATAGCACCTGTTCAGACTTTCATAATTTTCATGTGACAGGCTTATCTTTAGGACCCAGAAATCTCTGAAGTTAATAATGCTGTGTAAGGTGTTTTCCCCTGGTCCTAGTTTATTTTGCTTAAGCATTAAATGGAATTTTGTACTGAATTTTTTCCTGTGCCTCAAAATGCCTCATTGCTACTTTATTAAGGGTTGAGGGGTTTTGTTTTTGTTTTAAGGATGAGTTAGTAACTAAAATGAAATTTCACTTTTTTGGAACAGGATTGTTTTAGATTTGAAACTGAGTTGTTACGAAGATCTTCTGAGTTTAGGACAGAATTGTTTGAGGACAGTTTTTTGAACAGGATTCTTGTTCTTTGAGAAAGGTTTTTTTTTACTGCCTGCTCTTGAGCTGAGTCCTCAAAACAAAACAAATCAAGGCACAGTCTTTGAAAGGATTCAACTGCTATTAATTTTTCTTCTAAGAAAAAATTATCTTTGGTATGAAATAAGAAGAATTTGCCCTCAGTGGCTGCTGTGTCTCCAGCAGCACTTGGAGGGTCTCACACGTGCTCGCTCGTTTCCTGCAGTAATTCTGGGCGTGAGACGCTGTGCTCACCCCCGTGGCACAGGTGAGGCCCCACGGCTGGCGGGCGACAGAGCCAGCACGTGAACTCAGCTGCTCCTCTCCATTGCCCCTCTGGAGGGTACCAGCATAGCATTTCAGCACTTTCTGTGTATCCCAGTGTCAAATTTGAGTTGAAGAATTCAAGGTAAAATCACGCAAAGAAAGTACTAGCATTTTGCCCGTGATTTCCTGCCCTCAGTTGACGTTGACAGAGGTGCATGTGATGAGACCTGATGCCTTCGGCCACCAGCCATTTCCATCTTTCAGCCTCCTGGTGGTCCTCTCGAACTAATTTCTGAGAGAGGCTCTGGTGGCTGGTCGCACAACATAGACTTTTAAGTGGATAGAGCTATCTTTCTTTGTCACTGTAAGAATTGAGGTCAGTTTCTAAGCCCCGCATTGACACTGCTAAAACAGTTTATGCATTTATCAAATTTATAAACTCCTCTTGAAGTGTAATTTATAGCTGTAATTGCTTTAGCCCCGCGAGGAGACGGGAGTTCCTGTGTGAGTTGCCTTTGTGCGCAGCTGCCAATCTGCAGTGGGGTCACACCCCGGGGTGGGGAAGGTGTGCTGGGGGCTGGAGGGAGACCCTTCCTCGTCTGCGCACATCTCTGCACAGAGAGGGCGGACTATGAGGGACCTTCGCTTTCCTGGTGGTTGACTTGTGTTTTTCAGTTTCAAAAAGACTCTTTAAAAAGGTGAAAAATGGAAACAAGAGCAGCGCCCCAGCTGTCATGGTAACGTGCCCCACTACCCACCAGGTCGCCCGAGTCAGGCCGACCAGGCTCCCTTCGGAAGTGGCCAAGCTGTGCCAAGTCCTTTTCCATCTTGGAAGGTTTTTGTTGGTTTTGGTCTGACTCCTAAATCAAATGCATACTTTAAGAAATAGTTTTGTGGTGTTTTAGATGTGCTGGAGAATACTGTTAACTTTAAAACTATACAGTTTTAACAGGTAGTGACTAAGGGCTGTGTCACACTGTGTTAACCATGGACAGACACCTCTGTCTTTTATAGGCAAGGGCGCTGTCACTGGCAGTGACTTCAGCACCCGCGTCGTGTGTCCCGGAAGCACTGGCTCCTCCCTGTGCTGGGGGCCAGAAGTGCAGTCGGGCAGAGTCCGTGTTCTTTGAATGTCTCTATGTAGTGGAGAAGACAGGCTTCCAGCTGACTGAGCTAAGGCAGAGCTGGGGGGCAGATGGGTGGCGAGCATGGCTGCTGAGACCATCCCGCACCCCCGCTTCACGGCAGGGCAGCGGCGCTCTGGCCTTTCACGGGATGCTCGTCTTAGACCTGGTGCCTTGCTGGTTCACTTGTGTTTCATTTCTGTGTGTGTGCTTCACTGTGAAATCAAAATCGAAACGAGTTATTTTATGTGTATTCACCGCACTTCCAGGTGCCCATAATTTATGTGCTATGTCCCGTGCTTTGTTTTGAAGTTCTCAAATAATTATCCAAGATGTTTGATTTTACCTACAGGATTTTACGTGTCAGATTTAAGATAAGAAGAAATTATTATTTTATATACATAATGTCATTTAGTCTCACAGTTGCCTTTCAGAGTTTGAACTGTATGTACTTTTTCTTGGTTGCAGTTGTGTAACTGAATACCAGGGGTTTCCTTTAAGAAGTGCCGTGGTCGAGTCGCCATCATCTGTGTTGTTGTCAGTAATACATAGATACATGTGTTACCTGCTGTAATAATATACGTAACGTTTAGTAAGACTGTTTCCCTGAGGTTGCTAGTCAGGTCCTCTTGTGGCCATCATAGCCGCGAGCTGTCAGACAGACAGCGGTCTTGTGAAGTAGGCGTGTTAATTGAGCACCTTTAGCTTGGGCAGTTGTCACATGGGGTTTTTATGAGTAGTCTGTGTTTCTGAGCCATCATCTGCTTGATCTTTTTAACACTGAGGTTAAGGGGACCTGTTTACAGATGTCACCTATTTTTAAATTCAGTGATGAATAATCGAGCATGCGTAACAATTTTGTGCATTTCTGAGTACTTGCTTAAATAATTTTTAGTTTTTGAGTGTTTGATCTACAGTTTGGATCTAGCATGGAACATGGCATGGGAGACAAGGGTTAAATGCATCATGTAAATGATGCGACTGTATTTGTCACTGGTAAAGTCTGCTAGAACTGTGCGTTGAGCGAGGTGCATCTGGTTACTCCAGGGTCTGCCTGTTCGCAGTTTTAAGTTTTATGTCTTAACACTCTGGTTCTCAAGCTTCCCTGTGTCTCAGGATGTCCCGGTTGCAGGGTACAGTTGCTGTTGGTGGCGCCCCATGTAGGCATCTGTCAGCAGGAGGGTCTAATGTGCAGCTGGGATTAAGACCCACAGATGTTTGGAACCTCTGATCTCAGTTTGCAGAACCGCACCGGCCATGACTTGGGGCCTGTGTAGTCTAAAGCTCTGTCCGTCTTTCCGTTCTGGGGCAGTCGTCTTTGGTAGGCAGATATATGCCAGGAAATTGCACAAAATTAACTGAAAGAAAACCTCTTTTGATCTCAACGCCGGATGTCTATTGATCCAGTATTAAATTGCTACTCCAGTTTTTCTGACCTTTGACAATCCTTCGTCAATTTGTGTGGTTTTTTATTGGTTACTTCTTAAGCTTTGCTTTTTCAGTAGCAATTGAGTTTGTGATACTGAAAGTGAATGTAGAGAAAAGGAGCATGTTTAAAGGTGTTTTGAAATCACAAAAGGGATCCAGTTAAATTTCCATGGTTTCTTACAACTTGTATTTTTCTCCAAAACTTAGAAGATAAATCATTGAAATGAAGGAGAGAAGTGTTCTTACTTGAATTTAAAATACTTGAATTTAAAATTTGACGTTTTAAGTGTTTGGGGAGTTCATCCAGGGCTAGTGTTGCCAGATTTAGCACACAAAATAGGTGCCATCCAGTCGGATTTGGTTTTCAGGTAAATAACAAATGTGTTTTAGATGTAAGTATGTCCTGGGCAGTATTTTGGATACATTTATACTTTCGAAAAAGCCATATTTGGGACATACTTACAGTTTGAATAAAGCAATACTTGGGACATACTTACACTAAAAGATTGACTTGATGTTTATCTGAAGTTCAGATTCACCTAGGAGTCCTGGACTTTCTCTGGCAGGCCTGTCGGGGGCTCACCTTCAAGTTTTGTCTCCCGTCAACTGTGACTGGTTAGGATGCGCTTTTCCCCAGTGACTTCTGCCATCCCCCCCCCCCCCGAGTCTTCTCAGCCCAGATCTCTCTTGTTCCTTCTCCTTCTTCCTTCCTTCCTCCCTCCCCTTCCTCCCCCTGCCTCTCTTTCTTTCCTTAATTTTTGGAAAAGATCAGTGACACCAGGATAGGACATTTTTATAAATGGTTTATTGCTTCCTTTTTCATACTTAGAATGAAAATATGAAAGGGGTTGCCCTATACTGAAACTTCATAATGCTTAACTTCACCAGAATTGAAAAGAAGAATGTACTTTGTTCCATCAGTTGCCTCTTAGATAGTTTAGTGACATTTGTGACCTAGAGAAAGTAGACGTCCTCAGAAATGGGGTTTGGACAGTAGTATCAGGAAGTGGGCAGCCCTCATCCTGCCTTTCACGTGAACTTGAGCACGTTGCTCCTCCTTGGAGCCGAGTCTGGTGGAGGCGATGCATGGGGGGTGACGCACAAAGGCCCTGAGTGGAAGAGGACAGCTCACACACATGCACGAATGCTGCTCAGAGTCGAGTCTTTGTCTGCACTCGTGGTGTGTTATGAGTAGATTTCAGCACAATAGCCATTAAATCTGAATTTATTTAAAATACCAGTGTAATTGGTTATGTAAATGGAAAGAGAAGACATAATGTTCTTCATACCAAAAGACTGCGCCTGTCTCCGCTGCTGGAAGAGCACCTGTTGAGTGTCTGTGGTGTGCTCTGTGTGACCACGGCAGCACACACCCTGTAACTCACTGAGATTTTGTCTTTGGAGGAGCAAAGCTGAGAGACTTCCAGGAATTAAGTGCGTTAGGTCAATGACCATGCTTTGTTTATGACCAGCAGTTAACCAGATAGAACCAAAAGCCTAGGCTTTTCTCAGCTGCACGTAAAATCAGTTATCATAAAACATGGTGTGTGTGTAACCGAACCCCTGGGCAGCCACAGCAGAATCCAGAGTCAGGGATAATAAACTCTGAATTCACCCTGACGACTTACCTGGGCTAATTTCTGCTGATTCCAGAGGGTATTTTAGCGCAGTGTTACAAGAGGCATTAAAGCACCACAAGGCAGGCACCACGGCTCAGCTGGTAGAACACACGCACCAGTTTCAGGCTGTGCTCTGGATCTAGAGCGGCTTTTACTCCCGTAGTTTTGTCTACTGGCCAAACTGCCCAGGTGTTCCTTTTCTGTCTGTGAACATGTCTTCCCAGTGGGGTTCATGTTGTAGTGGCCTGAGATGCCAGCCGAGGACCCGTTCTCACCCACTTTCGTTGGACACACGGTGAAATTTATTTATCCAAATTATATTTTATCTAATTAAAGGCAATGTGTACACAAGCCTGATGGCTTTTTCCGAAAACATCATCATAGTTTTTAAACTACATGGCAGCTGTGTGATCCAATCCTGGTTGTAAAGGTTTGAAGTTGGATTTACAACTTTGTATTGATTTATCGTTGTTTATTACAAAACACGTTTCTATTTAACGTACAGCTTCATCTTTTAAAAATAGACAGTTGCTGTTTGATCTCTTTAATTATCCATCACAGAGTTTACAGTTCTTTGCTGACCCCAAGGCAGCCGTCAGGCCCCTCCTAGGCATCCCGGGGGCTGGCGGGCTCTGCTCACGGGCGCCTCCTGCAGGGGGGGCTCATGCCCGCCGGGAGGAAGCGCGGAAGGGCTGAGCCGTGGGGGTGCGGGGGGGAGTCTGGGTAGGCCAGGACATCTGGGAAACCTCACGGAGGGAGTTAGGCCAAGTCTCGTGGAAGCGTGGTGGGAAGTAGACCTAACTTCAGAGGCTTGTGTGAGAGGAGTCCCGAGACTGGCTTTCTCTTTGGAAGATGTGAGGTGTTCCCAGGACGTGGCTCTCACCCTGGTGTCCTTGACGGTGGCTTTCAGAGAAGTAAGACACGTGTTTGACCTTAGGGGAAGTGCTGTGCTCGAGCTAATGCATTTCCAGATTTGAGTTTTAAACCTACGTCCCTTGTAGTTTTTTAAAAAATCAGGTCTTGCACATATTTGTGTTAATTTTTCTCTGTTGGTAAATAGCCAGCCACTCTGTATGAAAGACTTAGCTCTTCTGGTGGCGGAATGAGATGCTCTTCTGTAAACCGGGCCGGTGGCATCTGGCCGGTTCTTAACCGTGGAAGCCCGCGTGCCCTCCGGCATGTCGGTGAGGAGCTGCGCGGGCCTCACTCCCGCTGCTGCTGCTGCGCCCTGGCCGCCCGAGCTTGTATGTAACATGGTCCTGTGTTTCCTCTTCAGGTCATCACCAACCTGGTGAAGATGCTGAAGTCCAGAGACACAAGGAGAAGTTTCTGTCCTCCAAATCACTGGCTGTCAGAACAAGAAGACATTAAAGCAGATAAGGTGCTACTGAAAGATCTCTCAAGTATTTTTCATTAAATGTTTTTTTCAGCTTTTCACTTGCGAGGGAGAAAAATAAATCCTTTAAAGTTGTTTATTACTTAGCATGCACCTAAAGAGTAGTAGTAAACTTCTGCATGAGCAGCTCGTGGCCCATGATAGGTGTATGCGGCATCACTGGCCAGCGTGTGTGTCCTGCATTTGTTATTAACCCTCATTTCCCTTTTAACCGCGAAGTGTATTGAAGCCTAATAGTTCTGGGTGGAGTTAAAAAAAAATTGCCTTTATTGTTATTATCAGTATATATTTAGTGCTTAAAAGAAATGGAACTTGTGATTTTTCTAAAGGCATAGAGACAGATTGAGTATTATTAAGATCTAGGTCTAAAGTAGATTTAATAGTATAATCTGTTTGAAAATAAATTAAAACAACATTAACAAAGGACATGAGGGGTTTCATTTTTGTCTGTCAGAAAAAGGCAGGACAGGATTGATCTCAGAATCTCGAGGGTGGGGCGGAGAGCCGGGTAGGGAAGAAGCCAGGTTACAGGAATGTTCAAAGAGAACAAGGGTGTCGTAGGGCAGGTTCAGCAGCTTTGCTTTGTCCACGTGAAAGGTTGCATCTTCAAGGTCGCACGTGGCTCTGGTTCTGCCCACTGACCAGGCTGAGAAGCCGCGACAGTCCCTGTAGCGGGGAGACCTCCTGGGCCCGCCGTGGGGTTTCTCAGCATTTCCCGCCAGAGAGAAAGAGTCCTTGGCACAGTGGTGGGTTGTAGGCCTGGGGGAGAGCTACCCGAGATGGGTGTGGGTTGTTCTGTCACCAGGGAGCCAGGGACCGTGGGAGGCCGTGTGAGGCCTGGAGCTGCCAGAGGGGGTGGGAGGGAGCATCGGCAAGGCAGGCGCAGAGGACGGAGTAGCCTGTGTGTGTGCATTTGCGAGTTTATGAAACGGATGCTGAGAAGAAGCATGCCAGCAGCCGTTCGTGTAGGACGCACCCGAGTTTTCAGTACTGGTTTGCAAAGAGAAGTGCCACACGCCAGCCTGCCCCTCCTGTGTGATCTGTACTTGGGCCAGCCAAGGAGTCGATGCTGTGAGGCCCTTCTCGATGTAGACCCAGCTGACGATGCACAAAGAAGGCCTTTCTGGACTGCAGTCACGCCATCCTACAGGCCCCAGCGCCGGCAGCCATGTCGGCCGTGCCGCGCAGGTGTCCCCACACAGGCCCCGGGAGGCGGCAGGTCTGTGCTGCGGCAGGTCTGTGCTGCTGCTGTGCGCCAGGAAGTTTTGCTCCAGAAAAGTACCAGCTGACTGAGCAGTGTGTCTGGTGGCATAATCGACTGCTACTTTGCCACAAGTTCTTGATCTCAGCGCTGAACTGTGGAAACAGCGCACAGGCCTGGAGCAGCCGAACCACATGTGCCTCTTGAGGGAAGAACACCGTCCACCTCTGAAGTGTTTCTGCAAAACCAAACCTGAGTGTGGTGAAACCTCCAGCTGTAACCGCAAGTTTATAGGAATTGGAGGGCCTGGAAGGACATGTTGACACTGTGAGATGCAATTAGCAAGATCCAGATGATGAGAGAGATTACAGGACAGATGTTTCTGCCTCTCCACCGACAGTTACCGGGCGGAAGGGACCTGACAGAGTAAAGCAACTTACGAGATAGCATGCGATACCAGCCTTATCTGGATGCTCAGTGTGTTTTTAATTTTGAGAAAGTGAAATTTTTTCTTTTTTTTACCGAAGTACAGTCCGTTTACAGTGTGTTAGTTTCTGGTGTCAGCATAACGCTTCAGGATGTTTTAGTTGTACATGCACACACACACACACACACTCCTTTTCAGATTCTTTTCCATTATAGGCTGTTACGAGGTGCTGACTGTAGTTCCCTGTGCTGCACAGCAGGCCCTTGCTGTTGATGCATTTCATACGTAGGAGTTAGTATCTCCAAATCCCAGACTCCCAGTTTATCCCTCCACCTCCTTTCCCACCCCCCACCCCCGGTAACCGTAGGTTTGTTTTTTATGTCTGAGTCTGTTTCTGTTTTGTAAAAAAGTTCATTTGTGTCATTTTTTTAGATTCCACATGTGAGTGATAGCATACAGTATTTTTCTGAGAAAGTAAATATTTGGTAACAGTAAGAAATTGTCAGTCCTTTAAGGGTAACGTAAGCAAGGGTAGGATCCGTACAGCAGCTGCATGATGATGATGTGCTTGCTGTGTCCAGACGCTGTCAGTCACCGAACAGAACAAGGAGAGGTTTCCTTGGGGCGTATTTAGGAAAAGTGATTACAGAGTAAGAGCGCGACAGGGCAGCGGCACAGAGAGGAAGTGTGAAGAGGTCTCCTGTGAAGAGCCCGAGTCAGAGCAGGGGGCCTAACTGAGCGTGAAGCACCGACTCGGTGTGACCGAGGTGTGCTAGAGGTTTGTGCTGGAGCCTACGGCAGTGCTGACTGGCTGTCTGGTCCCCACAGGTCACCCAGCTCTACGTGCCGGCGTCTAGAAACGCGTGGCGGTTCCGGCGAATGGGGAGGATCGGCCCCCTGCGGTCCACCCTGGATGGTGAGTCCCCGGGGCCCCGCACATCTCCCTCCGCTCAGGTGCGTCACGGTGTAGCTCACGTACCGAAGCGTCGCTCTTCGGTCTGCTCTGCTGTGCGTTCTGAGCACGATCAGCCAGGCAGAGTCGTTTCATCACTCCAGGAGCTGCCTCGTGCCTTGGTAGCCAGCCCCTTGCCCCGCCGTTGGCAACCACAGATTAGTAGTGGTGTCCCTGCATACAGTTTGACCTCCTGAAGAATGAGTGTCTCAAATTGAACGTAGCCTGGTGGGTCTGGAAGGGAGAGCGCCCGGCTAACGGGGTCTGAAACTGTGTTGCAGTGGGCTTGGAGTCCCCGCCGCTGTCTGTGTCCGAGGAGAGGCAGCTCGCCATCCTAACAGAGCTGCCCTTCGTGGTCCCGTTTGAAGAACGAGTAAAGGTATGGAATCTGGTTTCTTTGCGCATTGACCTCGTGTGTTTTGTGGTTATTTATAGCATCTCAGTTTTAAAAACTAACACCAGTGGGAAGAATCTCTAAAGTGTCCTGGGTACCTATCTGATTACGTAATTTAGATTTTTCTCGTTGGCCATGGTTTGTCAACCTGTGATCCAGCCAAACAGCTCTTTGTACAGACCTGAAATACTTTTTCCTTGTTTGTGACTAAAGGCCTGTTACACTGTCGTTTCTGTGTAAGGTCCTTTCTGTCCAGTAAACTTTGTGTTTTTGAAAATGCAGATTTTTTTGAAGATAGTCCCCTGTACAATATGTTGTTAAGTTATTTATCACAAATGTTACCTTATTAAAAAAATTAAGAAATGGATGGCTATCTTAATTTTTTGTGTAATTATTTTTCTTAATGGCAGTTCAACTGTTACTTTATTTTTGGTGGGGGGGTAATTAGGTTTATTTACTTATTTATTTATTTCTGGTGGGGGCACTGGGGATGGAGCCCAGGACCTCGTGCATGCTAGGCCCATGCTCTACCCGAGCTGTACCTTCCCCACCACATAATGATTTCTGACTGATGTACAGAACTTTGTTTACATGTATCTGTTTCCAAATTTAAAATGTTTCTTTTGTATTCACCAACTTACCTAGCAAATTTCGAAAAACTACTGCACTTCTGTACTTAGGTGATGGCTTCAAGATGGTGTTTTTAGGGCTGCCCACTCTTCACAGGGTGAGCATAAGAATAAATTCCCTTTAAAGCTGTTGGCGTTGCTTCATTGAAACACGTGCGCGCTCACGCTCCTGCACACGTGCCGCTGCCTGGTTCCTGGGCGCCCTCTGCTGGCCTCTCAGTGCCGGGTGGGATCACTTGACTTTGTCGCTACTCCTGCTAAGGCTAATAGACAGCTCTACAGAGCTGCTCTTCCTCCACCACCGGGATCTCTGCAGAAAAGAAAATACTGAAATACACCACAGCGTGGGGTTTTAGCAGTGAGCTGTCAAGGAGGGAAAGGGAGCGCTACTACAAATAGATACAGATTACACGTTTACTGGGATTGATTCGTTGGCCTTTAAAATTTGTTTCAGAGTTCATGGAGATACAAAAGCTGATTTATTTAGCAGTTTTTCCTTTTGGTTGCTTATGTTTTAACAAGAAGTCCGTTGCTTCAAGTATAACCTTACAATCTCCCCTCTGTTAGATCTTTCAGAGGTTGATTTATGCAGACAAGCAAGATGTTCAAGGAGATGGTCCATTTCTGGATGGAATTAATGTCACAATAAGAAGAAATTATATTTATGAAGACGCTTATGACAAACTTTCCCCAGAGAATGGTATACATAATTCTTTCTGTGTGTGTACATACGTGTGGCAGGGGGGCTGGGGGATTATAGAAAAAGGTAATCATAGAACATGCGTGCTCATTACCTTGTTCTGTGATGACTTTGTACACCTGAAGTGTAGTGGGTCAGATTTGGGAGTTGTCTGTTATCAAATAACATTTCTAAGATTGACAAATAATTATTGCAACAGAAGTTCTTCAAATACTGACTTTTTTTTTTTAAGGCAAGAAACTTCCTGCCTCCACCTATTTATCTCTAAAATTTAGTTGACAACCTGTAATTCTAAAAATGTCAGTGGACAATCATTTACAGGCTATGTTTTGTATATAACAATTGATTTATGTAAATACCAAACTGTAAGCAAATTAAATACACTGCAGTAAACACCGCTGCAATCCAGACTTCTCTGTAAAAACGTAAGTGTGCCTCAGTGGCAGTGCTGCCAGATACACGAGTTCATTGTGACCAGAACCCGGACAGCACTTAGAGGCCAGCAACATGCGCCCCATAACCTGGCGTCCACGATGCTGCATTCAGTCAGTGCAGGAATTAAGCACGAAAGTTTGGCCGGCTCTGGACTGCAGCTTTGGGAGCCGGTGGGGGTTGTCAAATGTGAGGTAACAGTTGCCTTCTTCTTCTGGGGAGCAGTTGACTTTCTTCTCGGGGAGCAAAACCTCTGATGGCGAATCCTTCTTTTCTTCTTAGAGAAAGAACTAGTGTTGTCGCGCTGCGGGGCCAGCAGAGGAAGGCCAGCGTCTCTTGCTCCCTTGCCCTGTTCCACTTCTGTGTGTGAAGCTTTTGTTTGTAGTGTGGTTTAGTTTTGTCACTTAATCTGTGCCCTGGCCCCCCGAGTTGAGTGTCAGACTGAGGCTGACCACAGGCCCCGAGCTCCTCACTGCACAGGTTACTCTTGCCGAGAGTACCACGTTTTCACAATTTTTGTACGACTGAGGCAGAAATCAGGTATTCTGACTCCTCGTCTGACGTATTTTTGTGGTAAAAGAGTCCCCTCCCCCCTTTGGGACCTGCAGCTGCTCCTGTATCTGTTACACTGGTTGCGTGTTGGGTTCTGTGTTACCGCGTTAGTGGTTTCCATGTCCCTCTCTCACTCCAGCAGAGGGCCTGTCTGGGACGGCTCCTGGGCTTCAGGCCACACAGCTGGCACTCCATAGATGTTTGTTGAATTTGTACTGAACCTGGGGAAAAATCAAGAGATACAACTGTTTATGATGATAAGTTTGCAAATGATTGGCAGTTGTGTTCAGAGAGGAGCTGAGATGTGGTTGATGCTGGAGGCTTCACGAGAGGTAGGACTTGAGCCAGGATGTAGGAGAGAGGGGCCGGTCTTCCCAGCGAGATGACCACCCAGGGCATGGACGTTCCTGGCAGAACCGGCTCTGGCGCTGGAGCGCGTCGGTGACCTCTTCAGCCCAAGTGAGGATATGTGCTTCTCAGCGGTTTTCGGTTAACTTTTAAAGCTTCCATGTTGATTGCTTAAGACGTTACTGCTCAGTTACAGCAAGCCCCGAGTTTCCTAATGAATCCTTAAGCTTAAAAATTGTCCAAAAGTTGGTCATACTCCAACTCTCTAGTTGTGCATGCTGATAATTGCATTGGATTTAAAGGGTTTGGAAAAATCTCGTAATATTTATTTTACAGTGCCATAAATCTTTACAAATGGTCTCTGATTCGGGCCTTGTAAGAATTTTTCAACCATAACTGTGTTAAAATTGTTTGGTATTCTGGTATGCAAATTGTAAAATTAAATGTCATTTCAGAATGTTTCATTTACTTGTGAAAAGTTGATTTGACGTGCTTTGTTGGCCGATCATTTGCATGTGCTCGGTCAGTATGATTATTCCATGTGTCCCTTAGTTGTTAAAACAAACCCAGTCTTCACGGGTACTGTTTGTCTCCTCTCATCTGAGAAGAGTTTTCTCAAGTGTGAGTTTAGCCCCATTGGACGAGTGAGCTGACCCAGTGGAGCTCAGGGATATTCAGTGCCCTCTTTCTGCAGTGGGTGCCAAGCATGCCGGTGACACGGGTGCTGGCGCAGTGGCGCCTGAGCACGCTGGTCCCATCGAGCCGCCACACTGCAGCCTTCTGCCCGGTCTGAGCGCGGTGTGGACGTCTGTTCCTCCTGGTGGAGAGGGTGGGGAAGTGCACGGGTTTGCTCTCGGGTGCTGTGAGGGTTATGGAGATGGTGCGTCCCGGTGAGCTCCAGCGCCCTGCGTGACCCAGGGGTGGGGAGGGGCTGCACTGGAGCCAGCTCAGGGCTGCCCGTGGTCAGTCCCTGGGAGCCTCTCATGTCCCTGCTTCTGTGTGTCGCTTGCTTTTGCTTCGTTTTGTTTAATGGGCAGGATTTGTTACATCATTTTTCTGAAGAAGGAATGATAACAGGGCAAAATCAAAGTACAGTCGATCCTTGAACAACAAACAGCACAGTGGATGGGTCCACTTATGCGGATTTTTTTCCATAAACATATTGGCAAATTTTTTTGAGATTTGTGACAGTTTCAGAAAACTTGCAGGTAAATCATGTAGCCTAGAAATATTCAAAAAAAATTAAGAACCAGGTGTGTCGTAGGTGCATCAAATACAGGTAGGAGCTAGTCTGTTTCACCGTTCATTGCCATGAAATATGCACAGATCTGTTACAAGAAGTCAGAATTTATCAGAACTTAGACAAACACAGAGCACGGCACCATTCACAGTTAAGAGGGACGTAAACACAGGGAAAGGTGCCCTGTGGAGTCACCACAGATGGAAGTCAGTGTCACCTGCAAACCTGCTCTGGAGATGTGGCGCCGAGCTAGGTGGTGTGAGGACCTGCCTGAGGCAACATGACGCTGGTCGCCTCCACCTGAGCCACTCGTCTTTCCAGGTAAATCCAGTAAAAAGCGACCTCGAGGTTCTGGCGAATTCCTCGTTTTGTCGGACGGTGCCAGGAACCTTCGGAGCGCTCCCGGCGCGACAGGAGCACGGGGACTTGTCTGGTCTGTCCCACAGCTGCCGCTGTTGCAAGACGGATGAATCTGGCGTAAGGACCAGCGTGGGGGGAAAAGGAAACTTGTGAAGCTGTTGCTGCAGACACGAGAGCTTTGTAATTGCGAAATACCTTTTTATCTTGTGTTGAAAAGGCAGCGTTTCTGTGGGTGCAGGCTTGCTGTGAGAGAGGTGTCCCTACGGACTCGAATACGATCTGAGAAAAAGTGAAATCCTCAGACATGGCAACTTTTTTTCTTTCATCGTGCTTTCATTAATTCTCCAGATGTTTAATTTCCAATAACATTGATGTAATCGAAAATATAGTAAGAAATTGTGATGTATTTTCCCATAATGTACTATTTTAAGTTCACATATTTTATTTATATAAAAGCCAGAAATGTTTCAGTTAATTTACTTTTTCTAAAGAATTTTCAAACTCCAAAAATACACCCATACGCTGTGTTAGAGATTTACGTTCTCTAACGCACTTTCCAACTTGCTTTCCCTCGTTGGCCGTAAAAAGCACAAGCCATCTAATAACTGTGCTGCTTCAAAACTGCCCGGAATTTCTGGGGGAGCTTTGGAGTTGTCGGGAGAGCCCTGACATTTATTTCTGGTCTGTTCAGAATAGTGTGTCACACGCTGCTTTGTATTTTATGTGACAGCTTAAAGCAGAAGGAAGGTGACGGAAAGAAAGCTGGAGAATTTAATGCCAGCAAAGGCTGTTTTGGTAACTTTAGAAAGAAGTTTGGTTTCAGTTGTCAGGATGACAGACCAGAGGCAGCCCAGCAAGAGGCCGCAGGTGAGTTCCCAGATGCCGCCAAGAAAATTGTTGAGGAGAAAGGACATTGGCCTGCACAGGCTTCTAATGCAGACGGAAGTGCCCTATCCTGGGAGAAAAGGCCACAAAGGACGTGGGTTAGTGCGGAAGAGAAGCAGCTTGCACCAGCACGTGAGGCGGGACGGGACAGCTAGCCACTGTTGGTTGTGGGTGTAGCTGGGGGTGTGGTCAGGCTGCCCTCTTCTGCAGAGCTGCTGGCCCCTAGTCTTGAAGGGCAGGAGAAACCCCAGCTGCCGGTCCTGCGGCCGGACAACACCAAGGCCTGGACCACCAGAGCCTTCCTCTGTACCGGTTCCGTCCTTGCCTTGTTCCTGCAGGCAGGAAGTACCTTGTTGGTAAGGGACGGACTTTTAAAGTCCCTTTGGTGTTGGGCAGTGCCCCTGGTCTCCCAGAGCCCCGCGAGTCCAACACCGAAGGTGTCAGAGTGGATCTGTCTCCCCGAGCACAGTGTCTCTGTTCAGCCCCCGAATGGGGGTCGGAGCTCTACAGAAAGGGTGGCAGCATGGTGGAGGGGACTCTGACGGAGAGAGCACCGTGAGAGTCCGAAAGGGTCCCGCCACTGAGGACGCCATCGTTGTTCTAAAAAAACAGGAAAGCTGGCAAGCCCAAAACAGTGAATTCCTGCTGGAGAAAACTGTCCAGGTGTGGCTTTGCAGGATTCAAGACAGAGTCCATCAAGGAAGTCATTAAAGAGACTGTGGATATGGCAGGAAAGGTAGGGTGAGGGGCTCCAAAATACGGATCTTGTTGAAATTCAAGAGCTGATAGACCCCACACCAGACTTAACTGAAGGTGACCTGAAGAAGATGGGCGCTTTCACAACCGGTGAGGAAGGAGACTGTCGAAGACTCAGCGCCAGGACGTAGCCTGGCATTGGACGGCCTAGCCAGGGTTCTCGTCACGCAAGGATCAAGAAGATTATGCACCACGTTTGACTTCCTCTACGACGCAGGCCCCGTGTGATACACTGGGCTCTGACACTGAGGCAGACGGTGGGAGAAGGGCTGGCGCTGCGCAGAAACTGTTTCAGAGAAAACGCAAGAAAGGCGGACAGAAGTTAGGACGTACTTCCATGAAGTGACACCACGGGTACCTGCCTCCCTTCCCCTCGTCCGTCTCCTCGCCCCGCAGCCCCGCTCAGTGTGCACGAGGGCCACCAGCACGGAGACCTTTGTGACGGTCCTCGTCCACTTCTGAGTAGGAAATAGCCGTCAGGCCGTACTGTTGAAACTTACCTGCCGTGCGGGTGCGAGGGTCTTGGCGTGCAAGTCCGCTGACTGTAGGGGGCATTTCTGTTCCTGCTCCCTCGCCTGAGCACTCTGTGTGTAGACCGTTGTGTGGAAGACGCGTCCTGAAGCGCATGGCCCGCCCCTGCACAAGGACGGCGTGAGTGGCGGTGACCAAAGCCCGCCATGTGCTGGTTTTCCTGCTCGTCTGTAACTCTGCTTTCAGAGAGCTGCAGCATCATGCGGGAGGCCTCTCTTGTAGCTGGAGAAACTGTACCAGCTAACGGACACAGGCAAGCGGCTTAAACCTGTAACAGTTACCAGCGCTGCCTTGTGAGTCTGAATTCGGGCAGCTCCTGCCTGCCGTCCAGCTCTTATCCCGCTGGACTCGTTCCGGGTGTATGAGCCAGGCTCCTGGGAGCAGTCGTACTCCTGGTGCTTCGTGATCAGTGCGTGAGTCCTTATACCTGTGAACGGATGCACTCTTCTTTTCACGTTATCTTTTCATCTTTGATGTCGAATGTCTGGTGACACACGGAGCAGCTGCAGTGCTCTGTGTCGTGTAAGACAGTGCTGATGCGGGTCCTGACAGCAGGCCGTCCATCCTGAACACACACACGTGGTGGAAGCTTGTGGTGATGAATCCAGCACAGTACTTCTCTCCCTTATTTTCTTAGCAACGTTTTCTTTTCTCCAGCTTTGCTGTAGAAATAACAGGACACAACACACCATACAAAAACATGCTGCTTGGCTGTCGTGTGTCGGTGAGGCTCTGGCCAGTGGGCCGTTAGTGCTCACGTTTGGGGGGTCAGAGGTTGCATGTGAGCTTTCAGCTGTGCGTGGACCCCTCACCCCCAGGTTGGTCAAGGGTCAGCTGTAGTACTTGACTTAGGTTCCCCTCCGCCAGAGCCTTACTGTGTAAGTAGACACTTCTAGTTTATCTTTTGAATCAGGAAGTGGCAAGATGCCCGGACGACTAGATTTGATTCTGAAAATGCTGTGCTTTGTGTATTGCTGTTCACAGAAATGGGCTTCCAGGGACGGCTGAACCCCAGTTCTAGCCGTAGTTGAGGGGGTGACTTCTGTGAACGGCCGTGGAGTCTCTGAGATGCAGACGCCCCGCCCCCCCCCCCCCCCGCAGGGGTATCAGGGCTGCATTTGAATGAGAGGGTTTGCGGGCTTTGATTGAGCGTTTCCCACTTAAAAATGTTTACACTTAGAATTTTCAAAATCTGATGCTGTATTAAGTGCTGGCATTCAGTTTGAGAAATAATTACATTTGACAAATAAATGCTTGTATTTCATTCTTAAAACTGACTGTTAGGAGGATATACGTAAAGATAAATGCTCAACTGTATTTTTGTGTTACATCCATGATTATCTGCTTAGAATTCTTTCTGCATTTTACCTAGGCCTTGAGATGGAACATTTTGTGATCATGTTGATCAAAAGAGGTGCAAATAACCTATGTGTGGGATTTAATCATCAGTGAATATTACGTTCTTCATCTAGTATAGTTAAACTTTAAAAATAAAGGTACGCTTTAGTAGAAAAGCGCTGTAGCTAATACATACCCGTTTGAAAGTTGTAGAGGTGCCCGTTGCCATATGAACTGTGTGTCTTCAGGTAATAACCCAGCCCTCCCTGTCCTTGGCGTTCTCCCTGAAGAATGGGGGTGTCCTAGCCCCCTGGGCCACAGGGTCAGCTGTTGCCCGCTGTGACCGCGTGGTGGAACGTCCCCTCCCCCGCCCCTGTGACCTGAGGAGCGCGGGCACTGGCGCGGCAGGGCTGGGGTGCTGCTGCAGGAGCACTCTGCTTGCCCCCTTCCAGCCTGTTCTCTAGAGGCTGCTGTCCCTGGGGTGCCTTCAAGGTGGCAGCAGCCCAGACCTGGGTGCGGGCCCACCCCCTGGGCCCTGCTGCCCCTCTTCCTGCATGCAGAGCACCTGAAGGACATTGGTAGGATTGGTGAAGGGCAGCCAGTTACTTTGCCAGACCCCACCTGGTGTCCCTGGGGCCTGTGTCCTGCTTGCGCAGGGCCGCCCTTACGAGGACCTCTCACTGTCAGGCAGACTGGAGCAGCTTTGCAGCTTTTTTTTTTTTTTTTTTAATCCTTGTGACACAGTATATAACCAACCCCTCCCCCCCATTTTCCAGCCAAATATCATTGTAAGTGATGGTGTAGATTCTGGCATCCTCACTCCCTGCACCATTTGCTTCTTTCAGAAGGTCTCTGTAATGTTAGTCTCACTGACGTCTTCTTTTTGCCTTTCTTGGTCATTTTTGTTTCAGTATTATCCTTAAGTCCGTAACTCCACTCCCTTCCTCTCCTAGTATTTTAGTTTGTTGTGTCCTTTAGCAGATGTGGGGTAACTTTATTTTCTTCTAAACACACCTTCCTCCCCTCCCCCACCAGCTCCGTCCTTGATGTCGTCACATGAGGGGACTTCTGTCTCCCGTCTCCTCAGTGTGGGCTCTGAGGGAAGTGCTGGTCAGTTTATCTCATTGTCTCTTGTTAATGTCTTTGGTTTTTTTAAGTCTTGCATTGAAATATTTTTAATATCCTTGCTTCTCGTCCCTGTCTTTCTATGATACCAGCTTATTTTATTGCTTTTTAAAAAGATATTTTCTCCTTGCCCATCCCCCTCCCTTTTTTTTAACAGAACCTGATCTGAAAAAGCGGATTCGTGTGCATTTACTCAACGCGCACGGCCTGGACGAAGCTGGCATTGACGGCGGTGGCATTTTCAGAGAGTTCCTAAATGAACTGCTGAAGTCAGGGTTTAACCCCAACCAGGGGTTCTTTAAGACTACTAACGAAGGGCTCCTGTACCCCAGCCCGGCCGCTCAGATGCTCGTGGGAGGCTCCTTCGCCAGACATTACTACTTCCTGGGCAGGATGCTTGGAAAGGTAAAGTGCACGTGGCGTACAAGCTGGTCTCGGGCCCCAGACGCACCCAGTAGCTACACTGCATCAGCGTACATTACACACGTGCAGAAGTTGCTGGAGCTCAGGAAGCAGGAAGCGTGGTGCGGAGCGCTGTCTGCGCAGGTCTGCGGTGGCCGCCTGCTGCGTGGGCACGGGTGCTGCAAGCACTTGAAGTCTTTGCGCAGCGGCTCTTGTTGGTAGTCAGCGCTAAAAGCGATTCTTTTAACGTTCTGTAAAGTCTTCAAAGCCCTGTGAGGTGGGAGAGCGCAGTCACCCAGCATGGGTTAAGTGTGCTGCCTGTTGCATGCAGCTTCTGTGAAAACTGGCCACTCGGGGATGATGTGATGGTGATGCTGTAGTGCCTGGAGTGTCACACCTGATGGTCTCCACCATACATGCAGACACACCTTGCCCTTTATTGGAAATGCAAGGGAACTTTGGTTATAGAACCTACTGGAAACTTCCTGTTTCCTGGATAAACCCTCAGAGTACACCCTCCCGTTAAAGTCAGGAGCAAGACAAGGACCCCACTGCTGCCAGTCCCGTCCATCACTGAGCTGGGGCAGTCCCAGCCCGTCTCAGTCTGCGCAGGCTGCTGTAACAAAATACACCGCCTGGACGGCTTACAAACCTAAAGTTACTTCTCACAGTTCTGGAGGCTTGGAAGTCTGAGGTCAGCGTACCACGTGGTCTTGTCTGGTGGAGGCCCTCCTCCTGGTTCACAGCTGGCGCCTTCCCCCTGTGTCCTTACGTGGTGGGAGGGGCTCCAGCACCAGGGCCCCATCTCCTGACACCCCCACATTGTAGGGAGCATCCAGACCACAGCATAGCCTGGGGGTGTGGGTGGGGCACAGGAGGAGGTGAGACTTCATTGAAACTGGGAATGTCTACCTGCTCCCCACAGGTCAAGTCCAGCCCTCCAGGGAAGTGATTATGCTTATTTTTTGTCTTTTTAGTTAATTACTAACATTTTTAAACAGGAGAGCATTACATGCAAGTTATTTTTCTGGGTTCTTTTGTTTGTTCTTTGCACTTTAAATAAATTGTGTTGATAATTACCAATCCTAGCAGGCTGTTGTTGACAAGTACCCCAGTAAAATTAGTAATTGTGCCTAAGCTATTGCACATGAGGGGGGGAAGCGTCTGGTTATTCCTGTGGGAAATCGAAAACTAATGATTCTTGGTTTTTCTTTGAATGCGTGAATTCATTGCACCAGTCGTAACTGATGGAGTGCGGTGCGCGAGGGCGAGTGTGCAGGGACTCCCTGGCACTGCAGCTCTTTAACTACCAATACTCCCTGAAATAACCATCCAGAAATTTCACCCCAGGTCCGTGTTCTGAGTCAGAAGCCCAGTGTGGAGGCAGGAGATGAGGAAGAGGCCCGGCGGGCCCGCCTCATCCGGATGAGGGGGCATCTTCCCACCCCACTGCCTGGCTCTCGGCATCAGCCTCTGCGAGGCGTCCAGGGTCCAGTTCAGAAGAGCTCTTCGTCGAGTTACTTCTGCGTTTCTTTTCATTACTGGGATGTTTCTTGCAGTTATCGATGAAGGAGGGAGCTGACATCTGTTTCTGTAAAGTGCCATTGCTCGGTGCACACACCATGTCCACTAAGAAGATCATTAATGAGTGAAGTGCAGGCTTTGTGTGTTACCCCAGAACCCCTGGTGTGCTGTTACACAGACAGGTGGACATCTTTGATGGTGTTTTGGGTTAAATTCGTTAGGGTGTTTGGATGCTCTAGGAATGCATTTTGTTTCCCTGGGTTTGAAACAGTAGTATAGGAATGCCTCGTATTTAATACTTCCTGTCCAACACATTTTTAGAGATAGACTGGATTGTAACACAAGGGTTGTAATCAGTATGGCTGCCGCAAGTCAAAGGAGTGACCAGAGGTGACCCTCTGAAACTAAGACCAGCAGGCTGCAGCCTCTGACCAAGTCTGCCCACCTGTTTTATTGTTAAAAAGGGCTTCAGTGGGACGCGGCCTTGCCGGGTCCTTTCCACGTTCCCTGTGGCTGCTCCCGCAGGGGCAGAGGCGAGCAGTGCTGCCACGTGTGCTGTTGGGCCCTTTCAGGGCAGTGTTGCCAGCCCTGCTGCAGAGCTAGCCTGTGTGTCCTCGATGAAGAGTGTGCTCTTCATCCTGTGGGTCATGGAGAGTCACTGTGATAGCACGTGACTGAGGTGGTGGACTGACTGCACTTGCAGGGAGACCCTCTGGTCACTGCGAGGAGAGTGGCTCTTAGAGCACAGGGCCGTAACCCAGGTCCTTACTGCTGTGGCCCAAATTACTGGTGTCGTGCGGTGAGTTCAGGTAAGCTGAGGACTGGAAAGTGACCACTGGGTTTACCAGCAAGTTTTTGTTTCCTTGGTGTTTTTTTCTCATAACAAGTTTGCTGAGGTAGAGTTCACAAAGCATGCAGTCACCCATTTAGAGAGTACATTTCAGCAGTTTTAATACATTCACAGAGTTGTACGACCTATGAATTTTTCATCACCTTTATCCATTAACAGTTACCCCCAGGCAAAGCGCTAATCTACTTTTTTTGTCTGTGTAACGTCCTTGTTCTGGACATTTCCTATAAATTGAATTGTCAAGTGTGTATCCTTTCATGACTGGCTTCTTTCACTTAGCATGTGTTCAAGAACCATTCAAGTCACGAAGTGTGTCAGCACTCTGTTCCTTTTCATTGCCAGGTAATATTCCATTCTATGATAGCCACGTTCTGTAACCATTCCTCAGTTGCTGGACATGAGGGTTGTCCTTGGTGATCTTTCTAGTGGGGTGACATGATAAAAATGGGTTTGCTTTGAGGTGCAGTGAAGGAAATGGAAGGTTTACAGATGGAAAGCGTGTCAGTGGCCTTTCTAGCAGGCTCGGCTCTGCAGGGAAGGAGAGTGGGGACCGAGAGGGGACCCCTAGAGGAAGGGCAAGTTCCAGAAAAGAGTGGGTGGATGGGTTGGTTGGTTTTCAAAGACAGAGTGGCTGTTTGGTAAAGAACCAGACAAGGGGGAGGGGTGGTTTGGGGTCCTGGGAAAGACATAGCAAAGAACTGATGAGCCAGTGAGACCCAGAGCCGTGCTCTCCGGGAAAGCCTCCTGCGGTGGTGGAGGTGGTGTCTCTGACGGGGGGCTGGTGCAGGGAGTCAGATTTTAAGGCGATTCTCATCAGTATGGGTGTGGCTGCAGTGCCGAGCAGCTCTGAGTGCAGGTGCAGGGCAGCTTCAGGCGTGAACAGGGAGGGGGCCCGCGGTCGACGCTGTTGGACAAGGTGAGAGAGGAGGGGGACGGACAGGTGCCCAGCTAATGCGGGGATGCACTCTGGTGTCTAGAGGGACTCTGGGGAGGGCCCGGTGGGGAGGAAGACCAGAGAGGGTGGGGTCTCAGTGAAGACAGTGTATCAAGGACAACAGGTGTACGGTGTGTTGGGGGAAGGTGTGTGAGGTCTGGAGGGCGGGGACCGTGAGGGATGCCGTTCTGCCCGCGGCGGTGACCCGGAGCCCGGAGGTGACCGACTTGTGCTGTGCTCAATGCCCAGGGTTCAGGGAGGGTCACTCAGTAGCTCTGTCATCTTTAAATAAGTAAGTAGGGAACTAATGTTGCTGTGTGGTTGTTTCCTGTGGAAATTAATCACAGTTGTAGTCAGTTTTAACTTCATCATGAAGTTCCCTTCAGGGCACGTTGGCAGTTCTGTTCCCTGTGGTGCCTGTCACAGTAAGCAGACCTGCCTGCCGCTCTGCCTGGGAGCCGGCGTCAGGACTCGCCCGTCTGAGAAGCAGCTTGATTGAAACTCAGCTCGTGACTTACTTGGAAATACCAACTTTTTTGAAGTGCAATTCACATCCCATAGAATTCAGCTTTTTGAAGAGCACAATCCGGTGGTTTATAGCACATTCACTGTGTTGTGTGGCCATCAGCACCGTGACTTCAGAGCAGATCCCAGGTAGGGAGCCCCGCGTCCAGTAGCCATTACTCCCCGTCCTGCGCTGGTGCTGCCGGCTCTCAGCGCCCACCAGCCTGCCTCTGTCTCTGGATGTGCCTCTTCTGGGCTTTTCATCTACAGCGCGTGGCCTTTTGTGGCCGGTTTCTTCACCTGGGCACGATGTTGCCCAGGTTCCCCGCATGGTGGCGCGTGACATGCTTCGTGACGCTGTCCGCCGTGTGGATGAACCACTCTTGCTCGCCCGTTCGTCTTTCGGAGGACGCTTCAGCGTCCCCACCTTTCGGCTGTGACGGACAGTGCCTGTGAGCACTCGTGTTCAGGTCCTTGTGTGGACAGAGTGTTCCCACTCCTCTTCCCCGAGAGGAGCGCACACCCCGGCCGGAAGTGGTGGGGCCCAGGGCGCGCTGCCAGAGTTAACGCTGCAGCCTTTGCCCTCTCACCGGCCACGCAGGGGAGCTCCGTCCTCCCCACGGCCTCGCCAGCACTTACTCTTTTCTGTCTTGTCCTTGCAGCCGTCCTGGTGGGTGTGGAGTGGTATCTCATCATGGTTCGGATTTGCATTCCCCTGGTGACTGATGATGGTGCACATCTTCGTGTGCCGCTTGTCTTGTGTGGAGAAATGTCTGCCCAAGTCCGTTGCCCGTTCTTTAAATTGAGTTTGTCTTTTTTTGAGTCCTTTATGTATTCTGCTTTCAGGTTGCTTATCAGGCATGTGGTCTGCAAACACTGTCTCTCCTTCTCTGGGTTGTCTTTCATTCTCTGGGTGTTGTCCTTTGAAGCACAGAAGTTTTTAATTTTTGTTTTCCTTTTGTTACCTCATCTAAGAAACCGTTGTCTAATCCAAGGCCACAGAGATGCGCACCCGTGTGTTCTTGTAAGAGTTCTGTAGCTTACCTCTCACATGTAAGTCTTTGATTCAATCTGAGTTAATTTCTGTAGACAGTGTGATTCAGGGGGTCCCACTCTCTTCCTTTGTGTGTGGATGTTTAGCTGTCCCAGCGCTGTTTCTTGAAAAGACGGTCCTGGCACTGTGGTCGAGAGTCAGGTGGCCACAGATGTGAGGGTTTATTGCTGAACTCTCAGTTCTGGGTTGGTCTCTGGGCTTGGCCTGATGCTGGTGTGACACTGTTTTGGTTACTGGAGCTCTGTCGTGAGTGTTGTGTTGTGTGTGCGTGTGTTTGCCAGTGACAGGTGGAAATGGGACCCCAGGCCTAGCAAGGCAGAGGGTGGTGGGAAGCAGTAGGGTCTGGGCGTAAGAGTCAGGCCCCTGTGCGTCTCCGCGAGACGCGGCAGTACAGGCCCGGTTGTCGTGTATCTGTTCAGGTTCCGAATGCTGCTCTGACAGTGCAGGTGTGAGGTGCTGGGCTTGAGGAAGGGGCTTCAGCGGGGCCTCGCCGTCTTAACAGAGTGTCTCTTGAGGCTTGCCTGATTTCGGTGGCAGATTTCAGGCATTGACCTGATGTTAGCTTCCTTAGCATAAATTTCAAACAGATCATTTTCTCACTTTAATTCTCTTTGAAGCACAATGTATCTCTCCCCCGGAGCTGTGTACTGGCTTTGGTATCAGTGCTCAGTGAGACAGCACCTCTCCCTGTCCGTGGTCCCTCTCCACTCAGCCCCAGCTCCCTCCCAGGGATGCGAGTTTTGTAATCAAAAGTCTCTGAAATGTTGTGCCACTGACCTTCCTCTGAAGGTGAGCCTGTGTTTTGCCAGGCTAACCTGAAGTACTCCCTGAATTCAGTGGTTCTTACACAGAGCGGTGACAGACAGCACCGTAGTTTTATTTGCATAAACCAAATCTCATTAAATTCTGTGTTGTTTTTCCTTCCTGGGTGTATACGCTGAGTGGTACAGAGGCAGGAGCGTTGGATGTTGCTGGCGCACTGGCGCTTTCCGGGGCACTGGTGACTCCGTGGGTCCCTCTGTTCGCCATACTCACGGCTGCTCACGGCTGCGGTTGTCCTGAGACACAGCCTCTCTCGCAAAGTGCTGTGTGTTATCTCTTTAGACCAGATTCCGGGGAGAAAAATTTGGCATCTAAATCTTTCTCCCAGAAGTGAAGTTTGTGTAAATTGCACCTCAGTAAAGCTCTTTAACGTAATGAAGTTTAGACAAAAGCAGTGACAACTGTGGTTATTTGAGGATGATACTTAAGTCCTCATTTTTATGATTTTACTGATACGGTGTTTTGCATGGAAATTCCTAAGGGGATACTGGTTTCTACCTCTGATTACAAACGGTTAAACTTCGTACCAACACGTGAAAAACTGTCCAGATCTAAGTGAGTGTCGAGAGTGTGGCACTAATAGTGTGCTGTCTGAACATTAAATCTTTTAAGAGAGGAAAATTGTATATTGATTGATTATGATATTTATTGGGTCATAATGTATTGAAATTTTCTTTAATGCATATGTTAGTGATTGTTTACTGTGATAAAGTGCAAAGAGGGCTTCAAGAGCAGCCATACGTACGAAGAATTACCTCATGTCACTGGTCACTTCTCAATTAAAAGTTCCATTAGCAGATGATTCCTGCTTCTGGTCTGGGTTGTGATTGCATTTCACCACCTGTAAATCCGGCTTCAGACAGGGAATAAATAAACAGCTCAAGGATGTGGTAATGGCATCCTGATTTTTTTTTTAATAAATAGAAGCACCTCGATCCATTTAAGCCGATTAAGTTCAGAATATTTATTGAAGGAAATCTTTTATCATATTTGAATTCTATTTGGAAATGGTTCTTTTCTTCTTGCTTCAGAATATTGATTTAATTGGAACAGGAGACCTATAAATCAGATTATTTGATAATATCTTGGTCATATATTTCCGATTTTTAGTTAGCAGATCACAAAACTCTGGTGTCATTTATAATTTTGTATTTTAGTAGAATTCAGCGTGCACTTAATGTATCACAGAGTGTAATGTTGGCCATTAACAGTTTATCCTGAAATTTTTTTGAGAGCTGGGATAATTTATTTTTCTGTTCATTAGAGTCCTTTTATAAAATGCTCACTGAGTTTGCTGAGGCTTTAAAACTGTCGACTGAGGTGAACAGTAGTAATTGAAGTTGCTCTGGTCCCTAAATGGCAAAGCTTCTCGTTTATAACATGTTGTTTTGAGCTCAGCCTTGTCAAGGGCAGGTGCAGGTGAGCTGCTCCATCTGACTGCGGTCGGACGAAGTGCTCTGATCACTAACGTCAATGTATCTTTCCCTTAGATTTTTTTCTTAAACATAACATTCAGCAAATAGTTGATCTTCTCTGCTTAACACATGTCTTCCTGTCAGTGTTAAGACTTCTCAGTGGGGCACCAGCGGGCTTCAGGAGCCCACCTCTGCGCTCCCAGTCCGCTGTGGGGGGCTGAGCGTCAGGTCACGCTAGTTGGCCTCAGCTTGTTTTGGAAACGGAAACATCAGAAAGCACAACTGACAGATGTGTAACAGGTAAACTTCGTAATTTACAAATGATTACTTTGTTTGGAACTTGCCCCCTCTGAGACAGCATGCTGATGGTCACGGTTTACATTGGTTTCCGTTAAGAGCAAAGCGGTCACTCATCTGGAGATTATTCTTCCAGGCAGTTATGGTCATGGTTTCTAGATGAATTTATTTTTCAGAATTAAGCATGAGACAGAACTGGTTTCTATCGTACAGTAGAAATGGCAGGTGTATTCCAGAAGTCAGTGGGTTCCAGTGCCCAGAAGTGTTGTCGTGGCTTTAAGCGCTCTGAGGTGCTCGCCAGAACTCTTCCTGCTCCTGCGTGAAGGAGATCTTGCCCACTGATGAGATGCCGCCTCTTGTGTTTAAGCGCTCCAGGCACCAGTTTAACCTGGGTCAGTACTGTACTGGGGCATTTTCCTTTTTCTAACACATGTGACATTCTCACCGCGAGAACGAGAAACACACTCTTGCTGGTGCTGCTCCAAGTCTGCTGCTTGTCTGTCCCTGGCCTTTATTTGTGCGACAAGGGCAAAAAAAATGTCTGAAAGTAAAATTAGCCTGTTTGAATCCTTCTAAACATTTAAATAGTCGCTTAGAATTCGCAAGTTTATGAAAGGCAAGCCGGGGGATGATGTCCACAGGCACTCTTGACGCCTCTGGGTGGGGACGGCTGTGAGTGGGAGGCGGCAGCAGGTCCTTGAGCTCAGGCCTGTGATGAGAGCCGGGCTGGGATTCCTGGCCCGCCAGCGGGGATCGAGCCGAGGGGCGATGGTGCTGGATCATGTGTTAACGGGTCCCCAGCACAGCCGCTGGTCTGTGCTGCTGCACATCTGGATGGCTGATCCCGGGAGGGTGGTGATGGGGAGGCCCGAGAGGGGCTTCTGGGTTGCTGGTCATTTTCCGTCGGGGGGTGGAACTGTCAGTGAGTGGGTTCGCGCTGAGGATGCCTGAGCTTGGCCTGGGGCCTGCGGCTCGCCGGGAGGAGGGCTGGGAGGGGGGTGGGCAGGCGGTTGCAGCCTGCTCTGCTGCGGAGTCTCTGTTCAGAAACTCAGAGCTGCAGCTGTCGGGGCGTGGGGCTCGTGGAGCTTCGTTTCTGTGTGAAAGAGGACAGACCCTCGGCGTGTCTGTGCTGCGGACAGCACATTGGGGGTGCCCTTGGGGGCTGTCCGGGGAGGAGGGGCCCCGGCCGAGGGCTGGAGGTGTCCCTCGGGGGTGAGGGAGTGTCCAAAAAGTGATGACTGCATAACTCTGTGAATATAAGAACCACTGGGTTGTCCACTTTAAGTGGGTGAATTGTAAGATATGTGAGTTACATCTCGATAAAGCTGTTACCAAAAAATAACACTGTAACACTGTGTTTTGATAGAGCCCCTGAGTGCTGAGGAGGGAGGAGAGGTGGGTGTGAGGTGGGTTCAGGTGTCGCCAGCAGCAGTCACGGGCAGGGCCACGCCTTGTCTGGAGGGGTACTCAGGCCCTGGGGTGGCCCCCTCACCTTTGAGGGGCATCAGGACCCTCGCTTGTCAGAGCTCTGGTGTTTCATCGTCCTGTTTGGTAAAAGGAGAATTTTCAGACCTGAAAAATGGCCTTTTAATTATGGAAAAAGTTCTTGGCTGCGTGGGGCGCCTTAATGGATCTCTTTTCAGAGGCAGGAAGTGAACAGCTGTTCGCAGACTCCTGACACTTACTCCTTGTGGGCAGAGATGGGAATGTGGGTGACTTTGGCCTTGAAGGTGTAAGTTCTCTATCTTCTAGATGTTCTTGTGGGCAGGGCAGGGGGAGCAGAGGCGTTTCTGGTGGAACCTGAGCCTCAGAGCTGGGAGGAGGGGGCGGGAGGTCCACTCCCACCGGTCAGAGTTGCTTCCGTACGGTGGACGGATTCCTGGGTGTCCACTAGAAAAATGGGCTGGGAGGAGTGGACCTTCACCTCCACCCACTCAGCATCCCCAGGAGTTTCCTGGGGTAAAGCTGTCAGACCCTCAGTGCAGATGATCGGTCACGATGAACAAGTTAAAGTCTTTCCTCCTGAAACCTTCGCTTCCAGGGCTGGTGGGACCCCTTGTCCCCAGGGGGCTTGGGCGCAGGCACACACCGTGTCACTGAGAAGCAGGGGCCGGCAGAGGCTTAAAGGAGCAAGAGGGGCAGGAGGGCGGCGGGTGTGAAATGTGGTTTGACATCTCCATGGTTCTGCATAACCTGAGATGGCTCAAAAGAGAGTAAATGTTTTTTTGTCAGCAAATTCGTGGATGCAGAATTCCAGCCTGAAGGTCAGTTGTGGCCCATGGTTGGCACTTAAGAAATGTGTTAAATGCCTGGGCACCATACGGTGTCCCCCACCCTGCGAGACTGAGTTCCAGCTCTCAGTTACTAGTTGTGAAGCACAGCTACTGAGCCACACAGTGTGTCACCGTCACCTTACATCCTGATTTTACGGATCTTTCTTATTTTTTGAACTCCAAGGTTAGCGTGATCTGAAATAATTAAAATTATTATTTTCTTGCTCAATTAGAGTGGTTTTAAAACAAGACATCTCTGATATAGTTTTTAGATTAAGTTATAAATGTTCACTTTAGAACTACCTGAAGATTGATAGAGATGCATTTGAAAAGCATTATTTTTTTATTGATTCTTAATGTAGTAAATTACTGGAGTTACTTGGCAGCAAACAGAGCGCCTCGGTGCGGCTCAATTTATTCTCACGACAGTGCCGCGGTTTGCATTTGCATTGCGACTGCACTCACTTATATTAAAAGGCTTCTACCATAATTAATCCTTTTTATTTCAAATCATTTTGGCACAATTTCTAGCTATAAACACTCATAAAAGACAGGCAGTTGAAAACTACGTGCAGGTTGTTTCCATGCACCTATTGGTATCTTTTCACGACGGGCGTTACTGATGTGTTTCTAGGAACAAGTGTGTGCAGCGGCTGAGGACAAAGGCCCGTGTGAAAAATGCTAAGTGGATTATTTTGCATAAAAAATAGGCAGTTTTTGAAGTTGTGTAATTAACCTGTGTTTAGAAAATACCTTGATTTATGCTTACATTTGTGTCCCGGTTGCATACATTATGGAAATTTAATTTATAAGCCACTTAGCTGATGCAGTCAGGGTTTTTAGTGCTACCATTTATTAGTGCTTGTGTATTAAATGCTCTAAAGGTTTAAACCTGCCTCATGTAAAAAATTATACCTATGCATTTACATTTTATGAGTCACGGTGGAATTTCTGTTTAAAATTCAGGTAGCCCTGATAGCTTTCGCGGGTTTCATAGGTTTACTGTTACTAATGCAGAGATGGCGGACAGTGGCCGTATATATTGAGCACCAGGTGATTTACACGTTTGGTTTGCTTCACGGTCCGCTGTACAGACGAGGCGTCTCTTCAGCACCTGGGGTCGATCGTGCCTTATGCAAAATGCGCCCCTCACGTTGAAGTCATCGTTCACTTAGAAGTGATGAGATTTGTAAGTGCTCCCGGTTAATAGTACTAGAGTTCTTAACTTGAAGCAAACTGGCTTTTCACAACAGCTCTTTCTTTTCATTGTCAGTAGGTGACTTAAGTGCTAGTTGCCATTTTATTACTCATTCTCTCATTAAGAAGTCCTTTTTTTTGCCATCTTCAAACTTAATTGGGTAATCATTAGTCTTCAAATCGGATAAAAGCACAGGGACGTCGCACGTGGAAACCTGGCACAGACACCCGTGGGCTTGGCGGGCGGGCGGGGAACCAGGAGAGGGTGCTGCTCGGGGCGCGCCAATTCCCAGAGGACGTGTGACGGCCGTTTTCCCGTTTCCTCCGGTCATGCCAGTGGGTGGGGCTAAGATGTCATTCTGCGGGTTATGCGCACTTCTCTGGTGGTTTGGGAAGAGGGGGGGCATGCGTGTGAGAGCGCGAGGTGGGTGTGTAAGGGTCAGGGGTGTGCGGGTTGCCGCGCGTGGACAAGCCGCGGCCCCTCCCGGGCTGGGCGTCTCGTGTGAGAGGGAAGAGCCAGGGAGCGGGGTGCTGGCTGTCTGGGAGCGCCTCACTCCCGTGGGAGTTAATTCACGCAGATCTGCCTCAGTGAGCCCTCGTGTTTAGCATTCAGTGTGTGTGGACGTGATCGGGCAGCCTCTGGAAGGGCGACTTGTGAAGCTGGCGTCCGGCTGAATGACTACCCCTCAGGGCAAACCACGTGTCTCTTCTGCCACTGTAGACACAGGGCAGCGGCGGTGGTTTAAAGAGGACGTGAGTGTAGCACCGTGCAGCTCATTGTGGTCCCTTCTCAGGGGCTGGGTCCGGCCCTCACGCCTCCCTGTCTGTCCGGCTGGGGTCACTCTGTCTTGGGCTGGGGTCACAGGCTGCCCTTCAGTCAGAGGAAGCTCACGGCCACCTGTGCTCGAGACCCCGCTGCCACTCCGCATCCACCCAGTGCGGGGACAGCCCACCTGCCCCACCGGGAAGGAGCGTCCCCAAGAACGGCCGGGGACACGTCTGTGCAGACTGGCCGCTTTCTAACAAGAGCGGCCTTCGTGCGGGACGCAGGGCTTCCCCGGACCCCCGTGTAAGAGTCCCTCTCGCGCGGCAGCCGGGTTGCCGCTGGGCGCGGCGGACACGCGGGGGCGCGCTCAGCAAGGGGAGCTGTTCTTTTCATTGCAGCGTTTTGCCAAGAAAGACTTTCTGTGGCTTCCAGGGCCGTCAGCTGTGAGAATGAAGTAACAGGCGTGCTCCCGAGACGTGTGCGGCACGTTGCTGCCTGCTCGTCGCGTGTGACGGCCGTGGCCGTGGGAGTGGTTACCGTGCCGGGCGGACCCTGCCGTTGTGCTGGGAGCTTACGAAGTTTCCCTTCTCGCCCACCTTGGAGGACCTCCAGGGATCCACACGGTAGTCCTAACACGTAGTGTCCTCCAGCGCCAGCGGTCACCAGGGAGACGTAAACCAGAACCACAGTGAGGTGCCTCGTTTTAGTTGCAGAACAACTAAAACGTAGCAGAGTCACAGTACTGACAACTGGTGGGAATGCAGACCGGTTGGAACCTTCCTGCTCTGCTGCTCACGTGGGAATCCTCGTATTCCAGGAAGCAGCATGTCAGCGTCTCATACGGGTACTTCCGTGTCTCCAGACCTTCTCAGGGACACGGGCAGGGGAGATGAGAGCACACGCCCACTGAGATGCGCACAGACGACCCTTCTGGCAGCTTCGCTGCGCAGAGCCAGAGCTGGGGGCCTAGGGAGAGGCGGGACACAGCAGTAAGTAAGTAACAGACAAGCAGTAACAGTGAACCTCAGAAACACGCTGCAGAGGACAGATGGAAAGGCACAGCTGCCGTGTAATCCCAGTCACGACGTTCTAGGACTGGCAGGCCTGCCTGTGGTGGTTACAGAACGGGGTTAACCTGGGGGCCGTGCTGACTGCAGGGCCTGAGGAAACTCGTGATTTGGGGAGAGAGTGTAAATGTGCTCTGTTGTGGTCTGAGTGGCCATTACACAGGTGAAGGCAGACACTGTAGATTGTGCATTTCATTTTACTGTCTGTAAATGGTATTTCAGTGTAAATAAATGCTAAATCATTGCACATTGCTGTCCTTCGATGGAAAGGCAGACGGCGACTTACGTGGAAACACTGATCTGGGCGTCAGGGAAGCTGGGTTTTGAAGCCAGTTTTGTCACCTGCTGGCTCATAACATCTGGACAGACCTCGCAGAGCTCCGAGGCCCAGCTCCTCCACTTCTAGAGCAGGGACTGGCAGGGCCGCAGCCCGTGGGCCAGGTTCAGCCTGCCTCCTGTTCTGTGTGGTCGGTCAGGGAGCTGAGAATGCTGTTTTTGTTTCCACTGACGGTTGGGGGTGGGGGGGGGGAACCTAAAGAAGAAGAGTATTTCTTGACGCTGGAAACTACATGAAACTCAGCTTTGGCACACGGCGGCCCTCCCTCGTCCACACTTTGTGCTCCTTTTGTGCTGTGAAGGCAGAATGGACGAGTGGTCTGCCTACCATCGTGGGTAGAATTGCGACCCCAAAAGATAACGCTCAAGTGCCTAACACTCTGTGCCTGCAAACGCGACCCCACTTGGAAGTCAGGCAGCGTTTGCAATCAGGCTAAGCTGAGAGCATACTGGGTTAGAGGGAGTCCTGGAATCTGACAACCAACGTCTCCGTAAGTGGAGGCAGGGTGGTTCGGACACACAGGGAAGACAGCAGGTACAGAGGTGGGGTCTGGGAGGCTGCAGCTGCCTGCCAGGGCCCACCCAGGACGCCGGCACCACCAGAAGCTGAAAGAGGCAGGAAGGCTCCTCCTCAGCCCTGCTGACACCTTGACCTCCGACTTCTGGCCTCCAGAACTGAGCCGTAAGTTTCTGTGGTTTGTAGCCACCCAGGTTGTGGTGCTTGCTGCAGCAGCCCTAGCAGCCCGGTGCACCTGCAGAGGGAGTGCTTGGCGGGCCCCTCACAGCATGGAGGGCCTGGCTCTGAAAAGTCCCCACTGGTGCCTCATCCCTAACATGCTTCGGTAGTCTGTTCCAGAGTTTTCTACTTAGTGAATGTGTATATTGATTGTCAAACTGTGGCCTCGCACACGGTAAATGCTCACCAGGTATTAGCTTCCACCATCCTTATCCTTATTCGAGAGAAAAAGTATCTGCGCTCTTAGGATTCCATTAAATATCAAATTGGACGTCCCGTTTCTTATTTCGAGGAAGCCTAGAACCAGAGTCCCGCGACGTGCTAACTGTGGTGTCGCTGTTCTGTTTGAAGGCCCTCTACGAGAACATGCTGGTGGAGCTGCCCTTCGCAGGCTTCTTCCTGTCCAAGCTGCTGGGGACCAGCGCGGACGTGGACATCCACCACCTGGCCTCCTTGGACCCGGAGGTGTATAGGAACCTGCTCTTTCTCAAGAGCTATGAAGGGGACGTGGAGGAGCTGGGGCTGAACTTCACTGTGGTGAACAACGACCTCGGAGAGGCACAGGTGAGCGAGGGCTGTGGTCACAAGCCTGCGAGTTTCCTGTTGTGTGCAGGCACGTTCGCTGGATATTGTGTGAGCTCCTGGACGTTTGCGTTCAAAGAGTTGCAGCGTGCTGAGCACACGGCAGGAGGTGAGGGCGTGGGGGGTCGGCCACGAGGTGACGCCTGCTGAAGCTGCAGGTGGGGGCGTGGAGCTCATTATACAGTTCTGTCTGCTTCAGCATGGACTCCAGTTTGCAGAACTTTAAAAAATGCGTTCAGGCAGATCAAGGTGAGGACTTTTGAAGTCATACTTGTTAATACCTCTTATTAGACTTTCGAAGTAACCAACTTGGATCATTATGTTCCT
Source organism: Camelus ferus (assembly GCF_009834535.1). Lineage (NCBI taxonomy): Eukaryota > Metazoa > Chordata > Mammalia > Artiodactyla > Camelidae > Camelus > Camelus ferus. The sequence continues at coordinate 1,372,331 of NC_045702.1, read as the reverse complement.
GAGTGTTTTTAAATGCCTCTTGCTTCCCTGCACAATAATAGCCAGTCAGTTTTGGATAAAATAGGGAAGGTAATGAGTGGCCATAAGGGTTAAGCATTAATTCACTTGAATATTAAAATTTAAGAGCAGTTTTGACTAACTGAATGGTACAACATGAATTTTTTCTCCCTGATTAATTTCACTTAGCGTTTTAAATTTGTATTTCTCAGTGTCATTTAATTTCTCTTTTCCTACTGATTTTTCTCCATCAGCACTATCCCCATTTTCAAAAGTGTCTTTTCATTCTGCCAGTCAATATTAATGCTTTATTTAGTAAAAGTTTGAGTGAACTGTGTTTATAAGATATAACTATATTATATTGTGCTTTCATTTAACATTCTAGTAAGAGTGGATTGTGGTGAATTTAACTTTCTGATCATGTAATGTGTTAATGAGTAGTAATGCAATACTTTACTAGGAGAGATGGTAGATTAAAAATTAAGTGTCCAAGAGTAGATGTGACCTGATGTCTATTTGAAATTTTTAAATCATCTTATGTGTGTAGATTTGTAATACATTTTCAGCTAGATTGTTAAAAATCTGACTCTAAAAAAAAGTAACCAACTCATGCTTTTCTGACTTAATTTGGTTTTCAGACAAACACATCTCTTTCATGGGGAAGATGCATGCTTTCTGCTGTTCTTACAGGTTGATAATCTTTTCTGAATCTGGTAGTTGGTTTTTAACTGCAAAAATAGCGTCTTTAAGCTTTGTAATTGTTTCTCTAATTTTTTGTTACTACTTGGTTTGTTTCTAATCCAGGTTTTCAAAGGTTGTCAGCTTTGCCAACTTAAAAGCATCATTTTCGTGGATCTTTAGTGTTCAGTCCAGTCAGCACTGACAGTGCACTGACCCACGTGGTCACTGACCCCAGAGCGCGAGCGCGAGCGCTGGCAGCCTCTGGTAAACACACGCTGGCCACTTGGGGCTGACGCAGCGCTGGTGGTTTCTGTACCGCGTTGCCTGCTTACCGCCACGCCTGTTCTTTTCCCTTCGTTCATGGCAGCGCTCCATGCAGTCGCCGCTGCGCTGTGCTGTGCGTGGGAGATTGTTTTTTTTTTACCTGTGGGGGCGCGTGCATTCTAACAAGAGGCTGATACGAACTCTGTCGTAAGATGTGTGTGGTTTGCTGGTAGCTCACAGCCAGGTAGCTCAGGGGGAGGGGCCGTGGAGGGTGGGGAGGGGTTCCCCGTGTGGGTGGACAAAGCTGGAATGGTGGGCGGGTCCCCGGGAGTCTGGGCTCGACCCTGTCATCGTGTAGAACCTTGTGAGGCCTTGGTCTTGTAGGAAGGCTGGACACACATCCAGGATCTGCACCAGGGTCTCGTCTACCCCACAGCTGGTCAGGGCCCTTCAGGGCAGGCCAGCCCGAGCTGACAGGCAGGTGAATGAGAGGGAAATGTGGACGTTTGAGCCTCCTGTCTGAGGAAGCGGAGGTTTGGGTTCTGAGAGTCAGGGCGGGTCCTGGGAGCAGGTGGTCCTGGAATTCAGAGAAACCAGTTCGGTTAAGCAATGAGAAGTTTTCATGAGAGGACTTCTGCTGTAATTTTCATCTTTAAAATTGCGTTCTCTAGATCAGTGTCTTGAACTCAGTCGATTTTATTTGAGTCAGAGAAGGGGTGGGGCGGGCAGGGCACTCCCGTGCTGCACTTCCCCCACCCCAGCCGCTGACACCGCCGTCTGCTTTCTGTCTCCACGACAGCTCTCGGCACCCCCAAGTGGAGTTGCACAGCCCTTGTCCTGATGTGACTGGTGGCTTCACCCGGCATCGCGACCCCGAGGCCCATCCCCGTGGTGGCAGGTGTCAGAGCCTCTTCCTTTTTACGGCTGATTGACGTTCCACCGTGTGGATGGACCACATTTGTGTATCCGCCTGCCTGTGGGCGTTACTGTTGTGGCAGCTGCCACGGATGAGGATGCCGTGGACATTGCGGTGTGAATCTCTTTGGGCCCAGTTTTCAGTTGCTGTGTGTGTGACACCGGAAGTGGGATCACTGGGTCACGTGGCTGTTGTGTGTTTACCTTCCTGAGGTGCCTCCGTGCAGGTTCCCACGGCAGTCATGCTGTTTACATTCCCACCAGAGCCCAGTGGTCCTTCTTTTTAAACAACAGCCGTCCTCCTGAGCGTGCAGTGCTGTCTCATCGTGCAGATAAAGCACAGCGCTGAGCTGTGGTCCTGAGCGCTCCTCGGGAAAACTCGGAGATGTGGTGTCTTCACTGGCTTCCTCTCCGGACTGCACAGCCGTCCTGCGGTTTGTACACCACTGTGATGTCTTCAGAACACAAAGATTTATACAGCCTAGGACCTAAACTCTCGGGATATGTTTTAAATGATCGTCTCTGTGGGCTTTGAATTTTCAGTCTGTTTCTTAGACTTTAAAGCTACCACCTATTTCAGAAATGGGTGCTGATTAAGTCCGAAATAGGAATAAAGGAAGCAGTACTTCCTGGGCCCCCTCGGCGGTGGCTGGGCGTCTCTGAGCGGGCACCAGCGCCATAGCGCAGCGTGAGGAGGGGCGCTCACGGCCATAGCTCTCCTGGTGGGTTTCGACTCGACCCCTTCTTCTGTCCTGTAGAGCTGAAGTATCAGCTCTGCAAAACTCAGGTTTTTTCAAGATTGTCGCTGTCGGAAGGGAATCTCCCCGGGCGCGGCAGTGCTGCTGCTCATGGCGGCGCTCGGCAGCGACACACGTGCCTGAGGCCGCCGGCTTTCCAGTGACCTGCCCAGGCCTTCGCTGACGGGGAGTTTCCATGTGCCTTTTGAGGTAGATGGTAGCAGTGAAACGTCGCACATGTAAGAGGTCACGTTGGAGTAATCCGCTCAGAGCGACACTGTGACGCTGAGATGTCCCAGTCAGTCGTGGGAGCTCCCCCTGAGCGGAGAGGTTATGGATGATGAGGCACGAGGATAATCGCACTGAAGAGTTCAACTGGAAAAATGAAAGCCACTTACCTCGTTCGGGGAGATCTCACGGGGTTTCTGTAGAAATTGATAAAAAACCTAGTCCTCTGCAGGTTCAGGTTTACAGAGTACCACGACTTAAAGGTCTGTGGTGTGCAGATACTTCATGATGTCGGCATGCTGTGTTCGTGAATCTTCCCTTTTAAGGAGTGCTGTTGCTCTCAAATTTGTTTTCTTTCACGTAATCAATACAGCTGCTCGTTAGCGCGTGTGAAAACGAACGTGAAATTTTAGACGACTGATCTACACACACGTCTTCCCCCGAGGAGATGCTCGGGTTTAAGACGGACCCATGAGTAATCAGCTGTCCTGTAGGAAAGCGCTGAACTTGATCCCGAGACCCGGCTCAGGGCCTGGTGTGGCTGCCTTGCTCTGTGACCTTGGGCAAGTCACAGGAGCCCTTCCTCTTTGGGAGGATGTGAGCTGTCAGGAGAGCGCGATGAGCCCAGGCGAGCGGTCCCGGCCGGGCCTGTGGTTCCGAAGTGCCGTGAAGTGTCGGCAGAGGCTGGCAGAGAGGAGAGCTCGTGCTTTAAGAGCTGCTCCAGCTCCGGGTTTAAAGATTTAAATACACCCTCAGAACGGAACTGTTAGGACAGATTTGATACGATTTTAACATATGTAGCTTTTTAGGTGTAGCCCGAGACAGGACTTTAGATTGCCACGGTGCGGCCGGTTTCGGATCACTGGAGGTGTCAGGGCTGTCTGACTAGGCAGGGGCCCCAGGGCTGCCTCCCGCAGGGGCCCTCTGTCTTCCTGGTCACTCAGCACATCCTTGTCTATTCCCTGCCTTGAATCCACTTACAGGAGCGCGGGTGATAGCTGAGGTACTGGCGCAGAGCAGCCGGCGCCATGGCTGGTGACGAGAGCCCTTCCTTACACCGGGCGGTTCTGACACTCAGGACAGGACAAGAAGTGGCGAGGAGTGACACGTCGTCTGGCACACACTGCGGGTGGTCCCGAAACCATCAGGCTAGGATGATTTCAGTAGAGGCTCGAGCAGATTTTCAAATAGCCTTTGTGTGAAGTGATAAAACCTTGGGGGCATGCCGTCACCGGGGGTGGGGGGGTGTCACAGTTGCACTGGGAGTGCAGGGCTCCCGGGAGAGGTGCGAGGGCGGGCGCCTCGAGACAGGCTTCGTCCGCTCCCTCCCTGCGCCGCGGTAGCCCCTTGCTGGCGCGCTCGGGAGCGCCTTTGTGCCCTTATTTGGGATGCGCTGTGTATTCCTTCTCTGTAGAGTGCCTCACCCAGTGCGGGTGCGCCCAGGAGAGAACGCGTGTCCGCTGTTTAAGTGCCAGCGGGCTGGGGAGTTTCAGGCACGCCCCCGTGAGTTAGGCTCGCACATCTGTGGCTGTGGGGTTTCTTCGGTCAGCTGTGTCCACGTGAGGTTCTGCCACCACAGTTCCAAGAGAGGCAAAGCAAGTACCACCATCTCAGCGATGATGTGCAGGGCCCAGGGAACGTCTCGAGGGTGGCCCTGGGGCTGGGCCCCTCGTCCGCCCCACAGGGCCTTCCCACCAGCACTCGGGGGCTTCCAGGGGCACTCCTGACCCGACGCTAGCCCACAGGTTGTGGGGGTCTTTAAATGTGATAAGAAAGTTCTTTCTCGTTCTTTTACACACATGAGACATGGGCTGAGGAATTACTTCTGATTTTCGCCACCACCCTTTAAATCACACCTACAGTGCTTTGCAGCGGTAGCACAGAAACGCAGGGAGGAGCGGGTGCCGCTGATGCGGACAGACGCGAGCGATCATGTCACCACACCTCAGTGCCTCACACTTTGTCTTCTCCAAAATGAACCCTCCTGACTCGTGTTGAGCATTCGGTTCATAGCTTTGCCCTGTGTGGTTTCTAGTTTTTTGAATGGAATTGCCGCGGATGCATTGCTGCGTGGTCCCTTGACACTTGGGTGGGTGATGACCGCAGGGCAGGGTGAAGGGCCGGCCCCGAGCGTCAGGCAGGGGCACGTCTGTGCGGCTGCTGCCCACCCAGGCGCTCATGTGCGGAGCAGCCCCACGGGGTTGCCGTGACGTCGTTGTTTCTCACTTTTGTTTTCCCGAACTTTGGCTCTGCTTTAATCTCCCAGGTGGTGGAGCTGAAGCTGGGCGGGAAGGACATCCCTGTGACCAGCGCCAACCGGATCGCGTACATCCATCTGGTGGCCGACTACAGGCTGAACCGGCAGATCCGCCAGCACTGCCTGGCCTTCCGGCAGGGCCTGGCCAACGTGGTCAGTCTGGAGTGGCTGCGCATGTTCGACCAGCAGGAGATTCAGGTGCGCTCCTCACGCTCGGGGACGGGGGCTGCGTAACACCTGCCTCGGAGTTTATGACCTGAAATCTTTTTTCCAGGTGTTGATTTCTGGTGCGCAAGTCCCCATAAGCCTGGAGGACCTGAAGTCCTTCACGAACTACTCAGGTATGCTGCCACTGCTGGCTGCTTCTGAAAATGCCACAGATGGTTGTGTTTCCAGGTGATTGATTCACTGACATGGTTTAAAACCCAGACTGTGCAGCGAGGTGAACAGTGAGCGTCCCCCTCCGTGTCCTGTTTCCTGCGTTTGCGTCCCTCCCCACCCGTGCCCACCATGTGCCACACACAGACACACGCTTGCCCCTTATCTTCCTGCTGTGTGCGCACTGTTCTGCATTTTGCTTTTTTCTCTTCACAGCTTGTCCTCTTAAGTCTCTACTTTGGGGCATTGGGTTGCTTCAGGTCTTTGCTTTTTAAAAAAAGTGATAGCAAGAAACCCCCACTGACAATAAAAGAGAAAACTGCAGACTGAACTGCATAGAAATACTTGCATTTGATTAAATTAAACTTGGCTGCTTCTGCTCTTTAAGAAGATGAAAGACTAAGAGGAAGACATTTAAGTGTCCAGTAAGTGAACAGACAGGTGCTCACAGTGTGAGTGGTTAGAACATTGCCGAGAGAAGTTAAAGAAGCTGTAAGTAAACGGAGAGACAGTCCGTCCCATGGGTTGGAAGACTCGTCAAAATGTAATTCGCCCCAGTTAATCTACAAATTAAATGCAGTCCTTCTCAAAATCTCAGCAGGCTTTTTGAAATGTGAAAATCAACAGGCTGATTTTAAAATTTAAATAGGGGGGTGGGGTTATAGCTCAGTGTGGAGCGTGTGCTTAGCATGTCCGAGGTCCTGGGTTCAACCCCCAGTGCCTCTATGAAAATAAATAAGTAAACATATTTATATGGAGATGTAAACGACCTAAGATAGCCAGAACAATTCTGTAGAAACAAAGTGGAAGGACTGTTGCTCTGTTTTAAGACTTGCTATAAAGCCTCAATGATCCAGACACTGAAAGCGGTACAAACAGCGGCACGTTGACGGATGGACACAGTGGGGCTCAGAGACACACCCTCAGGGCCACAGTTAATTGACGCGCGCGTCACAGTGTGCACACGGAGGAGAGTGAGCTTAGACATGCAGAAATGCATTCAACGGGATCAGAGACTTGGAGGCAAAGCCGAAACTGCAAAACTTCAAAAGAGCTTCCTGGAGGAAATCTTCATGACTTTTGGATCAGGCAGAGTTTTTAGTTGTAGTCCAAAAGCATGATCCAGAAAAAAATCGATAGAAAATGGGACTTCCTCAAAATTAAAGCTTCTGTGCTTCAAAAGATACCATTGAGAGCAAGAAAAAACAAGGCATGGATTAAGAGAAAACATTTTCAAGTAATACGTCTCATAATGGCCTGGGTCCAGGGTATATAAAGAACTTTTGCAGCTCAGTAATAAGACAACCAAGATTTAAAAACATATGCAAAAAAAAAGTTTCACTTCAGAAGATACACAAGAATGTCTGGTAAGCAAACAAGAGGAAGCACGTGGACAGATGTTTGACACCAATAATCGTTAAGGAAATGCATATTAAATCCCAGTGAGATACCACTACTCGCCCTCTAGAATGTTCCGGAAAGACAGACAATACCCAGTGTTACTCTGTGAAAAAATGTGAACCCTCTTGACTGGTGGCAGTGGGAAATGGTGGAACCTCTTCAGGAAGGTTTACAGTTACTTTCAAAGTTAATTGTGGAACAACGGGGTTTTTGCAAAAGAATGAAGCTCCACCCTCACCTCACACCACACACAAAAATTAACTCGAAATGGATCAAGAACTCTCATCCCTGAAGCTCCTGGGAGAACGCAGGGACACGTCCTCGTGGCCTTGGGCTTGGCAGTGGATTCTCAGACATGACACCGAAAGCAGGAGCAGCAAGAGAAGAAGAACATCAGTTGGACGTCATCAGAATTACAGGCTTTGCATTAAAGGACAGAATCAAGCAAGTGGAAAGGTCCCCTGCAGAAGGGGAGGAGATGCTTGGAGGTCACGCGTCTGGTAAGGGCCTGGCATCCAGAGCACATGAAGACCCGCGGGTCAGCAGGAAGGCAGCGAGCCGGTTCCCGGGGGGCAGAGGACGGGCATAGGCCTCTCTCCCGGGAAGGTGACGTGGCCAGCGCGCCCAGACGCACGCTCGGCACCGCTGACCACGGAGCAGGTCACGTGTGGTAGGGCAGCTGTTACTACACACACGGACACACACACAGACGGTGACGGGTGCTGGCAAGGATGCAGGGGGATTGGAGCCCTCCTTCGTTGCTGCTGGGGTTGTCAGACAGCCCCTGTGGAAGGTGGTTTGGCAGTTCCCCAAAAAGCTGGACGTGGAATTGCTGTATAGCCCAGCAGCCCTGCTCCTGAGTCTGTGCCCAGAGGAACTGGAGCCGGAGACCGAGACCGTGTTCCCAGTAGCCAGGAGGTGGGACACCCGCGTGTCCACCTGCAGGTGAATGGCTGGACGAGTGTGTCGTGAACGTGCGGCGGAATGTTACTGACTCTTAAACAGGAGTGACGTTCAGATACAGGCTACAGCACAGGTGGCTCTTGAAAACATGATGCTGAGTGCAGTGAGCCAGACACAAAGGGACATAGATTGTGTGAGTCACCTCATGTGAAATGCCTAGAACAGGCAGATTCCTAGCCACTGAGTCACCAGGGCCTGGGGAGAGGGAGGGGACCTACTGCTTAGTGGTCACAGGGGTTTCTGTTGGGGTGAAGAAAATGTTTGGGCTGAAAACAGCAGAAATGGTTGCACAACAGTGTGAATGTAGCTAATGCTCTGGATTATGCACCTGAAAATGGCTTCTGTGCAAAATTCTGTGTTACATGTTTTACCCCAATTTAAAAGGGAAACCTCTCCAGACCCCCTGTTGTGTTGAGTCTCCTCCCAGCCTTCCCTCCAGGGCCGTTCTGCTCAGATGCTGGACGTGGCCCCAGTGGGCGCTGCCCACGCAGCGTGTGGGCCTAGTTTCCTTCAGTCGAAACCTCTTTGAGGGCACACTTAGGCACAGAGAGCGGCCGTGGTTGTCGGTGGGGTGGACGTGGGGTTTTTTTGAGGAAATGGAAATGTTCTATAAGTGGGTTGAGGTGTTGGTTACTTACGTGTGTGTACGTGTGTGCGTGCGTCTCCACTTCTGCAGTTAGTTTGTGTTGCTGCCAGTCTGGGCTCTGATGCGCCTGTAAAGGCAAGTAACACCTCAGGTCACGTCGAGTCTTACGTTTAAGACATGAAATCAGTCCAGCCTTCCCTTCGCCAAGAAGCTGTCTTGGGCAGTTTGCATTGTCCTGTCTGCACTGGGAACGCGTACCTTTAGTGACCTTAGCTATTCCAGTAAATAGGTTTAAAATATTACCATATTCATTTTGGTGCCAATTAATGCACTTAAGATATTTTATTGATGTTATTTCTGGAGTCTATTATCAACGAGGGAACAATATATGGCAATTATTTCAGTTTTAGGAAGCACTTAACTAGATTAAAAGCTGTAAGTAGCAGACATTACACTTCAGGACAGTGGTCTAATTGTGGGCTGGGCTGCCGGGTAGACGTGGTCTGTGCCTTACTGTCAGAAGGCCGGCTGATAAAAGGAATTTAGATACTGAGATTTGTTGGCAAAGCAGCGAGCCCTATTAAAAACAAGGCTCCCAGTGCGCCTGCGTCGTCAGGCGCGTGACCGGCCCGTGAACCCTCCGCTGCTGGGCCTGGGCATGTGCTGCCCAGCAGAGGCCGGGGCGCGCCCCGCGGGCTCCCAGCTCTCGGGCCCCGGGCGCCGGCAGCGGGAGCCGCAGGCCTGGTTCCTCGCTCTGGCCTCTGGTGCCTGTCCTTCTGAGGCTCCCGTCCCCTCCCAGGACGGAATGGTGGCTGTGGTCCCCGCGGCCAGCACGGCCCGCGGCCGCTCCTGCGGCTCGTGCCTGGGCGCCCTCGGGAGAGCCGGGCTTTGGGCCCCTGCTTGTCCTCGGACATCTCTTCCCTTTGTCACAGGAGGCTACTCCGCCGACCACCCCGTGATCAGAGTCTTCTGGAGAGTTGTGGAGGGGTTCACAGACGCCGAGAAACGCAAGCTGCTCAAGTTCGTGACGAGCTGCTCCCGGCCCCCCCTGCTGGGCTTCAAGGTAGGGGGGCTGGGGGGGTCGAAGGAAGCTGCACACACGCTCCCAGCGCGTCGCGCCTGTGCACCCTGTCGTCGTGCGTGACTGCGTCTTACCACACTGACCACTTCAGCTTGGTCAGTGAAGTGTTGGCTGTTGTCTGTGTACCCGGTGCCAGTTTAGTGGTGGGTGTTCTGACCACGTCCACCGTGTTCTCCTGTGGCTGTGGGGGTGGCCTGTGAACGGATGGGGGTTGCAGCCGGGTGGGCTGTCTGAAGTGGACTTTGTCAGCCTCAGAAGTCTGTCTGCATCTTAGGCCATTTTCACTTCAGAACTGAAGAAAACACAGGCTACAAATGATGACGTGTTTGGTAAGAGTGATGCGTGAACACAAGTATGTTTTTCCCTAGTTGTTCACTGTTACTTATTTTGTGTTACCTAGCCTTAGTGAACCATTTCTGACAGCTTAGTCTTGACCTCATGATGTGGCTTAATATTTTTAGCAGTTAAAATTGGTCAAGGGACAGTTAATGTTTTCTTTATTCTGGTAATTTAAATAGAGCTTTATTAATAGTTCAGAGATACACACAGTGCCGTGTAGGACAGTAGTGTCGACTCAGATAAGCATCGTCTGTTCTTGTGCTTGTGAAGCTTGCAGAGAGGCATTCACCTTCCAGTAACCTTGGATTGACGAGGTGTATGTCAGTTCTTTAACTTTTTACTTTGAAATTATTTTAAATGTATAGAGAGGTTGCAAGAATTGGACAGTGACCTGCTTCACCCATGTTGACCAGTTGTTAGCGTTTTGCTACATTTGCTTCATCGCTCTCTTCTGCACGTTTGTGTTCTGAATCATTTGGGAGTAAGTTGAAGACCTGGTGTTCTGCACGCTTCTCACATAACCACACACATAACCACAGCTTGGGCTGGAAATAAGGCCTGTGCAGTGTGTCTCATCCTGCGGTTTCCAGAGTGTGGTCCCGAGACTGGCAGCTGCAGCTTCACCTGAGGACACGTTAGAAGTGGACGTTCTCAGGCCTCCCCCCGTCAGTCCTACAGAACCAACTCGGGGAGCAGGCCCAACCCTCCCGTCTGAACCTGCCCTTCGGGTGTGTGAGGCCCACTGCAGTGACCCCAGCTGTCCCACAGTGTCCTTCGTAGAACCCCATCCCCCGATCGGAGTCCAGCCCGAGACCACCCGCTGGTTCCTCCAGTCTGTCTGTGACGCTTTCAGCAGGTGCAGGCCCGTCATCCTGAGAATGAATGTCCTCAGCACAGTGGGGCCCCTGCTCCGAGGAGTGAAGTCCTCAGACAGATGACAAGCAGCACACGTGCACACCGCGCTCACGCGAGTGTTCAGACCAGTGTTGCCGGTGACGGCCAGAGACAGTCAGCCAGCTGTCCCCCGCTGGAAGTGGGTCCCCACAGTGGGGTACATTCAGAAATGAAAGGAACGCGTTACTGTCACGCACTCCGCCCTGTGTGGAGGTTGGAGACCTTACGCCGAGTGAAGACGTGCACAGCGCACAGCCTGCTGATTATGTGGCTCCCCGCACATGAAATGTCTTTAAAATGCAGGTGCCCAGAGACATGAGGCCAGTGGTCGCCCAGGGCTGGGGCAGAAACAGGGCGCTTTAGGGGAAAGGGCAACATTCTGAAACTGAATTTATTAAATTCCTTGAATTGCACATTTACATGGGCAATTCTTACAGTGTGTAAATTACACCTCAATTATCATGTTCTTAGAAATTGACATCAGTAGCTTAATACAGCTATCAAAAGTGCTGTCGTAAAGTAGAAAACACAGAACCAGGGGCAGGCAGAACTGTGGCAGCAGTGACCGCGCCCAGAATCAGCTCGTCTGTTAGAAGGAGGGGTCAGACTGGGCCAGAAAAAACTGCTGTGTACAGAGCACCACACCTGAGCACGGTGACTCAGGACGGGTTGGTGGTGCCCTGGCTTGCTGGGTAATCCCCCTCTTCCCAAAGAAATAGGCGGGTCTACTTCATAGTTCTGAGCGCTGGCCCATGAAACCGAACATGAACATTGGCCTCTGAGTCTAGTGAAAAGTGGGCAGCCATCAACCTGCGAGAAACACGTCTGCTTTCTGGCTGCTCTTGGGCGTGTAGTGAGGTCAGGCAGCCTCGCCAAGTCGGATCTGAGGGAGCAGGAGGACGCAGGTGAGCTGGGCCGGCGCCGGCAGTAAGGGGGGCTGGTGAAAGGCGCCGTCGGCCAGTGACGGAAGCAGTCCTGTGACCTGAGCTCTTACATGCTAAGCCTTTGATATGATTGGGCAATTTTATCAGTAACATGTATTATAAGAGATGAAGCTTCTAGTATCTTACAGTTTCAAAACCACACCAAAGCTAGAAGTAATAAAATTAAGCGCCTAGTTTCAAAAAGGGAAGTTTGGAACACCTTGTCCGTTGAAACCGAGTGGGGGACGCAGAGACTTCTGCTGGCTCCTCGCTCGTTAGTGGTGCGGGGTGTTTGCTGAGGTGGGAGCCAGGAGCCTTGCCGGAAGGGGTGGGCTCTAGACTCTGGCAGCGAGTGGGAAAAGTGGAGGGACTTCCAGTAGCTCTGAGACCCCAAACCGAGTTGCAGTGACAGTCCTCTGGTCCCCTGGTGACGATCCCCATGTAATCAGAATCGAGTTACCGCCACACAGTGAAAAGTATGTTTTGGGGACCATGAGACAGTCTTCCTATTTTAGATTTTTTTCAATGACCTAAAGCATGTTAAATGTGAAATGTAATTAGGAGTTTGCAGATGCTTTTGCAGGTGTCATTAGGCTCTGGATTTGGGGAAATCACTGTAACACGCATGCTTTCCAGTTAGCTCCGCGTGCCTGGGGGAGGGCCGACGGGATTCCGGCTTGAGAGGGCAGGGCGGCTTTTCGCTGGAGTCCTGTGAGTAGCAGTGGCAGGAGCGCAGCTCGTACAAGTTGTGAAACTCCTTCCTGCCAGGCGACTGGAGCAGAGGCTCATCTCTAAAGCCGATTAAAGTTTAACGAGTGTGGTTGTTACAGACAGCAAGATCATTAAAGTGCTGTAGGAAATGGTGAAGTCGCCGTCAGGCACATAATGAATCCCTGAGTTCCTCACTGAATGAATGCAAATCCCCGTTGCTCTCTGTTTAATGGTGCACAGACAGTGCTCTTGATTCGGATTTCAATGCAGAACTTCATTTTTTTTTTTAACTTTTAAGACTCCAAGTAGGAAATTCAGTTAACATGAAAGAAACAGTAAAATGTGGTGTTTGACTGCAAAGTGTATTTCAGACTTTCCATTTACCGGTCATGTATCCAGCACTCACTGACCTGCCTTCAGAAGTCCTTTTCTGGTTCAAAAATGTGATGTTTTTATTTTAGCACATTCAAACGTGTGAGAAATTCTTGCCGCCAGAGTACCTAGAATGCTAAATAATAAGTAATACATGTTCTTTCTGTTTCTTTTGGTTCCTGCTCTGACATTTTAATGAGAGATTTAAAGTAGCATATAAACTACATTAGGGAGGAAAGGCAGTGGCTTTTGAGCACGTGTTGCATGCACGTAGATCGCGTAGACTTTGACAGGAAGCACCGTTAAGTGTCTTTATTCAGCGTTTCGCGGTCTGTGCTCGTGCCCAGTCTTGCCACGTCACACGTCACGTGCCGAGTTCAGCAGGCAGAAGGAGCCAGATCCAGCCCAGGGAGCTCGGCCAGCTGGGGGCCCCGTCGGGCCCCTGCTCGGTCCTGTCCTCTGCCCTCCTCCGTGGTGCTTAGCAGGGGGTTTCTTTGTGTGCTCCTGGCTTTCTCCTTGCAGCGAGAGGAGCATTCTCGTTATAGGAAGTTGGGAGTTGTGGTTACGTATAAGGAAGGAAAAATACCCATCACTCCCCCATTCTGCCCACCTCATGCTTTCACACGAATGGGCGTCTGCGCCCACGTGTGGGCGCAGGCTTGGACAGATAGGCGTCATTTTAAAACGTAGCTTCAGCTGTGTCGTGTTGCTTTACAGGCGGCGGTTTTCACTCCGCATCACACCAACATCACTTTTCTGAAAGTTAAATCGCCTTTGAAGTATCTTTGGTCAACTCCATAATGTCCCATTATGTGAGTTTACCTCCTTTGCTTACTGCTTTTTTGTTAGTTGTTTACAGCTGTTCCCTCCTAACAATGCAGCGAGCATCCTGGTACCTAAACCATCAGCCGCGGCCCCGAGTGTTGTCTCGGGATGCGGTCCTAGAAGTCGAGGCCGTGCTCAGGGTCTCGTGTGCGTGGGCCCCTCACCTTCCTGCCAGGCTGCCCCCCAGAGTCAGCCGGCCCCCCGGGGCAGGCGGAGCTTGGAGAAGTGTTGGCAGTCCCCACTGTCAGCAGGGAGCGCTGCTGAGACCGGCCTTCATGTTGGTATTTGAAGCCTCTGTCCTGCCATCACGGCCCTCAGCAGCAGGAAGCGTGCCCCGCCGGTGGCTCCTGGTTCCCGCCTGTCGCCAGGCGCCAGCGCTGGGCCCATTCTCTATGAGGATGTTTAAGCAGCCCGGCCTCCGCCGTGAGCTCGCCAGGCCCCAGAGTCGGCAGGCCGAGGCCCTGGTGGGGCTCCTCTGGGAGGGAGGCGTGTGAGTCACACCCTGTGTCTGCTGAGGTTCGTGTCTGAGAGCCTGTCTGGTCGTCTGTGGCCTCAGAGGACCGGCGTCTCCGGAGGTGTCGCATGTTTGGTCTGCGTGTGACGCCTGCAGACGCGCTCGCGGTGCCACACGCCATAACATGTGCTTATTTGTTGCGTAGTCGTTCTTAGGAGATGGAAACTACCGAAGTGTCTGTTTACAAGTTGTGCTGCACGTCCGGGGAGCCCCACGCAGTCTCCCAGGGCGGTGGGCGTTAGCGGGTGACGAGCAGTCGCAGCACAGAGGCGTGTGTGTAACGTCTGCTGTTTTTTAAGTGAAGGGAGGAGAAAATACCTTCTCATCTCTGCATTCAGTCTGCGGTCAGGTGCTCAGGACGCCCAGAGCAGCCTTGAGTGTGACAAAAAAGCGAGTGTCCTCTTGGGAAAGTGTGACAGCAGCCGTCACTTTTCACCATTTACAGCCAGTTTTGTGTGATTCTTAAAAACTCCTCTGGGGCCACGCCTACTGACCGCGCCCCTGCCCTGCTGTCTTTCAGGAGCTGTACCCCGCCTTCTGCATCCACAACGGGGGCTCCGACCTGGAGCGGCTCCCCACGGCCAGCACCTGCATGAACCTGCTGAAGCTGCCCGAGTTCCACGACGAGGCGCTGCTGCGGAGCAAGCTGCTCTACGCCATCGAGTGCGCCGCTGGCTTCGAGCTGAGCTGAGCCGCCCGCACCCCACCCGGTGAGCAGCACCCAGGCCGAGGGGCGCTCGGGCTGGACTCTGAAGCTCTCCCGGCCCCACCCCCCAGCCCCCTTCATCTTTCAGTGGTTGATTAAGTTGTGCGCACTTACTTAGATGGACGTTGCTTTTCAGATCCTTAAAATAACACGTGTTATGTGCCATGTGGCCCACTTAGTAATTTTGCCCAGAAGAGCACAGTTTGCAGACTAGTGGCAACTCAGTGAAATTAACCAAAGATGAAGCTTTGGCTTTGCGGACGGAGCCGGGCCCTCCCTGGGCCGCGCGGCCCCGGGGGGGCTCCTGAGAGACGGACGGCGCCGCTTGGGGGCCCAGACTGGCCCTGCCCGCGGAGACCCTGGGGCCGACGGGAGGCGCTTGCTCTCAGGGCCGCTGCTCCTCGCGTGGGTGAATTGTTTACAAGCCTGATTGTTAAAACTATAAAGGCGTTTTTTTTTTTTCCTGCTGCCTTTTCCCAAAGTGGTTAGGTTTGGAAAATAGATAAAGTGATGCTATTTTACTTGTGTTTCCTAAGCCATCTGCCCCAGACGGGGCGAGCTTGCTTGCTTCCCCGTGTGCCACTGACCTGCGTCGGGATGGTTGGACGTTCCTGTGTGTGGGTGTGTGCGAGGTGGGTGCTTCATTCTCTCCATTTCTGTCTCCACTTTGTGCCTGGAGAGCTTTCAGGGGAGGGGTCTCCGTCCAGTTCCTGCGGCGTGTGTGACCCACGTGAGTGATGGCTCGGGGGGAGGAGACCCCACGGCACGGTCTCAAGTCACTTGAACCAAAGTGCGGCTCGCACACCCTCGCCTGGGCTGCAGCGGCCGTCTTCCCGGGTGTGGGGGTGACTTGTGCTCCTGCCTCCTCCGCTCCCCTCCAGCCCCGGTGCTGCTGTGCAGGACGAGCGGGCCGGCCCCAGACCAGTGGGGGGCGCGCTGGTGCCCCCCCCCCCCGAGATACGGCACTTTATCAGGACCTGACTTGTTGCTGGGTGGTTTTGGCCTCTGAAAGCGGAGAGCGTTGCAGACGTCGCCTGTGAGAGCAGAGTGGCCCTTTGCTGCTGCCGGGGGGCCGGAGGTGTCTCGCCCGCCGCCTCTCCTCCACGGCTGGTGTTCGCTGTCACGGGGGCTCTGGGGCTGGCCGTCGCGTTGACAGAATTAGCAATACACTTTTAAATGGGGAGCCAAATGACACTTTGAAGACAATGACCATTATCAAAACAAAGTGTGTAATTTCTTAATTTGAATAATAAATTAAGTGTCTAAATGCTGTTTGTGGTCTTGATACACAGAAATAAAACGGTTAGGGCTTGTCCTTGGTTTTGTTTTTATTTGGGGCTGTTTCATGTTGGATGTTTTGTATCTTTCTTACTCATTAGGTGATTTATGTGTTTTAGTTACGGTATTTTGAAAATGGAGTATCTGGGACTGAAGAGAAATGGGCGGTTACGCGTCTCTGGGGTTTTTTCCCTCAGCTGTTCTGAGCTTGCTTACTTATTTATTTGTATGTTCCAGTGGCTGCGTATTTGCATTAAATTTTTTCCCCCAAGTTTGTGTGGAGTCCCACCCCAGATCATTGCGGTTCGCTCCGTTCTGCCCTAGCAAAAGCGCCACGTCCAAGTACCATCACAGGTGTCCGGCGGTCATCGGTTAGTACAGGGCGACGACAGCCCGTTGTTCAAGGTCACGTGCTCGACCGCGGTGCCTGTCGTCCAAAAGGCACCGGGAGAGGCGGCCCCAGGACGGTGGGGCTGTGGCAGCACGTGCTCTGCTGGGAGCCTGGGCTCCCCGGAGCGACTGTCACCCTGCCGGGCGACCTGGCCAGCTCTCGTTGGGCTTAGCATTACATTACTGAGAAAAATTGCACCTGAAGGAAGATTCCCGTCTCCATTGTCTTGTTTGCCTTTGTCCTACCCCACTTTCTGCTTGTTGCTGCTAAGTTTGTGCTCAAGCCAGGGAAGGTGGTTCCAGATACTTCACAGGACCTGCTGTCAGCAAATAGACTTGCCTGGTGTCCCGGGAGAGCTCACTGGGGCGGTGTCGTCACACCTGGTGCTCAGGCCGTGGTGGCGCTGCTGCAGTGCTGGCCGCTCCCTGGCTGGGGGTGCGGGGGGTGCGGGGTGTGCGGCCCGGCTCTGGGCACCGGGGAGCCTGCGGGAGCCAGAGAGGCGCCCCGGACAGACGCGCGCACGGAGCTGTGAGGCTCCTGGGCTTGGCGCTCGGGCAGGGCTCGCTGGGACTAGCTGCCCGGGGACACTTCCCGCAGGGCGGACTGCTGAGCTGGGCATAATCTGAGGTCCAAGATGCTTTATACTTTATAGGAAGATAAAAGCTAAACACATATAATAATGCGAATAGAGTAAAAAAAATCCACAGGAGCCTGAGGTAAGCTAGCCACGCTGGATTTAGCTGGTCTCTTACAGTCACCTCTTTGAGATTCATCTCCTCCAGGTCGTGTGACAGCAGCATGGTGGTCTGTCCCACACCAGGCAGCAGAGTCCCTGGGATTTGATGTGGGGGAGTTATCTGCATTCCCCAAACGAACGGCGGTGAGTCTCTGGGCTTGTTCTTGGCTTCTGGAGGATTCTTCCTGGCCCTGCCGTGGTGGCCAGAGCTGGTGCCCTCAAGAGGCCAGGTGACCGGCAGGTCCAGGTGGGCAGGTTGGGTGAGAGCTGGGAGGCCCGAGGCAGCCCAGACCAGAGGCTCCTCTAGGCCTCGGCGCGTCACGGGCCACCCGGGGGCTCTGCCTGCAGAAAATCCTGCGAGTTCTTGACTCTGAATACTTTGTGCCTCAACTTGTGTATCTGTGAAATGGAGATGATCCAGATACAGGTCTCCCCCACGAGTAAAGGCCACGTTAGAACAACCTGTGTTCACTCACCGAAAGAAATCCGAAGAGGACTTTCAAGTTTACAGAAAAAAAGCAAAAATCTCATTCAGCCCAGTGCGTTTTCCGAGCGTTGCAGGGCAGCGCCCGCCCGGGACCACGCGTTCCCCAGGACCACACCAAGCCCCCAGCTGCGACCGTGTCCCTGCGCACCTGTGCTTCACCTCCGTTTATTCTGTGCCCTGTGAGCGAGACGGGTCCCCAGGTAACTGCTTCTTCCCTTTATGCCTTTTCAGCTTAGGAAAGCTGTGCTGGGAACACCCTGCCCTCGGAGAGTGGGGAGCTGTTCTGGGGCCTCACAGGCGTGTTGTGAAGGTGTGCTCAGAGCCGTAAACATGCCTTTCCCTCGTCTTAAGCGGCTTGATTTCACGGGTTGCAGCCGTCACATTTTGACCAGGGCCTTAGTGATAACAGCGCTGCCCTCAGACAGCGTCATTCCTCTTCCGCTGCGAACGCAGGAAACAGTCACCCTGAAGCCTCCCCACCCCCCCGCCCCGCACTCCTGCTCCGAACGCACAGCTGGCGCAGCTGCAGTGGGCTGTGAGGGCCGGGTCCTCGCTGCCTGCCTCCCCTCGGGTCCCCGGTCTCCGTGTTTGCAGCGACTGACAGCTCACTGTGACCTCACCAGGCGCCTTCTTTACACGTGAAACTCGGAGCTGAAGGTCTGCGCACCTGACCCAGTTCTGCAGAGGCTCGTGGCCTTTTTTCTTTCTCCATTCAGAATAAAAACAAAAGGCATGTCCAGTGTCACTGGCTCAGGACAGGGATTCTGTTTCCTGGGAGATAGCTTTTTTGTAATCTTGAATTTGATGTGGAGATTTTCCAGATTTTCCTGGGAGAGTTTCTGAGGTTTGTTGGTGAGTCGGGTCCAAGTCGGTCCTTGAACTAGGTGGGGCCGGGCAGGGGTGCAGCCCCGCGTGGCAGCGTCGCCCCTCCAGGTGGAGGACCAGCGCGTGAGTCGCTGAGCGTGCCGGCAGCGGCTTCTGCCTGGACCCGCGCCAGGCCCGGCCGGCTGGACCCGGGAGTCGGAGGCAGGGAGGTAAGATGCCACTGCTGCCCGGAGAGGGTTCCACCCAGATGTCCCGCGGCCGCTGCGACAGGGTCACACAGGTGGGGCGAGTGGAGCATGTTTACTGTCAGTCCTGGGGCCGGGGGCCTGACCCCGGGGTCAGGGGCCACAGTCCTGCCCCCCCCCCCCCAGTGACTGCACCTCAAGGGCCTCAGGGTGATGACACCCGCAGAGACCCTCTCTCCGAGTCAGGTCACACTCACAGCTCTGGGACTCGGGGCGTGGGCCTCACTTCCAACCCACTGCATCTGGTCTGAAGATGTGTCCATTAATTGGAAGCTGGAAACGCCGCCGCCTCGCTCAGCCATTGCCATGTGGCCTGGAGCTTCCCAAGCCTGCCTGGAGGTGGCCCCTTCTCTGGGGGAGGGGTTCGTGAGTCCGTGTTTTAAAAGCATCCCAGGCCATCAGATAACCGCGAGAACTTCTCAGAGGCTCAGAATTTCCCGAGTGGTCGGCACAGTGTTCCAACCCGTGTGGGCTTCCTGGAGGAGGGGCAAGGCCAGGCACCGCCTGCACCCCCTGCACCCGCTGCGGGCACACAGGCAGCATCCACCCTGGGGACTGCAGTGCAGACGTGGGGCCTGTGTCTCCAGCAGGAATTGCCCAAACCTGAGCTCTGCCTTTGGCCTTCGAGTCAGCACCCCAAACCCCCCGAGGCCAAGACTGCCGGCCCCAAACCACTGGCTCTTCCTTGACCCCTGCGCCCAATGAAAACCTTGCAGCCCCGCCTAGAACGCAGCAGAGCCAGCCGACTCCCAGTCCCAAGCCATCTTCCTGGACTTGCAGTGGCCTCCGGGTGTCCTCCACACCCCTGTCCTCCCCCACCTTCGGCCTGGGCCCGTCAGTCCCTTCCCCGCCTCCGGGCAGAGCTTCCCAGGGCCCGCAGGACGAGGGGTGGAGGGCGGGAGCTCTGCGCAGTCGGCCGCGCCCCGCTCGCTTCCTTCCCCAGCCTCAGGCCTTGGCTCACTCCCAGCCCTTGGAAGCCGCTCCTCACGACGCTCAGCGGACTTGCTCCCTTGTTTTCTTCAGGTGCGGCTGTGCTGGGGGTCACCTCCCTTCCACCCTGGTAGGCTCGTCACTGGCCCCCACTGCCACTTTCTCGGGGGCGCTGCTCCTGTCTGATGCAGGCTGCATTTCACGCACTTGGTGTTTTGTGTCTCCGCCCCTGGACTGCGAGATTCACTGGGGCAGGACTTTGTTTAGGCAGCTGCTGTACCGAGCTCCTAGGGTGGCGCCTAGCACACAGTAGGTGCTCAGTAACTGTCGGATGGGTGGGTTTTCCTCTGAAGTTGGCTCTTGCTGCCCAAGTTAATGCCTTGACAAGCTTCCAGGTTCTGGCCCATCGGGCCCAGGTCAGAAACCCTCTGCACCTGTGGTGACCAGTCCACCTGCCGCTGCCAGCCGCCCGCCCCGGTGCCCGGGCACTTGGTTCTGCAGCCCTACCTTTTGGCGCCTGCAGATCCAGTGCGAGGGGCCTTCCTGCCCTCCCCAGTGCAGCTTCCTCGCTAGGCCGCCGCCTGTCCATTCCTGGATGGCGAACGGGCTCCAGCTGGTGGGAGCGAGTCTGCGAGTCTGTGTGACCAGCACGTGACAGGCAGGGCCTCCCCGCTGGCCCTGGGAGTGACTCCACGTATTGTCCCAGGTTCCCTGGGCGATCCCACCACTGGCCACATCTGGGGGTGAGTGACTTGTCGCGGGACTCGCGTCCATCACGGGGTCAACGGGGCCGTCTCACCTGTGCCTTCACCCTGAGGTGGCTGATAAAGCGGCCGGCCGTAAAGCCAGGCTTTCGGTAAAAGCTTGAAATGAGGTTTACCGTCCACCGCCTTGGCTCCTCAGAGCTTCGGCACGTGAGCGCGCGCTTCCAGCCTCCAGGCTTGTCCCCGGGAGACGGGACAGGTCCACGCAAAGCCTGTGACTCACAGTAACCGAAGGCAGGTAGAACCCAAACATCCGTTGTTGATAAATAATAATAAAAGGATTGTTTTTGGACATGACACCAAAAGGACAGGCAACCAAAGAAAAAAATGGGTGGGGCTTCGTCAGACCACAGCGCACGTGCGCAGCAGAGGAGCCATCACACGGTGAGAAGGCGGCCTGACGGAGGAGATCCGTGCAAACCACACATCTGATGAGGGGCTACTGTCCACAATGCATAGGAACCCGTGCAACTCAACAGCAGAAAGAAGCAGCCAAACCAAACAGGTTGAAAAGTGGACAAGGGCCTGGATAGGCTTTTCCAAAGAAGACGGAGGTGGCGCCAGGTACATCACAAGCTGCTCAGCATCTCTAACCGTCAGGGACCTGCAGATCCAAGCCACGGTGAGACCCCCCTCACCAGTCGGGAAGGCCACCATCAGAAAGACTAGAATAACCAGCGTTGGGGAGGGTGTGGAGAAAGGGGAGCCCCGTGCGCTGTTGGTGCAGCCGCCGTGCGGAAGCGTGGAGGTTGCTCGAGCAGTCAGGACCACGGGCAGTCCCACTTCTGGGTATTTATACAGAGGAACTGAGGTCAGGGCCTCCCAGAGACACCTGCACCCGCACAGTCACTGCAGCACTGGTCACAACACTCAGGGCCTGGGAACAACCTGAATGTCCCCAAACAGAGGACTGGGTAAAGGAACTGTGAATATATACACAGCGGAGTATTATTCAACCATAAAAAGAAGGAAACGCTGCCATGTATGACCGCAGGGAGGGCATTATGCTGACTGGAATTCAGGCAGGCAGACAAACGCTGTACGATCTCGCTTGCCTGTGGCATCTGAGAGGGGGACGCACAGGAGCGGGGGAAGGATTTGGTCAAAGGGCACAGACTAAAATGAGTACTTTCTGACGACCTGGTGAACAACGTGGAAGCTGTAGTTAATACTTGGATTTTTAACAGACTAGTGGGTCTTAAGCATTCTCAACACACACACACACACACACACACACACACACACACACACACACACAAAAAACTACGAGGGGCTGTCTGTGTTTAGCAGCCCGACTGCGGGAACCATCGCACAGGTGCACGGGTATCAAATCATCACGCTGTACGCCTTCAAAAAAAAAACACAGCATACAACTTAAATAGATAACGATTCTTGTCAACCATAGCTACTTAAAGCTGGAAAGAATAAGATCAAATAAATAAAACGAAACAATCAAGTTTGCTTCAAACTGTGTGGCGGCCCTGGCGGGCCTGGAAGGAGCCTGCGTGGTCCTCAGGGCTCGGGCGACCTCGCTCCTGGCCAACGAGGCCGTCCCTTCACTGGTCCTAGTTTCTGGATGGTTAGTTGTGTGAGTCACATTTGTTGCCCTGGTCCTTGCGGGCAGGTTCCAGCAGCCCCCTGGGGGCCCAGGAGACAGGAGGCCTCCCCGTCCCCCACCAAGCCAAGCCGCCCGGCCTGGGCCCATGCGCCGCGGTGCCCGATGTGGCCGGCAGGGGGCGCTGGGGGTGCACACAGCACACAGGACCCAGGCGCTCACATGACACCACACGCGCACACACAGGTAACTCACACCTGCTCCCTGCGGAGCCAGGCTCTGGGGAGGCAGCAGGGATGAACCCCTCCCAGGCCCCCCTCTGCCCGTCCCAGCTGACTCCGGGTGACCACAGCAGAATCCTGCTCCTGGGAAAGTGGAGGGGTGGTCTTGACAGGCCTGTATGAGAGGCTGGACTTCTCCTAAAGTTTGGACACACTTACCTCCTTTCTAATGTATTTTCAGAAAGAAGAGGCCATGTCCTGCTGCCCGTGGGCACCCCCTCCGTCCCCCTCCCTCCTGCTCCCAGGCCCAGGTGACCCAGGGGAGCCTGCTGTCATCGGACAGACTCCCCGCGTGAGCACGGAGCACACAAGGGGAGCCTGGGTCCCACCCTGCCCCCCACCCTGGGCTGTGGGGTCTCCCTGTCCTGGCCCCGCTGGAACTCGGCCAGTGCGTGCCGCCCAGCTGGGGGTGCCCACCCAGGGCAGAGGGGCTGGGACTAGGACCTGAGGCCACAGGGCCTTGGATTCTTTGGTATCACTGCCTACATTGTCTTGGTGGGGGTTTAAATTTGTCTTTTTTCAGCCCCTCACCCCTCTGGACCCAGCGTCACTGGCTGTAAAATGCACCTTCGCGCCTGACGGGTGGGTCAAAGGCCTTTGCAGCCGACACCCCCGGAGGGGCTCAGGGCGGGGTTCTTGGGAGCCACCCACAGGGACCCCCCCATCCCCTCCCTTCATCATAAGTGTTTCAGCTGCTGCTTTTGTCAAATCAGGGCTGGACCTGCCCCTGCAGGGAAGGGGTGCTAATTCTTCAGTCCTTGTGATCACGTGCAGAGAACTCCCCTCCTCCCTCAGGGCTGCCGGGCACGGCACAGGGAAGCTCCGGGCTCTGTCACGTCTGAATTTCCGACGAGTAAGGAAGAGTGCGTGCACGGCTCGGGCCACGTGTGGGAAACACTCGCACTAAAAAGGGATTGTTGCTGATCTGCATTCTAATGGCTGAGCGGCCTCGGCTTTACCCGGAAGCCTTACTTCCAAGCCACTTCTTTTCCAGATGAGGCTTCCGGAGCCCAAAGAAGTGAACAGCTGACAACCTGACGTCACCTTGGTTAGTTACACAGTCACAGCCGGTCCCCAGCCCTGCCTGACCCGGCCCACGCTCGGGCCCCTGGGATGCGTGGGCAGACGAGTTCATGAATGTTGCATGAGCCAAGACCCCCGATCCCAGGTCGCCGCTCCTGACCTCACACCCGACACCAGCCCCGGGGGCTGCTGCCTCTCGCAGGCCAACGGCATTTAGCTTTTATGAACGGGAGGTAAGAGACCAGGCTGCAGGGGGTTGTCAAACCCATTTAATCTTTCAAGTACCTTAAGACGGAGTTTCAATTATTCACAATTCAGCAAAGCCCTGGGTCGTGTTAACTCTACCGACAGGAGGGCACAGGCCATGGTAGGAGCATTCGCTCCTTTACAGATCGCGGAGGGGGGAGAACATCGCTTCCGCAGCCCCTCCACCAGGACTCCCAGGCTGAGGAGTGCCCGGCGCTGCCCCCCAGGGCCCTGCTACAGGGCCAGGTGCCGGGGCCACGAGAACCAGCCACCCGGGGAGGTCCTGGCCGCCCCAGGCCTGAGGCGCCCACGTCCAGTGGGAAGGGAGTTTCAGGCAAACAGGGACCAGTTTCTGACACCCAAGTGTGCCCCAGATTGTTTACTAGGATTCCCACCTTCCCGGCAGCCAAAGCAGAGGGAGCGCAGTGTGTCCACGGTCAGCACGGGGCGGACGGGTGGACAGAGGTGGCAGCCAGGATAGCCAACCCCTCTCAGGGCCAGGGCCACCTGGCATCTTCTCGGTGCTCCTTCGGGCCACAGCGTGGCCTGGCCTGACTCCTGACGAGGAGGCCCCCAGCCCGGCCAGGGTGGCAGCAAAGGGCAGAATCGTCTGCCCCAAAGTTCAGATGCTAAAACAGCCCAAGTCCAAGGGCAGAGGTTGGGGCAGAGCTTTGGGGACAGGATCAGCTCTGCCCTCTGCCCTCTGCCCTCTGCCCTCTGCCCCAGCCCAGCCTTGGGGGGCAAAGGGTCAGAGCCTTAGAGGCTAGAGATAAGGAAGAAGTTGAGCGCAACCGCAGGAGGATGGGGAGGGAGGGCAGGGCCCCTGAGTCACCCCCAAACGACACTGGGGGGCCGCCAGCGGGGTGGAGGAGGTCCCGAACACCTGCACCCGGGCCACAGCGCACCCACCCCTGTCCTGCAGACGCCGCCCTCTGAGATGGCTCCAGGACACTCAGGCAGCCTGCCCCCTCGGCCAGAGTCACAGACTCCAGAGGACAAGGGCGGCCGTGAGGTCTCAGAGCCACCTTCCTGTGAAGGACCCTCATCCCAGCCCTTCTGTCTTGGCATGTACAGGCTGGGGAAGGGTGCCGAGCCTGGGGACTGCCAGGCGGACACTTGGAGGTGTTGTCCTAATTGGTGCAAGGCCCAGGTAACGACAGGGACACTCACCAGCCCCTGGAGCCAGGACACTCCCACTGCGGGGGCCACAGCCCCGGACACCTGCGCAGTGGCCATTAGGAGGAAGGACCACGGCCTCCCGCTCCCCAGGGAGAGCCGTCTGCTCCCTGACCTCACCGGCAGCCACTCACCCTTCAGGCTCCCGGCGGCACGCCCCCCCCACCTATGTGAATCAGTGCTGCCCCGCCCCAGGAGAAGCCCAGACTCCATGACCTAATGCGTTGTCTCTAATTGCCCCCGCACATCTGCTGTGCACAGACTCGGGCATCTGGCCCACAGGGAGGGAGGGGTGGTTCCCAGGCTCTTTGCTGGTGATGCCAGGACAGTGTCCCCAAGGCCTGGAGTCCTCAGCGCAGACCTTACCCCTGGTCCTTTCCACCCCTCCCACCCCGCACCCCGACGCCCTGTCCTCTCAGGCCAGCCTGCCTGGTGCGTGCTGTCAGCAGGTCTCCCGGGGCACGGTAGGTAACCCGCCTCACTTGCTGCCACTCCCTGAGCTGCGCCCTCCCCGTTCTAACCTGGGTTCATGGCCACCCCCACCCACGTGTCCTCCCAGAGGGCGGAGCCTGTGTCCCCTCACTCTGCCTGCCAGGGCCTCACCCAGTCCCAGGCATTGTCGGAGTTCAAGGAGCGTTTGTTGAATGAATAAGGGGCCTGACATAGCAGAGGGGAGGGGTGGGGGAGGCAATGAGCAGAAGGAACTGACACTTGGATGGGACTCAGGTGGTCCTTCTGCCAGGTTTTTATCTTCAAGATCTGGGAATGAGAAGTCAGAATCCCTGAGAAATAGCAGAAATTCCTACAATCTTGAGTTAATCTGTATTTCTTTATAACACGTCATTTGCACGTCTCCAAGGAGTATTGATTGCTTAAAACGAGTAAATCATTTTTCTCTGATAGGGTCACGTGAAAAGTTTGGGGGCTTTTCTGTTTTAAAAAGATAAAATAATAAACACATGGTTCAGTCTGATTTAAAACAGCTCCGGCCACATCTTGGTCGATGTCCTTCGTCTTTCTGAAAGTATTTGTGACACTTCTCACACTCTGTGTTCACCGTCCTGGAAACTGAAGACTTCTGTGCAATGAGGAGCATCAGTTTAGCAGCGCGCACAAGGCCTGCAGGCTGTGACACGGCGTTCCGGGGGAGCGCTGGGGTAACGTGGCGCCCATCCGCCAGCAAGGGCAGCTCTCGCACAGACCGAGGGCCGAGGGGCGTCCAGAGCACGTTACTGCTGGGGCGCGTCTCACAGGGTCTGAACAGTCATCTGGGGGGGTGTGCTGGCTGGCGCTGATTCCCGGGGTGAATGACTCGCCGCCGGCCGCGGACGGGCCCGCTCGCGCGCTTCCATCGGGACGGCAGCTCCCAGCGATGCTGCCCGGCTCTCGGCCGCTGCCCCAGTTCCCACACCGCGGTCCGCATTTCCGGCTCCAGCTTTTGACTTGACCCCAGGGAGTCCCCCCAGCCGGTGATGTCTTTGGGTGGATTATTAAACCCTAATTCTTGCGGAAGAATTGTGATCCTTTTTCCTGTTCTATCAGCTTCTCAAGTGGTTTTCTCGGGACACAGAAAATGTGTATTTTCCCCTTTTTCCGGACCTGGCTAAGAAGGCGGCGCCATCATGGGAACTGACATCTGCCACAACGAGGCCGAAAGGGTCGGCGCCAGGAGCCCAGGAGCCAGGACATTTACCTAAGGCTGCTGGGCAAGCTGTACCGTTTCTGGCCTGACGAACCAACTCCACCTTCAGGCAGGTTGTGCTGAAGAGGTGGTTCATGAGTCGCACCCACCGGCCACCTCCGTCCCTTTCTCGGACGATCCGGAAGGTGAAGCTTCCTGGTCGGGGAGGCAGAACAGCTGCGGTTGTGGGGACCATAACCAACGATGTGCGTGTCCCGGAGGTGCCCAAGCGGAAGGCAGCTGCCCTGCGAGTGAGCAGCCGTGCCCGGAGCCGCGTCCTCAAGGCCGGGGGCAAGGTCTTCACCTTCAACCAGCTGGCCCTGGACTCGCCCAAGGGCTGCGGCACTGTCCTGCCCTCCAGTCCTCGCAAGGGCCGAGACGTGTGCAGGCATTCTGGCAAGGCCCCAGGAACCCCACAGAGCCACACCAAACCCTCTGTACGGTCCAAGGGCCGGAAGTTCGGGCGTGCCAGAGGGCGACGTGCCAACCTGTGGCCACAAACACTAACCCCAGATCTTGCCTTGTTATTAAAAATTGATTTTGGAAGAAAAAAAAAAAGAAAACATGCATTTCCTGAGAGCTGCCAAGAAGGGAGCTCTGCAGGCAAACACAGCTTGCTCAGGCTTCGCCCCTGGCTGGCCGGGCCCCAGGCCACTGTGGTCTCCACCAGGCGGGCAGGGCAGCCTCAGGCACAGCCAGGGTGGTTGCTGGTGGGTGGGTGGCCCCCTCACCTGAGCCCCTCCCAGCCCAGAAACCTCCGGTCAGTCCTGATCTCCTGGGATCAATCAGACAGGTGGGCCCTGGAACATCTGTTGGGCGCAGGGAGAAACCAGAGGTTCTATTTAGATTTAATTTTTGTTAAAAAAAAATTTTTAATGTAGGCTTTATGGATATTTAATATATAGACTGACTTAAAAAATTTGGCTTTTTATTAGCACATTAACTCTTAATTTGGGGGCAACACTTTAGTTTAGGTTTTGAAATTGTCAGCGAGGAACACAGATCCTTCCCATCCCTGAGCTTGGTGGAACCTCGCGCGGTGTAGACGTGACACCCACACAGATGGTGTGCGCACACTTTTATCCACTGGGTGTCCGGTCTGAGAGGTTTGGAGACCACTGGCCTGACCAGGAGCAGCAGAGTCCTGCCCCCAGGCCCGGGAGGGGCCGAGCTGTCACCAGTGGGGCTGTGAGAGCAGGGGGCTGAGGGGAGGCCCCGGGTCCACCTTGGGACCCCAGGTCCACGAGGCCCCGCCCGGCCTGGCACCAGGGCCTCTGCACCCTGCGGGCGGGTTCTGGCCAGGACTGGGACTGTGTCCCTGCCTGGTCCCACTGGCCCCACCCAGGCAGGGGCTGGGGCAGGGCTGGTGAAGAGAGAGGAAAGTTTTCCCTAAAGACCAGCTTCCCCCAGAAGCTGTGAAAAGTGAGTTTCACTTCCCTGAGGCACACTCAGGTGTTCTCACACTGCAGGGCCTGGCCCTTCCTCGGGGCACCCCGGAGCTCCCCCACTGGCCGGCAGCTCCACCTGGAGCCCTGGGGGCCTGCACTTTGCTCCTGCTTTTTGTTGAAGGCTCCCTCCCCCGGAGAATAGAAGGCCAGTGCTTTCCCAGGTGACAAGACCAGGGCAAGCTTGAGTCCCACCCTACTGCAGGCCCACAGGGCAGGCCAAGGGGCCACGCACGGGGCAGGCCAAGGGGCCCACTCACGGGGCAGGCCGAGGGGGCCCTGTCACGGGCAGGGGCAGCAAGGGGGACCCGGCCCTGACCTGGTGTCTGTGGGTTTCCTGACCCCGAGCTCCCGCGGGGGTGAGAAGGCCCCTGTGGACGGGGTGGCCCTGCGGTGGCCGGGTGCCTGACCAGTCTTCTCTGACCTTTGCCCTCAGCAAGTCCTTAGCTGCCACCAAGACTGGTGCTGTGCCAGCCTCGTGAAAAGGCAGCCAGTGTCTCTGCTCCCAAAACGGGCAGAAACATGAGACCCACTAAAATAGGCTCCTGGTGGAGAGACCGGGGGTAAGTGTTAAACTGGAGTGAATGCTGGGCAGTCTCCTGGGGGAGACGTCTGGGGGCCAGACCCACGAGGGGTCAGTACTGGGCCCCCGCCCAAACCCCCAACGCTTACGCAGACTTAGAGAGAAGATGGTGTCCCTCGTCCCAGGACGGCCCTGGACAAGAGGGAGTGGCTGCAGGCCTGGCTGCTGCTCACCCCAAGTCCCTGGGAAGAGCGCCCTGAGCAGAACAGGAAGCCTAACGTCTGTCCTCTCTGTGCCCCACCCAGAGCTCATCGCCTGCAGGCCTCTATGGGAAATCTTGGGCCCCACCC
Source organism: Camelus ferus (assembly GCF_009834535.1). Lineage (NCBI taxonomy): Eukaryota > Metazoa > Chordata > Mammalia > Artiodactyla > Camelidae > Camelus > Camelus ferus. The sequence continues at coordinate 1,343,623 of NC_045702.1, read as the reverse complement.
AGACCTGCTCCCCGGGAAATTCCCTGCCCCTCCTGGCTCCTGGACCTGCCCCTCCCCTGAATGGCCCTCTGTCTCAGCCAGACTGCAGAGTCAGCTTGTTCGCGCTAGCGTGTGAACAGCTGGCAGTCCCCAGGGCAGAGGAGCGCCTGCCTGCCAGCTGGGAGGGTTGTCTCCAGGGGCCTTTGGAGGCTGCCTCTCCAGGGAAGGTGCTGGGGGGCGAGGCCAGGGTGCCTGAGGAGGGGGCCGGGCAGGCACAGGTGGGCGTGTCACCAGGTACACCTGCCGGGTACCTGGGATGCCCGTGGCCAGGAGGGCGTCGGGGGACAGGGGTCAGGAGTCCACACCCCCTGCCCCTGCCCGTGTGGCTGGAGGTGGACACAGCAGGACCCCTGCCCCGCAACGAGGGCAGTCCCGGGAAGGTGCTAGTGGGGGATGGGCCCGGGCACCAGGGCTTTGACCCTGAGGAGCCCCCTTCCCACTGGCTCCCGGGATGAGGTGCCGCTAAGAGCAGTGGTTGTGACCACAAAGCCCTCAGGACAGGGAGGGTAAACGTCACCTGTTGTCTCATTATTCCTCCATCTTCCTGTTTGGGGCCCAGGAGTGCGAATTCTGAGCTGATTCTGGAGCATCTGGGAGGGAGGCTTCTGACCCAGCACAGAGAGGGTACGGAGAGGGGTGAAGGGGCGCCAAAGGGGTGCCAGGCCGTCTCTGCAAGGTCCGAGTCCCAGACTGTTCAGCCTAAAGGGAGGAAGTCCGACACCTGCTGCAACGTGGACGGATGCTCAGGGCCCTATGCCAGTCACAGCAGGACAGAGGCTGGTGACTGCACTCATGCGAGGGCCTAGGGCATCAGAGCCACAGAGGCAGAAACCAGGACGGGGCCAGGGGCTGGGGGAGGGGACGGGAGTCGGCGTGTCACGGGGACGGAGTTTCAGTCTGGGAAGATGAGAAGGTTCTGGAGATGATGGTGGTGAAGGTTACACACACTGTGAACGTGCTTAACACCCCTGAGCTTGACAATGAAAGCGGTCACAGTGGCAAATTTTGTTATGTGTATTTTACTACAATCAAAAAAAAAAAGACCTAAAGAATGATGCATGGATAAAGATGTGGTGTGTGTGCACAACGGAGTACTACTCGGCCTTAAAAAAAGAATGAAATGTTGCCATTTGCAGCAACAGGGATGGACCTAGAGATGGTCATACTAAGTGAAGTCAGACAGGGAAAGACAAATATCACATGATACCACTTACATGTGGAATCTGAAACAATAATACAAATGAACTTATTTACAAACCAGAAATAGACTCGCAGGCGTAGACAACAAACTTACGATTATCAGGGAGAAAAGGGTCGGGGGGAGGGATGAGTTAGGAGTTTGCGATCAGCAGATACTACTACATACAAAATAGACAAACAGCAAGGTCCTACTGTACAGCACAGGGCACTGCATTCAATATCTTTGAATAACCTATAATGAAAATGAATATGAAAAATGGAGTATGGTGTGTAACTGACTCACTGTGCTGTGCCCCAGAAACTAACACCACACTGTAAATCAACTACACCTCAATAAAATTTTTTTTAAAAGAAAAGAAAATTTCAGAATCAGGTTCCACACCCCTGCATGCAGATGGACTGGCTCTGCGGCTGAGGCTGGATGAGGGACTGCGATTGCCTTTGGGGTGGAGGGCTCATTTGTGCCGTTTGAAGATTTACTTTGGGCTGATGTCAATGTCACAACTGAAAACATGGTATTTAAAGGGACATGAAGCGGAGACCCGACCAACGTTAAAGGTCAGAGAGTCTCCAGGCGGGAACCTCTCCTTCCTCAGCTGCCTCAGCGAGGACAGGTGATGCCGGTTCTCTTTGAGGGGCAGGAGCGGGTCGGGGGCAGCAGGGAGGGGAGGGGGAGCGTGAGCGGGCCGAGCGCATGCGTGTTTGTGCAGAGATGCGCGTGTAGGTGAATGCGTGTGTGTGAATGCGTGTGAGCCAGTGGGCACCTGTGGTCCTCCAGCACCCCTGGCCCAGGCCAGTCCTGGAGGAAAACCAGCCACGCACCTGAGAGCTGGGCAGGCGTCTCCTCCCCTGGGGGCACTTGGGCCAAGAGCCCCGACCTTCACTTCCGCCAAGCAGAGGGCCCGTGGGACAGACTGCGAGGCCCTCGGGTCAAGGAGGCGGGGCACTGGCTCCAGCACCTGCACAAGTGAGTGCTGAGTCAGCCCGGCTGGGACGGCTGGCTCATCCCGGGGTGGGGAGGGCAGGGTGGGGCTGCCACGCGGCTAATCCCAGGACCAGCCCCAGAAAGCCCCGGGCCTGTGCAGACTATGGCCCAGGACTGTGGGCCGAGGGTCAGCCTGTCCCCCAGGGGTGCGGCGTGCCTACCATCAGCAGGTGAGACCTCAGGAGGGCCGTCTGGCTCCAGAGGCTCAGAGAGGCCCTTATCTTATCCCGGCCCGAGGGACCCAGGAGCCCGCCCCTGGACACTGTGGGTCCTGACCTCAGCCGGCACCAGAACCTCCTGGAAAGTTCTGACCTGCGATGCAGTCGGGGCCCAGGTGAGCACATCGTTACCCGGGCTCTAAGGGCTCGGAGCCTTTTCCACAGCAGGGCGTTCATCCCCCTGCCCTGGTGTGCGCGGTATCCCCATGGTCAAAGCATCAGCACGAGCACAGTCGGTGAGGGAGATTTAGTCCTGCTCCAGGGGATGTTCAGGAACCCTTCTGTTAGGACTCACGTCTCCAGGTCTGCAGACTTTAAGCTCAAAATGCAAAGATTTCAAAGTCACAAAGATGAGCTACCGGATCACAGCATGAGCAGCCTACTCTGTTGTAACCGTAGTAATTGTGTCCCTGGTTTGTAGCCCAGGGGCCGTGTGATTTTGTCAGCTCCACCCCCACCCTGTCCACTCACCCCACTGTTCCTTCCTGTGCACTCGACCACGGCTGGCAGGGCGCCTGCCACCGACCAGCTGCAGTCACGGGTCAAAGCCCCGACCTCACGGTGGGGAAGCAAACTCTGAGCACACGGCTCCACAATCAGGGTTCTAATTCGAGTTCTGGAAAGCGCCGTGAGGAAAACCCACAGGACGGGCCTCGCTGTGCCGGACCCGGCGTGAGCCGCTCACCCTCCGGCCGCAAAGCCAGCCTGCGGACGCCAGGTTGTGGGGAAGGAAGCACAGTGTTTGTTTGCGGGGCGCTGCTGACTGAAACAAACACACACCTAAAAGTTGCGAGTGATGTTTTATTTGGTGGGAGGACTCAAGCTGGGCTGACAGCCTCTCAGATGCTCTGAGGAGCTGCTCTGAGAGGCAGGGGAAGAGCCAGGATATGCAGGAGCTTTACAACAAACACCAGGGAGTTGGAACAATGAGAGATTGCTTGTTATCTAAAGAAAACCAGGCGTCTTAAGTGAAAGAATTTGGTGCTATTCTGTGCATGGGAGGAAGCAAACACTCGGGCCCTTGAATCCATTCCTCTGACAAGCACCTCGCTGTCCAGGGCCGGTGTCCTGTCCTTTCTTGTTCTGAGTCCCCTCAGGGGGCACCACTGTGAGTGGCTGCAGAGGCTGGGCCGCAGGCTGGTCCTCACTGGGGTTGCGGGGAGGTGGCGGCCGCTGATGACTTGATGGCTTCAGCATTCTTTGTTTACTGATATGGTTTGCAGTATTTTTCATTCACAACCAAGCAAGGAGAACTAGTCAAAAGACCAAACCCCTGCTGGCTTTCAGAGGGAGGCGTTTGCAGAGGCAACACGTGGGGTGAGGGTTGCAACTGGTAGACTTTCCTCTGACTGGTCGGCAACGAGGTAACAGGGCGACGTTTCAGGAATCTTTGGTGTGCGTGTTGGTGGGGGGTAATCAGGGGCACTTATTTATTTTTAGAGGAGGGACTGGGGGTTGAACCCAGGGCCTCGCCCACATGCTGAGCTGAGCACATGCTCTGACCCGAGCCGTAGCCTCCCTCCACCCCCCGTTTCAGGAATCCCAGTCATCGGCCTCCTGGCTTTGTCCAGTCTGGGGTCTCCGTGCTTGTGGTCAGCGCGCAGCCGCCGTCCTCCACCTGGGAGTGTTGCCGAAAGATAGGCCCCGTCCCTGACAAGCCGAACAACCCAGAGACAAGGCCTTGCGCTTAGAAGCGGCAGCTTTATTGCTTTGCTGGGCAAAGGGGACCACCGCAGGCTGCTGCCTGCAGAACTGCGAGCCCCCCCCGGGGACGGGGTGGGGCGGTTACACAGCCAGAGCCCAAACGTCAAAGCACCGATGACAAGCAGCAGAGCCATCTTCTCATCAGAAGGCAGAATGGCGCAGGAGGCCTCCAGGCGGCCAGTGAGCAGTTAGATCTCTTTATCTCGTAAGCGCTCAAGGCTTGGCCTTCCTGGCCATTCAGGCTGTTTTGTGAGGTGACGGTCCTGTGACCTCCTTGGAGAAGGGCTCAGAGACCCAGCAGGACGATGACCTGCAATGACGGGAGTAAAGTAGAAGCAGGAACACCAGTGGCTTCAGTTTCAGCAACGGGCCTGGAGCCGTGAGCAGCGACCGGCCAGCGGGGCCAGTGGGCCACTGCAAGGGCGAGCCTGCGAATCGGCCACCTGTGGGCCTAAGTGCGGCCATCTTATCAGCCCTCCTCCAGTAGGGGTCTTAGTCTCCGCAGGACAAGTCACAGATGAGGCGCAGGCGGCTGCATGAGTGGGGGGCGGGGTAGGGGGGCTAGCCCTGAACCCTTCCCAGCACTCCCTGTTTCTGCGGGCCCCTCACTCCCCTACCTAGTACCTGCCTGCTCCCTGGAGCTCAGGGAAGGCTCAGAGACAGAAGGCTTTTTCTACAAATGAGAAACAGGGTGCAGAGGGGCTTTTGTACCCAGGAGGCCCCCAGGGCCCTGCTCGATCCCCATGGTTGACACCGGAAGGTAACCATGGCCCTTCGAGCAGCAGCAATTGTAATTTGGGTTTTTATGAAAGGAGGGAACTCAGGAACATTTAAAGTGAGTTTTATTTCATTAATCAGACTGTTACCAAATCCAAGCTGGTACTGCTTGCCACACGATGCGCCAGCGAGCCAAGAGACGAGGTGTCGGGACACGGAACAGTGACTTTATTCTGGAAGCCAGCAGACCTAGAAACCGGGGGGCTAGTGTGGCCCAAAGATCCATGTTGCCTGAGTTAGAATTCAGGCTTGTTTTATGCTAAAAGGGGAGGGGGTCACGTCAGACGCTTCCTGGTTCTGCTCAGCCTCCGGAAGGGACGTGTTAATTTCTTCCTTCCTGGTCACTCGCAGCGGGGCCTGGTCAGGGTGTGGCCTGTGAGCTGAACAGAGGTGTTTGAGCTCAGCGCCCATCACCAGGAGGCGGGTTCTCCGAGGTGGGCCGTGCTGTGTAACTTACGCTCACAGGTGACATCCCTTGAGTGACCTGCAATAGAACACAGAGCTCCTTCCCTGCTTCATGTCATGCCTTTCTAGAAGCCCCAGTGGCCCACATTTGCTGTGTGCACCATCTCCTGGGCGGTGGTCCCCCAGGAAGAGCCCCTGGCCTGGGGGTGCAGCCTCGAGAGGCAAACAGGCCGTCTTTACCAGGCATTGGCTGCGGGGGGTTGACTGTGCCCCCAGAAAGACATGTTGAAGCCACAGGACTCGTGAGTGGGGCCCTACTTGGAAGTGACGTCTTTGCCGACGTGATCAAGTTCAGGTGAGGTCACAGGAGATCGGGGTGGGCTCTGATCCAATGACAGGTGCCTTTTAAGGAGACAAACTTAGACACAGACACACGCAGGGAGAGGGTCACGTGACAAGGGGCAGAGATTGGAGTGAGGCGTCTACGAGCCAAGGGCCTCGGCCACCACCGGGAACTGAAGGAGAGGCCTGGGCCAGAGCCTCCCCTTCAGATCCAGCTCCAGCACGCGTCCGCGTGCGCGTGTGCCTGTGTGTGTGCCTGTGCGTGCGTGCGTGTGTTTGAGGAGGCTTCCCCACGCCAGCAAGCAAGCCTCGGGCACCAGCAGGGGCGGAGCCCCGACCGCGTATCCGTGGGGAGTCAGACCCACAGGCGGAGGCCGTCCCCCACGACCAGCCTCCGCTTCGCACACCAGTTGCAAGTCCAGGTTGTCACCTGTGCTGCTGACCCACTGGCTATAGTTCAGAGGTCCCCACGATGTCCTCTTTGGGGTCAATTAATTGGCCAGAGAGGCTCACAGAACTGAGGAAAATTTACTAGACTCACTAGACTTCCGCTCTGTGTATTTTTTTGTATTATTTTGTCCTGTTTGTTTTTTGGGGGGAGGCAGTTAAGATTATTTACTCACTTTTTCGCTTTTTAGTGGAGTGCAGCGCTGGGGCTGAACCCAGGACCTCGTGCCTGCTAGGCACGGGCGCTGCCGCTGAGCTACACCCCGCCTCCGATTTATGACCAACGGATATTACGGGAAGGAAACAGCAGTCAGACCGAGAGACAAGGGCACGGCGTGGACGTGGGGTGCGGAGCCTCCCTGCCCCCAGACACCACCCTCCCCGTCCCTGCTGCCCGAGCCCAGTCCTCCAGGTTTTGCGGAGGCTTCACCGCAGAGGCACGACTGACTCCCTGGCCACTGGTGAACGACTCAGCCCCAGCCCCTCCCGTCTCTGCTCAGGTCGAGGTCAGTGGGCCGGGCTGGGGGGGTCGGCTGAAAGCTCCAGCCCTCCAACCCAGGCAGCCGGCGCCCGCCCTTGGGTGGGATCCAGAAGTCACCTTCTGGAAGGGGGACATGCCACAAATACCCCATCGCTCTTATTGCTCAGGGAGTGCCTGGGTCTGGGGAGCCGTGAGCCGGCCACTGTGATGGACTGGGGGGCTTGCTCACTCAGCCTCGTCCCTGGGGATTAATCCAAGGGCCGCGGAACCCGCGGTTCATTTCTTTCTATGGCTGGGCTGTGTTGCACGCTCCGTGGGACCGTCACAGTTTGTCCACGGTTATTTATGACGAGTGAAGTGCCGTGAACACTTGGGTACAGGTTTCCCTGTGAACGTCGTTTGCTCTCTCGCAGATAAACGCCCAGAATGGCTTTGGTTTGTAATTCCCTGATGATTTCATGAGCGTTTATTTGTTAGAGAAACAGGGAATTCCTCAATTCGCTTACAAATCTCGGAGTTGTGTCGGCGGGACCTGCCTGGTCTGGCCGTCGAGTGGATGCCCGACATTGACAGAGGCCGCTTCTGGCCCAAGTGCATGCAGAGCTGGCAAGAGGACAGGACATGGATGCAAATGAGCCGGAGGACAGAAGCCAGGCCCCCCATAGAATCCTCAGCACAACAACGAGAATTTCACTCGCTCATTCTTTTGACAGCCGTTACCGCACTCCCTCTCGGTGCAGGCACATAAGACGCACCTGCAGAGAAGGAGAGCGTGGCTGAGTCCACGGGATGAGCTGCACCTGAGCTCTCCCCGGACAAGGACCACGTAGGGGCCCTGGACCATCAGGTTGCGTCCCTGAAACTCGCCTTCCCCACCGGGTGATTCTCTCACTGCATTTATTCAGCGTCACCCCTTTGGATTCTTCAGAAATTTAAACTCCACGATCCTTCTCCCAGTCAGGGGACAGCAAACTACAGCTCTGGGACTGAATGCAGTCAGTTTTCGTACCGCCCTGGAGCCAGGATCGGGTTCCATGTTTTTTATAGGGCTGCAAAAAACAAACAAGCAAGGAGGAACATACAGCAGAGACCACGTGTGGCCCAGAAGGTCTAAAACACTACTTTGCCCTTGACTGAAAGTTCTCCTGCCCCCTGCAGTTAAGCTCGGAGGGGCAGGTACAGTGTCCCTGGGACGAGGAGATAAGGGTGCTCTCTTAGCATTAAACCTATTAAGATTCATGAAGGAGGATAAAAGTACAAGGGCTGGTCTGTAATCACCTGATGAGAGGATTTGGGAAACACATCCAATAAGGTCAGAATGTAACAGAGAAAGATGTGTCTAAAGAGAAAGATTTAACAGGTTTGGATGTTGTGCTGGGGGGTTAACACAGCCACAGAGCAAAAAGAAATAAAAGCCGGGCGGTGGAGAGGGTGGAGCTCAGGGGTGGAGCTCATGCTGAGCATGCACGAGGTCCTGGGTTCCCTCCCCATTGCCTCCATTAAACACACAAGTAAATAAATCAACCTAATTACACTCCCCCCACAAAAAGAAATACAGAAATAAAACCAGTAAGTGAGTCAGATCACTGTCACAGCTGTGCATCTGTGTGATGGCGTGGGACACGGCAGTCACGCACATTCAGTGTGTCGCGGCCGGAGTCAGAGCACGCGTTCTCCGTGCGCACAGAGACCCTGCTGGTTTGCCGGGGCGGCCAAAACGAGGCACCAGCCCCTTAGACAACAGACACTGATTGTCTCACGGTTCCTGAGCCAAGAGCCCAGATCAAGATGTCAGCAGTGTTGGGTCCAACCGAGGCTGGAAGGAGACACTGCTCCGGCCTCTCTCTGGCTTGCACACAGCCGACTCCTCCTGGGTCCTCACGTCACCCGCCCTCAACCTCCATCTCTGTGTCCAAATTTCCCATTTGTTTAAGGCCAGGTGATGGTCACCCTATTGACCTGAGGACCCTAAGGAAGGACTCATCTTCACCTGTTCACCCTAAAGAACTGTCTCCAAGTACAGTCACATGCAAGGTCCTGGGGGTTAGGACCCCAGCATGTGACACAGTTTGAGGGACGCAGTTCAGCCTCTAACACAGGGCTGCAGCGGAAAAGTTCGAGTCTTTGCCTTTGAAGAGAAGTGTGGTGATCTTCCAGGAGTCCAGGAAAGGGGAAGTCGCAGAGCAAGCTTAGTCGGCGCTGGTGCCGCCTCGTCCAAGGACGGATGTTGACTGTTGCCATGGAGAAGGAGGTGGGCTCTATCTGGGGCCAGCGACACTTCACCAGTCGCTGTTCTGGAAACCAAACAAACGCAAGAACAACAACCAAGACCATGCACTTGTGTCTGCCTGGGGCTGTTCACCCAGCAACGCTGATGACAAAGGTGGCTTCTGGGAAGCTTGGTACCAGGAAGTGGTCAGGCCGTGACGGTGGAGACAGGGTTCTGGCTGCTCTGATCTCAACGTGGGCGGCGTGGCTTACAGATGAAAGTCTTGAATGGTTTTCCTTATGTGTCTGGTGTGGGTCTTTTGTTGGCTGACTGTTATCGCTAGCTTTTAATCTATGTCCCTGTGACACATAAACACACGTCCATCATGAAGAATGACAGCCTCCTGAGCCAGAACATCTGGACCTGCCCTCTTTTTAGTGGCTGTGTACTACTCCACCACATGGTGCCACCACGGCTAAGTCCACCAATTCACTAGTAACGAGCACTTGGGGTAACTCCGTTCCCGCTACTCCAGTCACGCAGCACACGCTAACCTGTACGGCTTTGTGCTCTCCTGCAGGTGCCTGGGGAGCAGGCGCCCATCAGCAGAGTTGGTGCATCAGAGGCTGTGGGCCGAAGGCTCTCGGAGGCCGGGTTAACAGATGCGCCTCACATGGACACGTGCTACTGATCCAAATATACGCAGACGCTGCTGCGCCTAATAAAATCCGAGTTAAGTTGAAAGGTTCCTTTTACATGGACTGTCTGGAACAGGCAAACGTAGAGACAGAAAGCAGATGGACGGTGTCTGGGGAGGGGGTGGGGGTTGACGAAATTGCTCTGGAATTGGCAATGGGGGTGGTCGCACAACTCAGTGGATGCACAAAACCCCTGGATTGTACACTATGAGTGGGTGAATTTTTCATCAGATCCTACGTCTGAAATAAGTGTCGTTTACTGTACAGGAATCATACCACAAGAAAGGTGTTTTAAAAAAAAGAAGGTGAATTTTATGCTATGTGAGATTGTATCTCGATTAAAAAGCTGAAAATAGGAGGAGGAGGGTACAGCTCAGTGGTAGAGCGCGTACTTAGCGTGCCTGAGGTCCTGGGTTCAAGCCCCGGTACCTCCATTTAAAATAAATACACCTAATTACCTCCCCCACAAAAATTAAAAAATAAATAAAGTTAAAAATTAAATGAACTTGAGAAGATAACGTGTATGCGGGGTCTGGACACCGAGCTGGCTGCACATCTGCCACCCGACGGGGCGGGCGTGCCCCCCCCCCCGCGAGACCTGGCTGAGTCTCCCAGCTCCCAGTGCTGCCGGTCAGCTCAGAGACTTGCTTTCGTGCCTCTAATCACTCACTAGCAGAGTTTTATTTTTCTGTTTACTGGCCCCTTGCATTTCTTCTTCTGTGACTCAGGAGATTCCTGTAAGTTTGAGGAGCAGGGCTCTGGCCCGGGAGGCTGGCTGAGTCTGACGCGGGATCCAGGCTGGTTTCCTCAGCCCAGGGCCCGGCCACCCTACTCCGGCCGCCCTACTCCGGCCGCCCTGCTCTGCAGGCCCCGCCGGATGGCCTTCCTAACTCCTCACCCCGTCCGCCCGCGGAAGCCCCCATTCTCCACCTTCTTCTCAGGCCTGCTTTCCTGAGATGCCCCGGGCCCGCGTTGTTTGCTGGTGGAAGGATCTCCTCGGCCCCCTAACTTTGCTCTAGAATGTGTTGGAGTATTTTTGAGCCGTTCCATACAAGGATAGACTATTTTAAAAAAGCCTCAGACTCTCACAGAATCCTAATTGCTATTCTTGGTAATGATTTGTAAAGATGCAAATCATTTCCATTCTGAAATTTCTAGAAGATGTTTAATCATTGGTAACACGGAATTTGGAGTGGCAAGTGAGGAATTGGGTCAATCGGGGACGGGGTGTCTGCACCCTCCTACGGGTCACCTGGAATTTACAAGAGGAGGCCTTGACACCCAGGCGGGTTGGTCGGGGTGTGAGGGGGCCTGGCAGCCAGAGGGAAGGCTGTCCCCAGGGCAGAGGCCCCTGAAATACCGGCTGAGCAAGCCCCGTTACCTTCACTCAGCCATGAGTGCCTGGCTCCAGGCAGAAAAGGGTCAGAGCAGGTCAGCCGCCCTGGGGGCCGCCCCACCTCCCCTCCAGCTGTGTGTGTAGAGCAGCAGGAGCCGTGGGTCCCCAGACCTGCCCCCCCACCCCGGCCCCAGGCCCAGGCCCCTGGGGCTGCCTCCTGGCCTTGTTCCAATGCAGGTGCAGTGGGGCTGAGCCCTGAGTGCTGCTGCAAGCCAGCTGCCAGCCCTGGTTAGAGGGCATCTCGCTGCAGCTGCCCTGTGAAGCCTGCATAAGATGGGGCAAGGCTCAGGCTCTGAGATCCTGCATCCATGGGCTCGGGCTGGCTGCACCCCAGCTCCAGTGAGACAAAGCGGGGAGTCCTTATCTTATTTCAGACAGCTCTGTATCCGCTCTCCAGGCTTCACAGAATCCACAAATGCTGGACACCTGATTTTATTATCCATTCAAGCCTCTAAAGGGGTTGAAGTGTGGAAGCTGAAAGGGCTAATCACTTCCTCTAAAGACGGTGCCAGTGTTCTGCTCGGGGCCCTTCTATCGTGAACTGCGTTTTTGCGTTAACTGAGATGCTAGATGTAAGCTCTTGTACGGTAGGGGTTCTGATTTTTCTTGTTGGCATGTCAGCTCTTCTCAGGGTATGGCTCTAGACTGGTATTCATAACTGTAAAATCTGACCCAAGCCCATGAGTTCATGTTGATCTTGCAGGGGAGGAAGAAACTTTTTCCTCTACCCTCTTATGTTTGTCCACAGGGTGCTGCAAATTAAAATGACAAAAGTCAGATTAACAGGAGAAGGATTAAAAAAAGCAGAGTTTATTTCCACATGTAACACACACAGACATGGGAGGACTCAGTGGTGAGTGACCTGAGAGGTGGTTAGAATTAGGAGTTTCTAAACCACGTTAGCATGTGAAGGGGTGGGGGAAGGCGCTTGTGGGAAGACACATGACTTTTAGAAAGATCAATGGTTTTCAGGAGAACAAACAAGAGATAGACTTTGTGAGGATGTTTGTCTACGTAGTTATGAGCCATCTTTCCGTTTCCACTGAAGCCGTAGCCTTCCCCTGGGGAGGGATTTGGGCTGGTTTTAGTCTCCCTTCTGGGAGCTGATCAGCCCAGAAGAGACTTTTCTGGCCTTACTTCCCAGAGGTCGCTGTTTTTAGTCAGGTGAGGGAAGTGCCAAGGTCTTTTCTCCCTTTTTCTGTTTACCCCTTGATGTCAAATGTCTTCACCTTAAAATAATCTTTCCACCAAAGTGCCATCTTCTTGGCTTGTTCTGAGCCCCCTCAATCTCTGCCTACACCCTAACAAATTCTGGGCCCGACCGGCCTCTGGACTCACTTCCTGAGAGGTCACCTTAGATCACAGTCAGTCACCAAACAGCGCACCTAAAGCCGTGGTTCTCAAAGTGGGGCTCCTGGGCCAGCAGCCTCTGGAAACTTGCCAGAAATGCACAGCCTCAGGCCCCACCCCAGACCTGCTCAGTCGGAAACTCTGTGTCGTCACAACTCTCCAGGAAATTCCAACTGACACTACAATTTGAGAACCACTGGCGAAGAATTTGGGAGAAAAGCCTGGTACCTGAGGCCAAGAAAATATTCTTTATTTTTTTTAACAATATTCTTTATTTTCAAGAATAAAATCATCGTAACATCAACAGTAAAAATTATTGGTATTATACCAATCGATATAACCACGAGGTATTTTTCGCCTATCAGATCGCCGTAGATTGAGATAAACAGAGTTGGACACTGCTGAGGGTGTAAGGAAATGGGCTTTCTCATGCACGGTTTTGTGGGAGTGTAAATTAGAACCATTTTCAGGGAAGGCAATCTGACAATATGTATTAAAATACGAAATGTATATTTCATCTCAGCAACTGTATTTTAGGAATTTATCCTTAGGAGAGAATGAAAGATAATTTAAAAAATCTGTTCCATGACTTGCTGTAACGCGTGTAGTTATTTATTTATTTGAACTTTAGTCAGTTACAGCGTGTCCGTTTCTGGTGCACCGCATCATGTCTCAGTCATAGCGATACACACGTATTTTCCTTTTCAGATTCTTTTTCATTATAGGTCACTACAAGCTATTGAACACAGTTTCCTGTGCTCTACAGTAGAAACTTGTTTACCCATTTTTGTGAGGAATCCTCTTGTATTTCGAAGTAAGAGATACTCTGCCCAAGTTCAGTAGGTGTTCACGAATTGACTGGTCTGTAGTTGTAATTTTTGGTGTATTCGTGGGAGAGGGTGAGCTATGTGTCCCACTCTGCCATCTTGGCATTCCCCCCCCAAAGTGCGTTTGTTTTTTTAACACCTTTATTGTGGTATGACTCCTGTATGGTAAACTATACATATTTGAGATGAACAATTTGATGAAATTTGATAGATGTATATACCACCACAATCAGGATGGCTAACATTTCCATTGCTCCCCAAGAGGTGCAAACTTCGAACTCCCAGTTTATCCCTTCCCACCTCCTGCCCCCTGGTAACCATAAGTTTGTTCTCTATGTCTGTGAGTCTGTTTCTGTTTTGTAGATAAGTTGATTTGTGTCCTTTTTTTCAGGTTCCACATATAAGCAATATCATATGGTATTTTTCTGTCTCTTTCTGATTTACTTCACTTAGAATGACAATCTCCAGGTCCATCCATGTTGCTGCAAATGGCATTATTTTATTCTTTTTTATGGCAGAGTAGTATTCCATTGTATAAATATACCACATCTTCTTTACCCAGTCATCTGTCGATGGGCATTTGGGTTGCTTCCATGTCTTGGCTATTGTATACAGTGCTGCTGTGAACATTGGGGTGCAGGTGTCTTTTCAAATTATATTTTCCTCTGGATATATGTCCAGGAGTGGGATTGCTGGATCCTATGGTACAAGCATGTGTTATTTAAAGTTTTTGTTTTGCTTTTTCAATTATACTTAAATTTTAATCTCTTTGTTAGATGGAACCCAATGGAATTGCTGACTTTCAGCAGGTTCCTATGAAATGGCAAATTTATTTGACAGATTTTTACCAACATTTGACAGTTTTTGACCTGATAGCAATTTCCTACGGCTTTCCCTGGTCCAGCCCGGGAACTGCAGGAGTCAGAACAGGGCGGGGACCCCTGACGCGGCAGCTGTCCTGATAGAAAGGCTTGCTTAGCCGGCACCTGTGCAGGATGAACAGATTTCAGACCTGGAAACCAAGTGATTAATGCATCTGTTTCACAGCCTGGGTAAAATTCCCTCTGCCTCCTCCATTGATACAGAAAGGAAACTCTGAACTCGGTCCTGGCCGGTGACCAGGGACTGGACACAAGCCATGGGGACGGGTCAGTGGCGTCAGTCTCCTTCTTAGGGCGGGTGTGCAGACCATCTCAGGTAGACCTGTCATACCTGGGCCTAACTCCCTAACTGTGGGTACTTGTTCCCAGGGCTGCTGTGACGGGGGACCGCACACTGCGTGGCTTGAGTAAGAGTTCACTTTCTCACAGTTCTGGGGCCAGGAGTCTGCACCGGCCAGGTGCAGCCCAGCGGCGCTCCCTCTGAGATTCTGGGTAGCATCCTTTCTGGCCTCTTCCAGCTTCAGTGCCACCCTGAATCTTAGGTGGCCTGGCACTGGCTGCAACCCTCCCGCCCCGGCCTCCATCGCCACCCTTGTGTCTGCGTCTCTCCTCTCTTAGGACACTCCCGTCACGGCCCCAGGCCCGCCCTGCTCCAGGGTGACCTGGTCTTAACCAATTTCATCAGCGCGGACTGGCTTTCAGATAAGGTCACGTTCTGAGGTTCTGGGGTTTAGGACTTGACATATCTTTTGGGGGACACAGGGCAGTCACAGCGCCATCCGAGGGGCCTCTGTGAAGTGGTTTCCCCACCAGCCCTGCCTCCGGCGCACCTGTGCCGGGCCCGGCTGCTTTCCTGCTGTGTGGCCTGGGCTTAAGCGACGGGAGTGTCACTCGGGCACACGCTCACCGGGGCCACGGCGCCTGCCTCTCTGCTTCATGAGCATCACTGACGGTTCTCGAAACGGTCACACCCTTCTGCCTGCTGCATCCCCACCCCCAATCTGCTGGCCCCACCAGAGCCCCTATCTCCCTGAGACACCCCCTCGGTGTCCTGTGCCCCGTAACCACGCTGCTGTGCTCTCTCTGCCCCCCTCGAGGGGCAAGTGCTCCCTGACCCTTTGAAGCCAGCAGCCCAGGACTGTGACCACATGCTGTCCAGAGCCGCCCTGCAGCTGTGCTGTCCGGCATCGACCTCGGCCCTGACCTTGGGTCAGGGCCAAAACCAGGAGGCGGGCCCCCCACCCACCCTCCCGGCTGTACCAGCCCTTCACCTGGGCTCCTCTGGGTCAGGCTGATGGTTCCCAACGCCCAGCACAGAGGTTACTGAACTGCCTCCCTGCCTGTGCGACCTCGGGCCCAGGACGGATCACTGAGAAGCAGCAGCTTGCCCCACCTGCTCTCTTCTGCCCCTTCCTGTCCCCCTGCCCCTTCCTGTCCCCTCATGTCCCCCGTCCCTTCCTGTCCCCTCCTGTCCCCCTGCCCCTTCCTGCCCCCTCCTGTCCCCCTGCCCCTTCCTGCCCCCTCCTGTCCCCCTGTCCCCTCCTGTCCCCCTGCCCCTTCCTGTCCCCTCATGTCCCCCGTCCCTTCCTGTCCCCTCCTGTCCCCCTGCCCCTTCCTGCCCCCTCCTGTCCCCCTGCCCCTTCCTGCCCCCTCCTGTCCCCCTGTCCCCTCCTGTCCCCCTGCCCCTTCCTGTCCCCTCATGTCCCCTGTCCCCTCCTGTCCCCCTGTCCCTTCCTGCCCCCTCCTGTCCCCCGTCCCCTTCTGTCCCCCTACCCCTTCCTGTCCCCCTGCCCCTTCCTGCCCCCTCCTGTCCCCCGTCCCCTTCTGTCCCCCTACCCCTTCCTGTCCCCCTGCCCCTTCCTGCCCCCTCCTGTCCCCCTGTCCCCTCCTGTCCCCCTGCCCCTTCCTGTCCCCTCATGTCCCCCGTCCCTTCCTGTCCCCTCCTGTCCCCCTGCCCCTTCCTGCCCCCTCCTGTCCCCCTGCCCCTTCCTGTCCCCTCATGTCCCCTGTCCCCTCCTGTCCCCCTGTCCCTTCCTGTCCCCTACCCCTTCCTGTCCCCTCCTGTCCCCGTCCCCTTCTGTCCCCCTACCCCTTCCTGTCCCCCTACCCCTTCCTGCCCCCTCCTGTCCCCCTGTCCCCTCCTGTCCCCCTGCACCTTCCTGCCCCCTCCTGTCCCCCTGTCCCCTCCTGTCCCCCTGCCCCTTCCTGCCCCCTGTCCCCTGTCCCCTTCCATCCCCCACCCCTTCCTGTCCCCCTGCCCCTTCCTGCCCCCTCCTGTCCCCCTGCCCCTTCCTGTCCCCCTGTCCCCTCCTGTCCCCCTGCCCCTTCCTGCCCCCTGTCCCCCACCCCTTCCTGTCCCCCACCCCTTCCTGTCCCCCTGCCCCTTCCTGTCCCCTCCTGTCCCCCTGCCCCTTCCTGCCCCTTCCTGCCCCCCGTCCCTTTCCTGTCCCCTCCTGTCCTCCCCCACCCCGCCCCACTTAACCCCGAACAATCTTCTCACTGTCTGCAGACATTTGCTGAGTTGACCTGGATTGAACAATTGTGAACTGGGCTCATGTGTCTCCACAGAGTGTCCTGCTGGGACGTGCCCTGCCGGGGTGTGGCCTCGTTGGACACTCACCTCCATGGGGCACTCCCTAGGTTTCAAATTGTCACCTTAAGTCACCTCCACAGCTGGGCGGTGAAGCCCATCAGCACAGCGGCATTCATTCAAGAGAGGAATTTATTTTTCAGGACAACAAACGGTTGGTCATAGAAACTTTGGCTTACGTGGTGTGAACCCGAGGGGCCGTCACGTGAAGGGCCTGATGGAGGCGGGGTTTCAGCTGCTGCCGGCAGTGGTGGGCAAAGGTCCAGGTGCCCTTGGGGCTCTCCTGGAGCAAGAGAGAGGGCAGACCGGCTGTGCTGTGGTTCTGGAAGGCAATGTGCCCTCAGAGGATGGGGTCTCCAAGCCCAGGCCACCCGGCGTGCCCCCCAACCCTGGGGGCTCCCCTCCCTCTCCTGGCCCAGCCCCTCCTTGGCCCGGCGGCCTTGGCGGTTCAGACGTCTTGGAGCAGCCTCCTCTCTGGGCTCCCTGGGCCCTCTTGCCCGGGGTCGGGGGACCTCCTGCTACCCTCCTCTGTCAGCGTCTAGACAGGGAGGTGGACCCGTCCAGGCCCAAGGCTTTCTTTGCCCTCAGTGTCCAGATGATTCCCGTTCACGCATCTGCCTCCAGATCCAAACATCCAGTTGCCCGCCTGACACTTGCGCCCGGAGTGTGAGTCTCTCAAGAGTTCTTCTTCCCACCTTTTCAGAGGTCTGTGGTCTTCCGAGGGCTAGTGAGCCCCTGGCCGACCCCCAGCCCTGAGTGACTCCTCAAGGGCCTGGGAGCGTATCTTTGAAAGGGAGCACGCAGCGCTGGATCCCTGACGCCCGCGGGGCGGCGGGCTGCCCTCGGCTGCCCCTGACTCCAAACTGCAAAGCCTGCCGGGTCAGGGTGTGTCCCCTCGGCCCCCAAACGGGCTCCTGTCTTCACAGCCTCTCTCGTGGGCCCCTTGGGATGCATGTCTCCTTCTGACGTCATGCTCTTTCAGGGGTCAAGTTGATTTCTTGCCCTTCTCCGTTTCCTGGGTTGGCAGGAGAGTGTTTTTACTTATTTTCCCCCAGTGCTGTCGCAGGTGCCCGGCCGACCCGCTGGGCGTGGGTCACAGCCATTTCTACACGAGAGCCGAACTTTTCTCGGGATTCCGAGGTACCTCCTGCTGTTTACTCAGGACTGGCTCAGCAGTGAGCGACAGAGGCCCAGGGACAGGCGCTGCACCCAGGCCCCGGGGGCGGGCGGAGGGGGGAGTCCAGGCTCTGCTCCTGGTGTCTTGGGGCATCTTAAAGAAAGTGCCGGAAATCTGCCACGTGACCCTTCACCTGGTCCCGCTGGCCTGAGCCGAGCTGCCAGGAATGCTGGGATGCAGTCTTTGTTCTAAAAGGAGCTAGAACGTGAGGTTTAATTCTTCGGGACAAAGGGGAAACAGTGCTGCTGAGAACAGCCATCTTCTGACCCAACTGGGCTGAGGTCTGCCTCCCAGCGCCCCGGGTTCCCTAAGGACCCGAGGCCCCCGGTGGGGACCATCCCTGGAGCACCGCCCACGGCCCCGAGCTCGTGGGGGGCCCCTCGCAGCAGGTGCGCCTGCAGCTCTTTGGCTCTGAAGGTATCTCAGTGTCGTCCGGTCAGATTTTGTTCCTCAGACGCCACTGGCCTGGCCCGTGAGTCTGCTAACACCAGGAATACTGGCCAAGAGAAGGGGTGCTTGGGAAGGTGAGGCGGTTACAGCTGTGGTGAGAGCGTGTGGCTGCGGACAGAAAGAGTTCCTGGGTGGTGGGGGCCCGGGGGCGCCCGGCGCAGCAGGAGCTTGGGGACAGGGCGGCCCCGCGTGTCCTCGCCTGTCAGGTTAGGTCGCCGTGACGCCCGTCACCTGATGCCGACAGAACGGCAGCCCTGTTACAGTTCCCTGATCTGGACCGAGAGCCACCTGGCCCCACGGGTAAAGCAGCAGTGAGAGCGTGATGATCTCGCTTCTTGTGAGCAACACAGTTGTCATGATTTTCCAACTTTGAAACTACTTTTACTCCAAAGGAAAAAAGGTGCAGTCAAGACAAGAAGCGTCTCCCTGCTGTCAGCCGTCACTCTGACTGCCGCTCTCCTCTGCTCCGCGGTGTGAGCTTTTCTGCTGTCACCTCGGCGATGCGCACGTGCCCTGTGCTTCTGGAACAGCTCTGCAGATGCGACAGTGTCTAAGTGACGGAGCAGGTGGCCGTGCAGCCTCCCCACCCCTCACTCTTTCTGGAAAACACCAGGCTGTGTCAAAGGCTAACTTCAGCGACCCTCAGCAGGTGCACACAAAACGTACTCGAACTTGGGGGTGTGCCCTCGCCCACCTGGGGTCCCTTCGAAGGGCTTTGGGGGCCTAACTGTCAGAGTCCTGGTGGGGGGGGTCCTGCGACCCCAGCAGAGAACCTTAATCTCTCTGCATCTTGGAGCCGTTGGAAGCTGACTGCCTGCGTTCCCCCCCCCACTGCCCCGGCCCAAGCATCCCTGGGAACGGAGGCAGGCCCCTCCTCCCAGGAGAGGGACAGCACTGGTGACTGGACGGCGCTTGAACTGGAGAATGAACCGGAGACAGAATGAAGGGGAGAACGTAGAAAGGAATGAGCCCCGGACGCGGCACTCGGGGACATCTGTGTGGCCGGGCCCTCCTTCCCGGCCCGCACCGGGGCTGGCGCCACTCAGGGTCCCAGGAGCCACCCTGCGCCCTCCATGGGGGTCAGGGACTTCAGCCTGACCCCCCTGGGGGCCAGCAAGACTATGGGCCTCAAACCGGCCGCCCTGGGACCCTCCCAGGCCCAGCTCTGCTCTGCAGCCTGGGTTGGCAGGCGGCCTTCAGAGACTCCTTTCTGGCCCATCAGCCCCGTCACAGAAGCCCCACCTCTTGGTGGCTTCTCGGGCCCAGGCTGGTGGTCAGGGTCCCTCCGACTGGAGTGAGGTCCCTGAGCCTCTGGCTCTCTTGCACAACGACCTCCAGCCTCCAGACGTCCACGGGCGTGCTCACCACTCATTTAGTCCATCAGTGTTCTAGGGGACCTACTCTGCGCCTCAGACCGCGGAAGGCCCCGGGAATTCCAGGGTGGACAAGGGACGGGGTTGCCGGCTAGAGGAGCAGCCAACACTGAGGAGGGCTTGGGGACAGTGATGCCAACGGAGGGACCCACAGTGTCCACAAGGAAACCGCTCACTCCAACCAGGAGAAGCCCAGGTGAGTTTATTTAGCAAAGGCGCTGATCCCCAGGGTGCCAGGTGCAGGAAGACAGACTTGGGGGTGGCTGCACAGCTGCCAGGCCTCTAGCCCAGGGGACACAGGGAGCGAGAGGGAACAGGCTTCTGTCCAGGCCAGTGAGGCTGACCCGAGGTGGCCTGGCACAGGCACCAGCACCTGTGCGCCCACTGCTCCTCCGTCACACTGACCCCACTCCACGCCGGCCTTCCCCACACAGACTGAGGGCTCACCTCCCTCCTCCCCGCCCTCGTCCTCTCTTCCTGAAACTGTTGAACACATTTCCCTCAGAATTATAAAAGCAATATGTGTTCATTGCAGAAGATCTAGAAGATGCAAAAATGGCAAGGGAGGCAATTAAAATCATCTGCAAGCTCACCACTAAGTAGCGATGGATGGTGAACACTGCGGCGCCACCCCGTCTCTGCCCATCCCCACGGACGTGTCTCGTGTTAATCTGCAGAGGGCAGATGCAGAGCTCGGTGGGCTGGCCTTCCGATCCGCGACCCTGCTAACGGACTAAGTCCTCGCTGCCACTGCGGCCTGCCGCCTCTCAGACGACGTGTTCATTGCAAAGGCAAACCTGAGCCTTTGCGATCGAGACAGCCTGCCCATCGCCCTCCAGCACCTCCCACCGTGGGGACAAACTGGCCCTCGGCAGGGGCAGGACCTGCCACACCATTTAACCTGAATGTAATCGTGAGGAAAGAATCAGACGAATCCCAGGTGTGGCGCATCCGGCAAGCTGGCTTGTCTCGGCTCTTGTCAAAACTCCCTGGCAAGAAAAATAAGATGTGGGTGGGGGCTCAGGGGACTATTCTAGGACAAAAGTGACAGAAGAGGGGTGGTGGCAGAGCTCAGTGGTAGGGCATGTGCTGACGTGCATGAGGTCCTGAGTTTAATCCCCAGTACCTCCAAAAAAAAGAAGACAGAAGAGACATGAGCAAACGCAACGCATGAGCCGTGGCCGAAGCCTGGGCGTAACGACAAAGTGAAAGTCACTTTGGAGGCAACTGGGGATGTTCAGAACTGGATTCTGCTGGGAAGGAAAATCCTCTCCTTCTTCCCTTCTAGGTTCGTTGGCTGGTCCAATAATTAAGCTGACATAAGACAGATTAACAGGAGAAAAGCCAATTTCAGACATAAACATACGAGACTCCAAGGCAGGCAGGCAGGGGGGCATCTGCACCGTCCTGAGCTCCGGGGCGGGGGCAGGAGCCCGGCTTCAGAGCGGAGGAAGCCGGTCCAGCTGGTCAGGAACAGGTGTTCACCAGGCCGCGCAGGTAAGTCTTTGCGATGTACAAGCTATCTCTGGTGGTAGCGCTTTTCCTGTCCGCAATCCTTTCGGCAGTTAAGGGAGAGGAAAGGCAGGTCCTGCTGGGTCTTAGCTGCCTTCAGCTCAAACAACTGCGTGCCGAGCGGTGCGTTGTGAGCGCATCCTCCCGCCCCCTCACTTACCTGGCAAACTGTATTCGCGAATACATGTTTGTTTTCTTACAAGTGATGGTAGTTTTGAGGGTCTGTAGGAACCTTTCCTCATTAGGCAACAGATGCTAAAATATTCAGGAGTAAAACGTCACGTTGTCAGTAACCTGCTTCCAAATGGTTCAGCAAAAGCTAAAAAAGGAAAAGACCAAGCTACCGGGAAATGGCAGCAATTGGTGAACGGAGGGGGAGGGTCACCGTGTTCATTTGACTGGTTTTTCACTTTTCCTGTAGGTCTGAAAAATTAAATAAGGACTCGGGACGGCAGGGAATGGTCTGTGTTGAAGAGACAGTCTCTTAGAGCACAGGGGCTGCCCCGGTTTGCTTGCCTGAACCGTGGGGACCCAGGAGCCCTGGCTCTGTTTGGGGGCTCCGTTTGCAGGGTGGCTGAATGTGGGAAGTGGTCCTGTGGCTACAGATTCCATTTCAACCCTGGAAAGGCCTTCCCCAGACTCATCCGGGCTTCGAAACAGTAGGGAGAGTGAGGGAAACATGCTAGCTTCCAGGACCCCAGAGCGCAGCCATCCCGCAGGGGCTTTGCTGCAGAGGTGGAGCGCTGGAGAGCCTTCAAGAGCGACAGGCGCGTGTGCCAGTTGCCGCTACAGAATCTGCACATTCTCACTCTGCTTTCACTCTCGGGGTTCAAACATGACTGCGACAGGCGGCAATTTTCTGAGGCCAGCAGATTTCACTTTCCTTCTTCTGCTCAGCTGGGTGGGCTCCGTAAAATCAGCTGGTCTGAGTCCAAGGTGGAGGAGCGAAGCTGCTGTCACCCTGTTGGGGAGTAAGTGACCTTCTGGTGGAGGAGGCCCGGCCCGGAGACCCAGGCCATTCTTTCCAGTTCCCAGACCCAGAAACTGCCCAGGGAAGCCAGTGTCCCTGAGCCCAGTTTCCTCGTCTGGGAAACCCGAGCGAGCCTGCGCCGGGCGAGCAGCGCCGTGGCAGAGCTGGTCTTATGTCTGGGGGAGGAAAGAGGAAGGAACCGACCAGGGACTCCGTACACTCTCGGTGCTTTTGATTAAAATCCCAGCTGCCTAAGGTTGCGTGCACTTGTTGACTGAAATTTCCTTCAGCAGGTATCTGAGACATTTCCAAAGAGCAGACACGACTGGTGGAGCGGGCTGATCAGGGGCTCGTCCTTGCGGTGATGGTCCTGAGCCCAGCCGGCGCAGCGCCCCCCGTGACTAACCCTAAACCAGGCTCCGCGAGCACCAGAGGCGGCCTTCCCGAAGCTGTCGGAGAAAGTGCAGCGGGCGCACGTCCCACCAGGGCCGAGGCCGCCTGTCACCTGCTCTGCATTTCTTGGCACATGTGGGAAATACTACATGCTTGGTAAGTGTTGGTTAGATAAAGAAGTGGATACACGGCTGGAAGGGAAGGGAACCCCACTCGGTGCGCCCCAGGCTGTGGGAGCCTCCACCAGTCCTGTCGCCCCACAAGCTCTGAGTCAGCCAGCAGCCAGTTCTCCTCCAGAAAAACCCTCGTGGCTTGAGTCTCCTCTCAGACACCCTCACTATATTAGTTTACACTCTGAACGCTTCCAGGATGGGGGTCTCACTGCCCTGCAGGAGCCCGTCCCATTTGGGAAGATCTGAGTTTCAGGCACACCATCTCCTGCCCAAGTCCTGCCCTCTCTGCCCTGGGGCCGGTCAGGGTCCCATGGGCTGTCCACGGTGGCAGCTCCGGAATGAGGGCTGAAGTCCAGTGAGAGGGACAAAGAGTGCGGCCGAGCCTAGGACAAAGCCTTGTGATGGCCTGTGGTCAACCAGAAAGATCCCACATAGGATTTCCCCCTCTTATTTCTTTTTTTATTGTGGTAAAATACACAAAACATAAAATTCACTGTGTTAACCATTTCTAAGTGTCCTGTTCACTGGTGTTAAATACATTCACCACCATCATCTCCACAAAGCATCCTGTAAAACTGAAGCTCCGTCCCCATTAAACCCCAGCTCCTCTCCCCTCTCCCAGTCTCTGGCACCCACTGTCCTACTGTCTACAAACTTGTCAACCTTAGGGACCTCATGTAAGTGGAATCACAGTGCTTGTCCCTTCGTGACTGGCTCGTTTCCCTGGGCGTGTGTCCTCAAGCTCCATCCGTGTTGCAGGAGGTGTCAGAATTTCCTTCCTCTTTAAGGCTGACTAATGTTCCACTGTAGGGATGGACCACGTTTGTCACCCATCACCTGTCGAAGGACACCTGTTGGCTTCCACCCTGGGCCAGTGTGAATGGCGCTGCAGGAACACGGTGCACAGGCGTCTCCTTGAGATTTGCTTTCTCTTCTTTAGTGAGAGCACCCAGAAGCTAGAATTGCTGGGTCAGGCGGAAGTTCTGGTTTTAATTTTGTGAGGAACGGGAACACCGTTTCCACGCTGACTGCCCCATTTTGCAGTCCCCCAGCACTTGCTACTTCCTGCTTTTGCGACAGCCACCGTCCCAGTGGGTGTAAGGGGTGAGCAGGAAACAGGGCTTTGGTCCCAGAGCTGGGCTCTTCTGCCTCCGACTGGTCTTTCTACTTTCTTAACTGTGCTCTTTGAAGAACAAACGTTCTTCCTTTTAGTGAGCCTGGTTGATTAATTTTTTTCTTTTATGTCGAATGCTCTGCATGTGTGGACAATCTCTGCCTGTGAGAGTCTCAGAGACAGTCCCTTGTGTTTTCTCCTAAAAGTTTCATGGATTTAGATTTACATTTTGGTGTCTTTGAGCTAATTTCTGTGTGTGGCGTGAGGCAGCTTTTGGTTGCTTTAAGTGATTATCCAGGTGTTCCGATACTTCGTGGAAGTCTCTCATCTGCTTGCTGATTTCCCAGGGCACCTCTGCAGAACATAAACACACGTCACGGCCCTCGCAGATTCACAGAATCCAAGTGTGCTGAAAGTGCGACTGCTCTGTCCTGGCCCTGTGTAGCTGTTGACTCTAGATAAATTCATTTGTGAACTGCAGGCACAGAGGTACCTCATTTGTACATAAGGCGTAACCTCCTGTGAAGTGCACCCTTTAGGGCTGGAGGAAGGGGAGTGGATTCCCGCAGTGGATCGGGGAGCCACGCGCAGTAATCCAGCAGCTTCCAAATACTGACCGTCCCGCGGTTCTGAGCATGGTGGGGACGAGCCTGGCCGTCCTGCGGCTCCTGCTGCGTCTCCCCTCAGGGCCACCTCTTCAGGCTTTGTTGAAGGCCCTCAGGGCTCCGCTCTGGAGCTCTGGGATCCTGAACTGATGGAGGGGCATTTGTGGAGCACCGGCTGAGGGTGTCCCTGCAGCTGCGAACACTGTGCGGGTCAAGCAGAAGGAACTCAGTAACAAACCATTTCTGGATATTTTCATCACTTAAAAAAACTGCCGCATGGTCTGTGAGGTGACTGCCGTGGTGTTGGTCAGGCAGGCGGGGAGCAAAGAAGAGCCGTGGTGCCAACAAGAACCTACGGGGACGCGTCGGCAGTGAGGGGCCTTTGCCGCCGGGTGTGCACAGCCGCTCCGCCCCGATGCCGAGTGAGTGGATGATGCCTCAGGGCTGGACCAGAGCCGCTGAGAGCGGCCTGGGCCACGTTCAAGGTCAGCGGACAGAACACACTCTCACCTGAATCAGAAGGTGCGGAACCCCGACCGCGGGCCTTCTGGGGCTGTGACACGTGCGGACCCGTCACGCGGTGCTCACCAGGGGCTCCTCCTGTCGGGCGTCTGTTCGTGCTCTTGGTGGATCCACTTTCCTTGGGCAAGAGCCAAACAACCAGGTGGACAAATTCCTCTTCTCATCCTCTGCTTCCCGTGTCCTGGCCCCAACCCTTTTGAAAAATATCAAAGACAAGGAGAAGTTAAAGCTATAGGATAGGGGGGAGGGCAGAGCTCAGGGGCAGAGTGCATGCCTGACGTGCACGAGGCCCTGGGTTCAATCCCCGGTACCTCCATTGAAAAGAAAAAGAATAAATGAATATTTATACTTTTCACTTAGATCCAACAATTCTTAACATTTTGCCACAGCCCTTTTGTCTCTCTCCACACACACACACACACGTATGGTGTCTGCAGCTGGCTTCAGATGATTTCGCACACTTGCACACGTGCAGGCTGGGTGCAGGAGTGTGTCATTCGCAGTCAGCTGCAAACGTCACCTAATTCGGCCTCCAGTGGCTGGTGCCTGACAGCAGGGATGGTCTCCTGCTCTCATTTCCTGCCCAGAATCGTAGCCACGGCCACCCAGTGTTGTCGTAAGGTGTCTGGGAGACTACTTAAGATGCCGGGTTCTTTTTAAGAAAAAAAAACACCAAAAACTTCAGTGTTTAAGCATAGACTGAGGTCCCCTGTTGCCCCAGCCCCGTTCTGCCCTCCCCGGGAGGGTGCCCTGGCAGCCGTGTGCACCAGCAGGCTCTGCTCCACGCCCTGTTCTGAGCTGAGCCTGTGGGATGGGGGCTCTCTCCTTGTTGTGTGCAGACCTACCTCTGAAAAAGTTTCAACAGGGAATACACTCACATAGCCTCAAACTCTAAACAGAGGAAGCGTTCATTGAAAAGTCTCATGTTACCCCAGGCCCACCCTCCGCGTCTCCAGGGTGTGATCCCTGAGTTTCTAAGTAACACAAACGGCCCTTACTCTTCCTCTTTCGCACAAAAGGCAGAACACACACACACACATACTGTTCCACAGTCTGCTTTTTTCCCGATTAGCAACGTGTCTTTTCTGCTGTTCACAGAGGTGCCAGGGATTGAACCCAGGACCTCACACGCTGAGCAGGCACTACCGCTGGCTATGCCTCCCCCAGCAACTCGTCCTGACATTAACAGAGTGATTTCTGCGAACGTACGTGTAGGTACTGAATAATTCTGTAGTACAGTGAAAGTTTCTGTTTAATGTGATAGATCGATCAGGAATAAGGCTGCTATTTCTAATACAAATTGTGGGCAGTTTATTTTGAAGGCAGGACATCTAAAAGATAAACCGTGTATCTACGTAGGACTCTTCGAGGTTATGCAACCTTGGGTGCCCTTGAGGTTTCTGACTGACGCATGCTCCTCCGGGGCTTTGAAGACAGTGTTTTGATTAGAGAGACGTACCTGCGTACGTGAAACAGCCCGTTTCTCATTCAACACCTTGTGCTGCGGTGCGCCCTCTCATCTGGGGATCTCAAAGGACTAGTTACTTCCAACCCATCTACACGGGGCAGTGGCCAGCATTCTTCCTGTTTCACAGACGGGGAAACTGAGGCCCGGGGCCCGGTTAAAGGCGTGGCACCGTCATCATCGATGTTTTATTGGGCATCCTGGGGATGCGAGGCACCGAGTCTTGCGTCATTGCGGTCCCTACTTAGAAGCAGCCAGGGTTCCTTACCGGCCCCGATGCCGGTGCTCTGTCCTCCCCCACTCACCCAAGGAACCAAACTGTCCTGAGGCCTGGCAGAGTGACAGCTCTGAGAGCTAAGAGTTCCTCCCTAGTCCTCTGTGTGCTGGCTGAGCTGCGTGCTGGCAGTCCCACATCTGACCTCTCCGTCTCCACCTCCTTCTTCTTACCATCTGTTTTGAAGGAAGGTGTAAATTTCCTCTTTTTTCAAGGTGAGTTCTTCTACCTTTACGCTGGGCCTGAAACCTCCAGACTCCCTGAGACTGAACTTCGACCATCGCTGTCTCTCCAACGCCTTCAGTTCCGTTTCTGCCCACAGGCCCTGCGGCTAGCAATACGCAGGTGCGTCGTCGAGTTGACAGGCAGAAAGGAGCGACAGAACCAGACAAACGCCAGGCCTTCTTCAACCTTCCTGCTCTGGGTGGCGTCTTTCCTCCCTTCTCTGCTGGGGGTACATCTTTCTACCTGCTGCCTGGGATCCCCACAATGGCCCCCCTGTAGTCCAGTCTCCTGCAACGACGCCAGCAAGGGCCATCAACACTCAACCACGACGTTGCTCAGCTCTCGTTCTGGTTCTCGCTGGATGACATTACCCAAGCCTTTCTCAGAAATTCCTTCTTCTTGGAGGGCAGCAGGCACCATTTCCTGGGTCCCAGCTTCTTCTTCTCTTCCCACAGCCACGAGGCTCTTAAACTGTGACTTGGCGCTTCCACAGGTCTTCGAAGCCCCCGGTGACCGGTGACAACATCTGCCGGGTGCTTTTCTTACAGCCACGCTGTCCCCTTTCTCCGCGGGGCCAACATCCTAACTCTCCCCTCCACCGAAAGTGGCTGTCCCTCCTGATCACCCCATCCGGGAGGGTCACCTCTCCCGGTTAACACCTTCATGCTGCGCAGTCAAGTTTTATTGTTCCTTTCCCTTCACCCCATCGTCCGCACAAGTGCTCTAGATTTTTCTTTTCTAACCCTGAACGTTTCCAAGGCCTTCACAGTCACTGTTTTCTTTAGTTGTCCAATAAAATAATTTGAGTCTCCTGCCAAAATGACTGCAAGCTGCCCAGAACCTGGCCCCTCACTGGGCTCCTCTTCTAGGGCCCCCAGAGCGGCACCAGTCCAGCTGTCACTGTCGCCTCCTGTGCACACACCTGCCCTTCCTTCAC
Source organism: Camelus ferus (assembly GCF_009834535.1). Taxonomy (NCBI): domain Eukaryota; kingdom Metazoa; phylum Chordata; class Mammalia; order Artiodactyla; family Camelidae; genus Camelus; species Camelus ferus. Next base: position 1,315,884 of record NC_045702.1, on the reverse strand, counting down.
TCTTCAAGGCTCCCGTTCACACACAAAGGTAACAGCAGGCCAGAAAGATTAACAGACATTCCCGAAGACTTGAGATGTCACAAAAGGACTGGAAAAGCTCGGAGACCACCCTTTATGCTGGGACGTCAGCTGTCACTGCTTCTCTGGGAATGAGGCTCTTAAACCCCAGGCTGCACCCTTTCTCCAAGGCTACCTTTACTGGCACCCCCCCCCCGCCCCGTTCAGGCCTCCACTCACCACCCCCCGCCCTGCTTCCCGCCCGTCCTCCCTTCCTGTCCCCCTTCTTCAGTTAAAATTGTCAGCCCTTCTGCGGAGATGCCCTTCCCCACAGAGAGGTCTCTCACCTCACTGCAGTCTTTCTGCCCGCATCTCTTTCCTCTAGACCTTGTTGGTATCCCTACCTTTGCATAACCAAAAGATTTCTCCTCCTGAAATCAGAATCCTGCTGCTGTTCCTAGAACGTGGAACAGCTTTAGTTTTAAAAATAGTACCCTTTATTTATTTATTTACTTATTTTTGGCCTTGGCTACCCTTGGAAATGTCTCCTGTCTGGAATTCTCTCCACCCTCCGTGCCTCTTCTGGGAAGCCTGTCTTGACAACCACCTGCCCCTTTCGGATCCTGACTCGGGGGCCCCTCCCTTGGGCCTGGGGCCTGGGCACAGGGCACGGGAACTGCTGGTGTGTAGAGGCGCCTTCCACATAGGGCTGTAAGGTCCTAATGGGAAGAGGCCTGCCTTCTTTGACCTGTGCCCAGGTCATGCTGGTGTACGGTGGTGAGACAGGAAGGGGGCAGGGCACAGCCATGCAAGGAATGCCACAGCAATTAACATCAAAATGGTGAAAGGTTCAACCCCCAGGAGGCCTTGAGGCTCAGGATGATGAGAGATTTAACTTCCAGCAGATCTTGAGCTTCATTACAAGCCCATTGTAATATATTAACGTGGTGAATAACACACCCACGGGCACCATGGCAGTCCCGAGGCTAGCTACAAAAGGTCAGAGAGTGGGAAATGGCCAACTTCCTGGGAATCCCAGCCCCTTCCACAGGCTACTTAAGACGGGTCCTTCCACTTACTAGCATATGAAGCCACCAAGCCCATGAAAACCAGCAACACGGCGCCTTGCGGCCGCCCCTCCCTCTCCCTCTTCAGAAACAGCCGTACTCTGTCTATGGAGTGTGTACCTACTTTTAATCTGAGCACCCAACCCCCACACTTCATGGCCCGTCTCTTGCCTTTCAATGTCTCTCTCTGAATAAATGTACCTTCACTCAACTGCGGCTCGCTCTTGAATTCTTTCCTGCGCGAAGCCAAGGACCCACGCTTGGTGGGCACGTCCCAGGGGCTCAAACGAGACCTGGGACACAGCCCTCCTCACACCCCACATCTATTTTCCTGCATCAGTAGGTGTTCAATATATGCTCATGAGACCGATTAAGTGGATAAATAAAAGCATGCTCATCGGACACTTTATTCCAGCCTCTTAACTGTCTCACACCGCACTACTACAGAGTTCTGGGGGACTCGTGATTTCAACTTCATAAAAATGTTTTTATTTGTTTGGAAAAGTAATGATAAATAAAGTAACTATTTTATATCGAACAGAAAAGTTCAAACAATAGTGAAAATGCAAAAGAGGGAGAATGATGTAAAATCTCATTACTTAGATATAAACAACTGCAATAATTTAGTGTTTTCCAGTTTCCCATGTGTGTTTTAAAGCAGAATATGCCTCTTTGGCATAAGGATTATTTTGCGCAAACTTTCTTTTTTTTGAGAAACTGCAGAAGCAGGAGAAACTCTGAAAAGAGACTAGAAATTTACCCTTTTGTAGGGGAAACTTACATTCATAAGGGAACTCTCCATTTGTAAACGAGTCTCTCTCTTGGTACCAGGAAGAGGAGGCTGATTCTAAATCACAAGAATCTCTTGTCCGTGGAGAAGACAGCAGACGGGAATCTGCACTGACAACCTCGCCCCGGTTCGCTGTGCTTTTCCTGGTTCATCTCCCTTAACTGGCTTCCCCTCCCCCAACATCTTTCTTTGTCTTTGTGTGAAGATGCTATGCCGGATGGTGCTTGGGGCAGCCTGTGCAGTTTGCTATCTCCTACATTCCTGAAGTATACATATCAGTAAACTCCTTTCTGTGTTTCTCCTTTCTCTTTGATCATAGGGAGTCTCAGCCGAGAACTCAGAAGCATAGAGGGGAAATTATATGTACACACACACACACACACACACACGAATACAACTTTACAAAAATGGCATCACGTTATCTCAGTAGCGTGCTGGATACATGTGATGTTAGTAAGCGTAACTGCGCTATCATTTGTATGGCCTGCAAAGTATTCCTGGTAAGGAGGAACCGGTCATCTGCAAAGCTGTGATCAATAACCTCGCATGTATCTACTTTTTCTTTCTCTTTTCTTGAATTTACCACCTCAGGGCAAATTTTTGCAAATGTTACCCTCGTATTGAAGGATAAATTTCACAGAATAGTAAAAACTGCCTGTGTCACTCAAGACCTTCACCTGAGGTCCCTGGACCCTGGGGTGGGGGTGGCAGGGTGTGTGTGAATAGGTGTCTACGAGTTCCCTCCTGCCACTTGCACTTACTTTGCTGGGGAGAAGTCCGTGCCTTTCATCAGTTTCTTGACGAGGCCACGACACAGGAGAGTTGTTACTTACTGAGTGTTAGTGCGCGCCAAGCCCACACAGCTAACCTTCACGTCAAGCCTACTATCCCCATCTTGCAGTTGAGGAAACAAAGTCACAGAGTCTCCCCGCTCCTCTGTCCGTCCTACAGACCCGACCTATCGCGGCTTGGCTTCCCTCGCCCAGCAGGTTCCAGGCCCCAGTACCTTCCATGTCTCTGCCACCTCTGCTCGCTGTCCCCAGGCCCACCGGGTGCCCTTGTACCTTGTCCTCACTTCTCTCCAAAGGCCTTCACACCAGTTCAAACCCCTGCTGTTGCATTTTGAAGTGACCTTCCAGTGAAGTAGGATTCCAGCAGCACCGCCCCATCGGGGCTAACACTGACTTTGGAATAAGCCTTTAATCTTCTCTTGAGAGATCGTCTCACAGAGTTGCTTAAACATCGCCACTCCTTTAATTTCCAAGGTATTTTTTCCTGTTCTCCCAGAAACACACCCGGTTGCCTTGTTTTGCACTGGTTGATTTTTCTCATGTACAGTTCAGCGCGTTGACAGATGTTTTAATAACTATTTTATCTATTTATGTTTTGGAGCGAGGTAAGGAAAGTTATTTGTGGCCAGCCTACCACTTACTATTTAAAATTCATGTCTTTGTGCTGTCTGCGTTTCAAGATTAGCCCACACTTGCTGCAGGGACCCATTTTCATGGGAGCCGTCGCAGGACAGCACTGTCAACACCGAGGGAAGCCGACTCCGGGCCGCGGGCGGGTGCGGTGACACCGGCCGCGGCTCTGCCCTCCTCGGACGCGGATTTATATAACCTGCCGAGAAAGGCACAGACGACTGACTCAAACGCTCTTCCTTTGGCCAACTGGTCACCTGCCACGAGCTCCAGGTGAGACAACGAGGGTTTAAGAGACAGACGGACCCGGGGGACGCAGGGAACACGGGGACCGCGGGCCCCCGGCTTTCCCGGCGCCCCAGACCGCGGCACGGACCAGCGGGCGGGAACCGGGCTCCGGGGTCGGGGACGCAGGGACGCGGGGACAGGGGCGGGGACGCGGGGACCGGACGCTCGCCGGCCGCACAGACGCGCCTGCGCCAACTCCACTCACGCCACCGTCCGACTCCCGCGGTGGGGCCTCCACTGCGCACGCGCGCCGGCCGCCGCGCCCTGGGCCCCGCAGAACCTTCGGGAAGGCGGGGGCAGGCGGGCGGAGCGCATGCGCGGCGTCGGGGCCGGGCGGAAGTGCCGCCGCCGCGCCGCCGCCGCGTGACGCACTTCCTGTTTGTTGTTGGAGAAAGGAGAGAAAGGAAAGCGCGAGGACCGTCGCCGCCGCCTCCACCAGCGCCCCCGAGCCGAAGCCGAGGACACCCGGCCGCCACCCCGCCGCGCCTCCCGCCGCCGGCTCCCGAGTCCTTGGTGAGGGCCGCCGGCAGCCGGGGGGCGGGCCCGGCCGCCGACGCGACCCGGCCCTGGCCACGGCGTGTGGGGGCCGGGCCGCGGCGGGCCGGGGGTCGGGGACGCGGGGGGCAGGGGCCCGGAGGCCGGGGCCGGGTGTGGGGCCGCCGGCCGGGGTGCGGGGGAAGGGGTCCCCGGGTCGGGGGCCGTGTTTGGGGCAGGCTTCCCGCCCGCCTTACCGGTCCCTTCTCAGGCCCCCTTCCCCCGCGTCCTTGGGGCCCCGAGCAGGCGGTTGGGGGTGGGCCCGTGCGGGCGGCGGGTGCGGGGCCGAGGTCGCTCCGCGTCTCGCTCGGCTGCGGCCGGAGCCGGGGGCCGGGGGCCTGCAGCAGGGGAGGCTTGTTTTTAACTCTTTAAGGTCCCACGTACATGACCCTAAAACCAGGTGGAGGTAGGTTTGTAGGAAGAGAGAAGCTCGCGGGAGGTCGCGCTGCCAAGTACGGAGACCGGGAAGCGGGCGAGGGGAGGCCGGGCCGCGTATCTGGGACTCCCCGCTGGCTTTCCCAAAGTTTCTTAATTTTCGAAATGAGATGCCTGGCTTTCAGTCTACTGGAAGAGCCAGTTTGTTTGGCTTAGCTTCAAGGTGTGCGGCAGTTTATATAACTCAAGTTTATATCAACTTTTGCCCAAGTTAGGAAAGAATTAACGCAAGAAGTGGAAATTGTGAACCTCGTACTGTCGCAGAAAGTTTTCAGAGATGTATGGCTTGCTAGTCAGACATGAAAGCTTCGTTACTAACTCCCGTGAATCACGGAAAGGCCCTTGTGGAAAAATCCCACCGCCTCCCCGGGGAAGAGTAGGCTGACGGCGCCCTTTGTATTCTCAACGTTTTTTATTTTAGTTGTGGATTCGTAGTACTGTTTTATGGCTGAAATGTTTTAAGGGAATTAGTTGATTTATTGGAAGTTAGGGTGAATGACCAAAAAAGGAAAGAGAAACAAACTCTTAACCATTTGAACTTGTTTATTTGCTGATTGTTCTTCAGGTTTTACCCACACGTTGTAAGTAACTATGTGCATCAGAATGTTTTCCCAGTATCTGGAAGGAGTCGTGTACTCCCTCTGCCCAGACTGCCCCGTCCTCTGATTCTGTCTGGGAGGTTTAACCCAGGCTTTACTTGCTCCCAGGAAGAGACCCCAGCTCCCATGGGTTTAGGACTTTAGTGTTTGTGTGGTCCCTAATAAAAATGAGTGCCCTTTGTGCATACTATCTAGTGAGCTGTGGATTTTTTGGGTTATGGAGAGTATGAATTTGGGGCATAAATTGGCTCGGTCTAGTGGTTTGTAGGTGCGAATGACTTGACAGGAAGCGGGAGAACAAAAGGGGATGAGGAGCCGCTTTCCCGAAATGTGTCTAACAGGCTCGGTGTGCTGTACAAGACAGGCGAGTTGGGAATTGAAGAGCTTTTAAGGAATTTGGCATGTGGTGAGTACCCTCTTCGAAATAGCAGTATTTTAAAATTCGTTTTCTTGACTTGGAAGCGGTAAATCCGGGAGATTCTGGCTGCAGAACTGAAACTCACCTGGAGGCCTGGGTAGAGAGTATTGTTTGAGTAATACTCTGAGTACTCAGTTAGGGATGGGGAATTGTAGTGTGAAACCTGTAACCAAGTGGCATACAGTAGTTTTCCTCGCAAAGCAAGCCCGTTAGTTTTCAGGTGTTAGGACCAAGGGTGAAAACGTTTACCCTCGTGTCAACTCTGTTTTGGACAGTTGCAAACAAGGAAGTTGTACTGCTCACCAATGCCGTTTTCAGCCAGGATTGGGGTGGGAGCGATTATGTGCATTTTTTAGTTTCTAAGAGGGCAGAGTTATTTTCATCTGGGGTTTTCTGGATCGCAGTGTAATCCTCACCATGTCACCTTAGTGATTTTGGCGTTACTTCTCTCAGGATTTTTAGAAAACTTTTTTTTTGTGGGAATGATCTTGAATTTAGGATGGTGTTCTGTGCTTAAACTCTGCTTTGCTTAAAATTTGTCCAGGACACCACCCAGCGGTGGAAGCCGGGTAACTGCGACTTATCAGTGAATCAGGACAGGGTCAGTGGCAGGATTAAGAAGGGCTGTAGTTATCGCTGGTGAATGGAATTTAAGAGAATTTCACACTTCAAAAAAGTGAAGTGAGAGAAGAAAAATGAGATTGGTGAAAATAAGAACACTGCTAAAAATGATAATGTAGGAATAGAAAGGCAGTTTTAAAGCCTCTGAAGAAAATGGTTACTGGATGTGTCAGCTAGAAAAATCTTGATGTTTTTATTATATATGATAATAAGGTTTTTTTCTTTCGAAGTTTGTATTTTTAGTGGGACATACAAAAACCCAGTTGACTTTTTAGGTTTTTTTTGTTTTGTTTTAGTATTTTTTATTGACGTATAGTTAGTTTATAATGTGTAGATTTCTGGTGTACGGCATAGTCATGTAGGAACATACGTGTATTCGTTTTCATATTCTTTCACCATAAGATACTACAAGATACTGAATATAGGTCCCTGTGCTATACAGTATAAACTTGTTTTGCTTTTGTTTTGATTCTATTTAAGAAAGAAGTAAATTTTGGAGGCCGCTCTGGAGCGGGAGTGAGCGCCTCTCTGCTTGAACAAAGAATAAAACTTTGCTTCTGAACCGAAAAAAGAAAATAAATTTAAAAAACAGTCTGTTTTTAAGGTGGGGGAAATGCTTTCTGAAAAAACAGTGAAAGCAGACACATCTGTGAGGGTTGCAGGGCGTGTCACAGCAGAGAGGATCTAAGCTGCGTCGTTCACCTCGTTTCAAAAGCTGTACCTTATTCAGGCATAGCTCAGGTTTCTCTTAAAATTGTTACCCTTTCTAAAATTTGTAAGGATTTTTTGATCATTCTAAATAAAAAGCAGCAACCATTGCAGATGGCTGTGAGGCAGTAGAACTATTTGTATGTCAGAATACTCCAAGTAGTTTAGGATTCTTAAACTGTTACAAGGGTCAGTTGTCTTTGGAAGGGCGACTTCCTCAGGCAGCAGGTGATTTTGTGCCCTTTAAAATTCTCGTCCTGCCTTTGTCAGCAAGGTGCTGAGAGTTTGCTGGATGTGTGGGGTGGCACACCCGGGCCTCCTGTGCACTCCTTCAGGCAGGCTTGGAATTTGAACGTCTGTGTTCCTTCACGGCCAGAGCATTGTCTTGCACCTGAGTGCTCAGAAAATACTGGTTGAATTGGATCCCTTTTCCTGGTTTGTCTGTTCCTCCATTACCCTTCCGTAGTTACTAATGGAATCCAGAGGTCAGGAAAGTTGGTGGAAAAGTGCATCTACAAATTCAGTTTACAAGTACCTGGGCTGAGTACCCGCCAGGTGTTATAACCAAGGCTGAGTACCTGCCATGGATTATAGTTTATTTTAATGGAACGAGGTTAGTCATGCCTGTAAGTGTCTAATAGGTGATGATTGCTAGTTGAAAAAATGGTCTTGGATCTTGAATTATAGAGGAAGTAACTTCTTTGTTTCAGGAATACTTCAGGGCATATCAGGTAAGAGCAAAATATGTAAGCAGGTGATCTGTAATAAGGAATATTGATTGATTTCTGTCTTCCTCTTACCTATGTGTGTGCTGAGAATCTTTCAGATAATGAAATGATATGTAGGATACTTGTCCAGATTTACTATTTATTTATTTATATTTATTTTATTTTTTTATTGAGTTATAGTCATTTTACAATGTGTCAAATTCCAGTGTAGAGCACAATTTTTCAGTTATACATGAACATACATATATTCATTGTCACATTTTTTTTTGGCTGTGAGCTACCACAAGATCTACCATTTCTTTTTAAATTTGCCTGCTTTCATTCCATTAGGTAGGTAATATTGCACAAAATCAGTTTCATGTCATGACATGAATTTAACCTTTAGAGAGACTATTCTCTTTAAAATTTCTCCTTTTCCAAGTTAGTAGATGTAATGAGTTTATTTGCTGGTTTTTTAAGCTAAAGGTAAGGAATGTGTTCAGTGGACAAACTGCATTGTGTAAAACAACGTATAATGAGTACCAGTCTATGGGTGAATAGTATGAAAGGCTTTCTGGAAGGAGGAAGGTAATTTTCCTCCCTTCAGCTCCAGTTTCAACATCGAGTCTCTTGGATTGGAAAGGAACAAAGGAGCAACTTTTATAGCAAGCAGAGCAGGGTTTCTTAGGGTTAGATGGAGAGAGATTTCAGAAAGGTCTCGTGGGTGGAAAAACGATCACTTAAGCCCAGTTACACACCTTTTATGTGTGGATGGCCAAGATTTGGGACAGAGCTAGCAGAAGGCCTCGGAATGCAGGTGTCTGGGCCACGCAGCGAGCTTGAGTAAGTTGACTCAGGGACGATCTTGTGGAGGCGAGGAGGGTGATACATTTGTAACAGTCATGTGGGGCACTACACTTTTTTTAAGTGTTGTTAAGAAAATGGGCCATATGTAATGACTTGGAAATTCTCCTTCAGAAATCATTAAAACCAAAATTGTATAACTCAAGGGGGTCGGCTAAGCTATTCGAAAAAAACTTGGCGTTTTAGAACTAATTCACCACAGAGCACCTCAAATAGCCAAAACTTGGATGTATTTTCCAGAGTCCGAGGTGACAGGAGGTGCAGTTTTCTGGGTGAGAATGCATGGAAGGAGGAGGGATATGCGCCTTATATGTAGACAGATGAGGTCTTGGGAGATGACTCTGGCCCTGCCTCTTCCTTGGGATGGACCTGTAGGCTGCTTCCTCATCTTTGCCTGTCCCACAGGGCTCGCTTCTGTCTTCTGCTTTCTTTTTCTGTAGGGGAAGTGGGTTAAGTTAAATTTGTACTGTTTTAATGGTGTCCGTGAATGTTTTAAGTTTAACTTACATTTTTGTTTTGGAGAGTGTTATCTTTGTAGCTAGATCTTTTGTCTGCTGCATCCTGGGCTGCATGCAGGTGATTCAAGGGGGCTGTATTGTATTTACTTACCCATGAATTCAGAAGAACTTGGAGTGGTGAGATAGGTCAAGGAAAGTAAAGCGAATGAAGTGAATTTTTGAAGGTAGCAGAGGGGTTTAGGAACCTGTCAAGTGTGTTTCTAGTACTTTTCCAGTGACGCACAGGTGTAGATGTTCATGATGCACTTTTTCCTCCTTTTAATAGAAGGAAAATCTCAGGTTTTTACCCAGACTTTACTTTCAAGAACTGTCTGGTAATAAAGTAGAACTTGTAAGTGCACTCAATAATGGTTTAATTCACCTGTACGGTAATTGTAACCCATGCTAGCTGATTTAGCTTTGGCAGCCAGAACTTGGTTTTGGGTGTTGCTTGAAGTGTGCACCCCAGTAGTGAAATGGGTGTTTGAATTCCCACCCAGAAGGAGCATCTTGGGTCCTGTGTGTGTATACCCTCTGCTCTTTCTTGTTGTAATTGTAAGATCTGGAGGAAGTGATAGTCTTGGATGGGCAGGATTGGACTCGTAGGGGTGGAAGTGGGAGTTGGTTGCTGGTCTAGAGAATAGGGAGCAGGGACGGCCTCTTGGAGGCAGAGGGGATCTGTATTGTGAGGACTCCAGCAGCACTAGCCCTCAGGTGAACAAAGCTCCAGATCACAGGACTTGTTTCTGTGCTGGAGGGACTGCAGAAATGGGAGTTTAGAGAAGCGGGAGTTCATCTTTCCAGAGAGGAGCTAGTTGGTGGTCGCCTGGGTGCATGCAGCGATGCGGGCGTCTGCCTGGCAGGAGGCCTGGGTCAGAGTGTGTAACACGGGCGTGTGCTGTGTGTGCAGTACCTTTTTCGCATTTTGCTGCTGTGCGTGGGTTCTCATGGCTCGTCTTGGTAGGTGGACTGGCAGTGTCAGGCTCACATTCTGGGTGGATGTTTGTGTCAGTCACCTGAGGTGTTGTGTGAAATGCAGGTTCACAGGCTAGCCATGCTGCTGGGTGAGATGGCGTCTTTCGGAATGGAGCCAGGAATCCTCATCTAGGCGCGTGCCTTTTTCCCCTTCTCCATGCACACTGCGTGCCCGTCTCTCTGGTGTCTGTACGTGCTTCTTTCTCTGCAGCCCTTACTTTGCTTCATTTCTCAACACCATTCAGTGTCCCGTGTTGGTAGAAGCCCTATTTTTTTACACTTGGGGGGTGGGGAATTAGGTTTATTTACTTTTTTTTTTAAATGGAGGTACTGGGGATTGAACCCAGGACCTCATGCATGCTAAGCTCGCGCTCTACCGCTGAGCTAGATCGTCCCCATTTGAGCTAGACCACCCCCAAGAAGCACTGTTGACGTGCGGCTTTCTTCCAGCTTAGCAGTGGATGACACCCTTGGACATCCCCATGTTGAAGGAGTTATTAGGAGACATGGTTGAGGCTTGACTTCCAGTGATCCCAGTAAGCCTTTGTCAGATGTGGTTAGAAAAGTTAAGAGGCCCACAATTAAGTGGAGAAATGGGCAAAGGATGTAGACTCAGGGAGCACTTACAGAGAGCTCTGAGCTGGGAGAGACGCTCAGCTCCATGAGTGCAGAGCAGTCAGATAGGCTTCACCTAACTGGTTGGAAAAATGAAACAGGTTAGTGATTGTTTCTGAGGGCTGAGGCTCAGGCCCAACGTGAGGCCGAGAACACTGGCTAGGATGGCAGTTGGTAGTCTCTGTGGAAGACAGTTACGCAGTCTTTTTTTTTTTTAGCTGCATAAATTTTTTGATGCAGAAATTTCTACATCTTGCCTAGAGAGATGGTTCCTGTCACACAGCATTGATGAAGACGGCAGCTCTCACTGGAGCACCCGGGGGTGATCTTGACTCCTAGCTCCCCGCTGTGGTGTTTGACCCAGACCTGTACTTGGCCTTGGGTTACCCAGCGGGGAAGTTAGGCTGCAGTAGTGTCTACCTACTGCTTAGACCAGTGCTTGACACGGAAGCATTCAAATACCACACATGTTCACCGTGCCCTCCGCCCTGCAGGGTGTTTTTCATTTTAAAATGGGAAATTGTGGATGGTAAATATTTTTTCCAAAACGGCCCTGCCAGTTCTCAGCCACTCAGGGGAAGGCCTCGTGTCGACTTGCCAGCTGACTGTTCTGCTGTTGGTATCTCCACTGTCAATTTTTTTGTCCTGCTACATAGATTTTTGATTTTGATAATTTATCCTGGATTTAAAAAAATTTTTTACTGATGTGTGATTGACATGGAAGAGGTGTACAGCGTGTTAGTTTTACACATTTGCATGTTGCTGTGTGATTACTACAGTAGTGCAGCTGGACGTTCATCATGTCCCATGATCATCCTTGTATTTTCTGATTTCACATGGATTCATTATTTGCCAGTTTCCACTTTGCATGCTCTACCAAAAGTTAAGAAAAAGCTAGTAATTTAAATGGCCCCAGTTCCGCTCACAGTTTCACTGAAGAAGGGTGAGCAGGTCCTGCCTGTGTGAAGGGCCAAGAGGTGCGGCTTCTGGGAGCAGTTGTGGTAGGGGGGTGTGGGGGTGGTGTATTTAGACCATTGATGTTTAAAGTGATTATTGTTATTATTGTTGATGCTTTGGTCTTCCACACCGTTTCTGCCTTTTGTGGTTTAAATGGAACATTTTACATACTTTCATTTTCTCTTCTTTCTTAATGTATGTTTTTAAAACTTAAAATGGTTGCCCTAGAGTTTGCAGTACACAGTCATGAGTGCTGCGCGGCTCTGGAGGTAGTCGGGCACTGGACCACCACACTTTCCTAAGTCTCCCTTCCCCGCCCTTGTGTCGGCCTTGTTGACTGCACCTACCTGTACATGGGCTCAGGTGTGCACAGAAGCCTGCACAGCCGAGCACATCGCTGCTCTTGTTCGAATACACTCTTATCTCTTAGATCAACTAAACCTAAGAAAAGTAAGTTTCTATCTGACATCTACTTATTTCTTGTCTAATGCTCTTTATCTAGATCTGTGTTTCTGATCTATATCGTCTTCCTTCTCTCTGAAGAACTTTTAATATTTCTAACAGGACAGATGTGATGCCAACAAATTCTTCTTTTTCTTTGCCAGAGAATATCTTTATTCTTCACTTCTGAAGGATAACTTTGCAGCTACAGGATTCTAGGTTGGTGCCCTGCCACCCCCTTCTCAACACTTAAGATCTTTCATTCCGTTTTTTTTCTTTTTTTTCCCACCCCACTCTACTAGCGTAGGGGAGGGGTTTTTCTTGTCTGGCTTCTTCCAAGGTGTTTTGGTCTTGGATTTTTCTGAAGTTTGCATATAATAAGCGTAGGCTTAGGTTTTTTTTGTTTTGTTTTGTTTTGTTTTGTTTTGTTTTGTTTTGTTTTAATTTATCCTGTGTGGTGGTCTCTGGTCTTCCTGGATGTGTGGTTTGGTGTCTGATGTGAATTTGGGGGAAATTCTGTCATTGCTTCAGGACTGACTCGTGCTTGAAAACATTGCTCCTGTTCCCTTCTGGTGACCTCCTTATGTGTGTCCCACAGTTCTTGGGTGTTCTGTTTTTGTTTTAGTCTCTTTGTTTTTCAGTTTTTGAGGTTTTTATTGTCCTATCAGATTCCTCAGTTATGTTCCTTTCCCCCTCCCCTTGACTGAAGCACCAGGGCGTTTTTCCCTCCAGTATTTACTCTGAGGAATTGGTAGCACTCCTAGAGGTGAAACTCAAGACACAGTCCCAGCTGTGGGACTGGGCGCTGAGACGCCACGGGTCGTCCCGGGAAGGAAGGGGCTTGGCGGGGCCCCTCCCGCTGCTCTGGGCGCCGCTTCCTTTGTAGCGCTCGCTGCAGAACACATTGGATGAGATTTTCACTTTCTTCTTTTTTTTTTTTTCCTGTAAAATTGAAAATCCTCTTTGTATTTCTTTTGGTTAGTGAAAACAGGTACTAATGTGGGTCTTTCTTACAAGTGACATGTTAAGGGAACTTTGGACTCTGGAAAAGCAAGGGATACCTGTATTTGTAAACCAGTCTAGGGGTAAAAGACTGCAGGGGCTGGGCATCGGGGGAGATTCTGCACGGAACCCCCACCTGCCAGGGGGGAAGGGCACTGCCAGGGCCTTCTGGCTGGTCTCTCCTCCTGACTGTGTCCCTCGAGATGAGCTGATTATGGTGTGAAACCATCGTAATTGGTAAGTACATACAATATTCTAAATTTCCTCATTTGTAATTTTACTTTTGGCTTTAATGTACATGGTAGTAGGGCAGGTGCAGGCAGACCTCATTTTGTAGTGCTTTGCTTAATTGCACTTCTCAGAGTCTGCCTTTTTTTTTTTTAAACAAACTGAAGGTTTGTGTCAACCCTGCCTCTGTCCAGTCTGTTGGCCCCGTTTTCCCAACAGCATTTGTTCACATTGTGACACTGTCACACTTTGGTAATTTTTGAGGTATTTTGAATTACTTTGTTTGTTACGATGATCACTGATCTTCGATGTTATTGTTGTAATTGTTTTGCGGCTCACAAACCACGCCCATCTAAGAAAGCGAGCTTGATTAATAAATGTTGTGTGTTTTGACTGCACCACTGAGGGGCCATCTCTCCCCGCCACGTCCGACCTCCTGATATTCCCTGAGACTCAGCAATATTGAATTAGACCGGTTAATTACTCCTTAGTGGGCTCTGCTCAAGTGAAAGGAAGAGTTGCATATCTCTCACTTTAAATCAGAAGCCAGAAAGGGAGGCCTGTCAGGAGCTGCCATAGGCGGGGAGCTAGGCCTCTAGTGCCAGACAGCCAAGTTGTGAATGCAGAGAAGTTCTCAAGGGAATTAAAAGTGCGCCTCCAGTGAGCCCGCCAGTGGTAAGAAAGTGAAATAGGCTTACTGCTGTTAGGGAGAAAGTTTCAGTGTCTGGAGAGAAGATCAGACTAGCCACAGCATTCCCTTAACCAAGCCCTCACCCAGCGCACGGTGCTAGTGACCCTGCTCAGTTCTGTGAAAGCTGGGAGAGGTGAGACAGCCCACAACAGTTTGGAGCCAGCAGAGGTTGGTCCATGAGGTTTGAGGAGAGAATCCGTCTTCATAAAATAAAAGTGCAGGTGAAGCAGGAGATGCAGGCTGGCAACCTCCTCCAGAAGGTCCAGCTGGGCTGATGCAGGCCCGCACTGAGCTGCGGGTTTGTGGTGAGGCGGCGTTACACTGAGGGCGGTGCCGGCTAGGACGGCAGAGAGAAGTCAGCGCCTGGCTGCAAAGAACAGGCTGCCTCTGGAATGCAGCTGGTGACTTCAGTTGAAGCCAGTGCTCATTTACCATTTCAAACCCCAGGGTCCTTAAGAATGATGCTAAGTCTACTCTGCTGGCGCTCTGTAAACAGAACAAAGCCTGAGTGGCAGCACACCCGGTTACAGCGTGGTTACTGAATATTTTAAGCCTGCTTTTGAGATCTACTCAGAGATAAAGATTGTGTTCAGAATATTACTCTTAGACAACGCACCTGGTGACCCAAGAGCTCTTGTGGAGAGGGACGGTGAGAGTCATGTCGTTTTCATGCCTGTAACAGCGTCCACTCTGCAGCCCACGGATCAGGGAGTACTTTGAATTTGCATGTGTTAAACAAATACATTCATAAGGCTGTAGCTGCTGTAGACTGATTCCTCTGATGGATCTGGGAAAAGTAAGCTGCAAACCCTCTGGAAGGGATTCACCATCATAAATTCATCAAAGAACAGTTACTGTTCATGGCAAGAGACCAAAACATCAACATTAATAGGAATTCAGAAAAAGTTGACTCTAACCCTCATGGATGATTTTGGGGGTTCAAGACCTCAGTGCAGGAAGGACGTGGTGGAAACAGCAGGAGAACTGGGATTAGACGGGGGGCCTGAAGCTGGGGCTGAACTGCTGCAGCCTTAAGATAAACGTGCACAGAAAAGGATGAGCAGAGCAGGTGGTTTCCTGAGACGGAATCCTCTCCTGGTGAAGGCGCTGTGACGGTGTCCCGATGACAACGAAGCGTTTAGAGTGTGACAGAACCTTAGCTGATAGGGCAGGGTCTGAGAGGATTGAGTCCAGTTTTGAAAGAAGTTCCCCTGTGGGTAAAACATCACACAGCACTGCCTGCTACAGGGAATCTTCTGTGAAAGGAAGAGTCAGCCAATGAAGCAAACTTCGCCTTATTTTAAGAAATTGCCACAGCCGTGCAACCACCACCCCTAGCAGTTGTCAGCCATCAGCATCAAGGCAAGACCCTCCACCAGCAGAAAGATGCTAAAGCTCAGATGATGGTTAGGTTAGCTTTTTGTTTTCTCAAACAATAAAGTGTTTTTAAATTAAGGTATGCATACTGGTTTTTTAACATAGTGCTATTGCATCCCTAACAGATTGCAGTGTAAAGTATCTGTATGCACTGGGAAGCCCCAAAAAGTGTGTGACCCACTTCACTGGCTTCACAGTGATGGCCTGGAACTGCGCACACGGCATCTCTGAGGCATCTGGACATAATTTATAAATACGCATGCATGCACGCCTTTCCACCGAGGTGGTACTCAGATGAGTGGATACTGCTGGACTTGGATGTGACATGCTTTCTCAGAGTCCTGACGTGAAGGGGGTTAGATTTATTGGAGGAGGCAGTTATTTTGGGTTAATAGTTACTAGGGTAGACAGTGGCTTTACTGAAGAGGGCGAGTTAAATCTTTTTCACTTGATTAGGCCTATTTTGTTGGAAACTGCATAGATTAACAAATTAGTTGTCCTAAGAAGCTTTTTTTCCTTAATTCAGAATAAAAGCACTGCTTTCCTATAGCTTCCTTAACACACAGTAGGTGGTGTCCGTGGGAAGTTACAGGAAAGATGATGAGTGCAGTCTGAGAGCACCTCCCCGCTCCTAACCCGGGGTCCGAGGTGACTTCTGTTAGGATGCTTCCCACTGGCTCCGACTGAGGACTGTGCCCTCTACCTGTGCTTTCCAGGACGGACGCCAGTAGCCACTCTGGCTGCTGATCCCTGGAAGTGCGGCTCCTGTGCCAGAGGGAATGAGTTCTCAAATGGTATTTGGTTTTAACGACTTGAAGTTTAAGTGGCTGGTCTGGCTGGCGGGTTCGTTTGTGGGCAGTGCGGTGTGAGGCGGTGCTTGCTGACTGCGTTCCCACCTGCTGAGGTCCTAGTGGGCACGTTGCTCTGCCTGCTCTTCCCGCAGGGCCCTGCGCTGCCCCCAGCGCTGAGGGGCGTGCGCTGGCTTCTGGGTGGGAGCATGTTGCCCTTGACCCAGGGAAGGCGGCGGAGGGGGGGGTGCTCAGTCCTTCTGAGGGCCTGTATTTTCCCGGCATTCCCTGTCCTCCTGTGATCCCCGAACGAGGGAGATGAGAAGAAAGGCAGGTCAGGAGACCGGCTCCTGGTGTGGTCCCCAGTGCCGACCGTCATGGGAAGGCCGTGGGAAGTGTCTCAGTGCCATGGACGGCATCCTTCTGAAAATAAAGGCATATATTCGGTGCTTTAGAAAGATGGTGTTAGAAGGACTGAAGCTAAACGAAGGTTTGTGTCAATGGGAAATAGTCTCTGTGTGAAATAGTATTTGTATGCTAGCCTGTTACCTGTTGGTTTACTTAAAATTGTTTTGGAGCTGGGTAGTGCTCCTAGGTTTTGAGGGTCCTTTTATCATCTCATCTAATGTATGTTAAATATTGGGCATTTAATGTATAGACTTTGTTTTTTTGTTTTTTGTATTTTTTAGTGTATAGGTTTATCAGTTTTTTAAAATAATGCTGTTAATATTTAGAAATACTGACTTCTGTAGGGAAATTGCTGATACAAATGTGTAAGTGGCTTTTTGTGTAAAACTCTGGGGTTAGTCAGAAGTAACGTGAACGCAATTAACCTTTCTTGGATTTTGTCAAATTTTAAATTGTTTCTTTTGTGCGGGATTACTCCGAAGCAGCGGGAAGTGAATTGACCTGTGGCTCCCGCTGCGGGTGGCGGCTGTGGTAGCAGTACTCGAGCCAGCTTTTCAGATCTCAGGTCTGAGGTCTTCAGCACCTTACTGGGATCTCCATTTCTAGACCTTGGAGTATTCTCGTGTTACTGTTGTGGAGCACATTTTTATCTGAATGTCTTCAGAGTTGGTAACCTGGCTGGCCCTTCTTAACACTGAAGAGATGGCGTTGATGTGAAGAGTGTGCTCGTGTGAAGCCCTCGGCCCTGGGCTCGCTTGTCCTGGTGAGCTGAGTTGGCAGTGCAGTTTGGCCCCGAGGGTGGGAGCTCTGCAGGCAGACTGTGGGCTTTGAGTTTACTGGAACCTTGGGCAGTGGCCTGAATTCCTCTGGCTGCCCCGGTCCCCACAGCTGTGCTTGTGACAAGGGTTTGTGCTGAATCAGAAGGCCCGGTGCGGGAGCCCCCGGCTCCTTCTCACCTGGTAGAGCCGTCATTAGTACTAAACTGAGCAGGATGTAATTACGCAGATTGAAAAGCTTTTTAAAATTGTTGTGTTTTCAATGGAAATAGAAGGAAGTCTTTTGACATTTTTCATACAACAGTTGTGGCTGTGCATGGAACCTTTCCAGTGACATTTCATTGCTTTAGAGAGTGACCCTCAACAGCTGTCAGAGCATCTCCTCGCTCTTCTACTCTATCCTCCGTCTCTCCTGTCGTGGCTCTGATTTGGACATGCATCTCTCCAGAATGTTTTGTTAACGGATCTCCCCCAACCCCGTCATCTCTCTCTTCCTTTGGAACTCTGCTTGCTTTGCACCATACGCGCGACCTTTTCAAATCCGCCCCCGCTTACACTGATGCTTAAGAGCCCTTAGAGTTGAAAAGTCCTAAATTTTGAGCATGTTCTGAAATTCTTCTTCTGTTTTTTGTCTTGAGCCCTTGCTAGTAAACGTCATACTGAAATCTCTTGACATACTGACTTCTTGAGTTTCACGTGAGCTGTGTGCTTGTATCATGTTTACTGCGCATAAGCTGTGCTTTTGTCTGAGGTTTTCCCTCTCTGCTCAGGGGGCTGCTTCCTGTCCTTCAGTTCTTCAGTAAGTGGAGTGTTCCTTTAAGCCTTCTTTGCTACGCTGTCTCCACAACCTCTCCGCAGCACACCTTACACACTTCATTGTATGTGCACGTCTGTCTCCTACAGTTGGTGACTTGGCCCCAGAAGTAGCATATGATTGTTACAAATGTTAAATTTATATAGTGAAATGCACTCAAACCACATCATTGTTTTTTCCTGGGACTGAATGTGTTGGTGATATAATTGATACCCAGAAGGTTTTGATGTGTTAGGACAGTGGGCCAGGATACCCAGGGTGGACTTTATGGGGCAGGCCGTGCCCCCCACCTGTCTGAGGAGCCACAGGTGCAACAAGGGAGTGACAGGCTGGACAGTGACCAGAGGCTTCTGGGCTTTCCTGGGAGTCAGGAGGGAAGTGGGGAACAGTCTTCTGTTGGCGACAACTGGAGTGTCTCCTCGATACAGTGTTGGACTCTGGGTGCCCAGGGATTGCGGTTTTGGGGCTTGCTCATGGCCGAGGCCAGGGCGGTGGTTTGGGGAGTAATTGAAAGAGACGTAAGGATGTGCCAGCCTGGAGAGTAAAATAGGAAGTAGAGCTCTTGAATGTGTGAAGACAGCTGCACGGAGGGGACATTGAGCTGCGCTGTGGGCCCTGAATGGAGACCAGGCGTGGCCGTTCTGTGGGGCCCGCTGCGGAGCTTCGTGAGGGGAGCCCAGGGCCACCAGACAGCGGGCTGCTTCCGGGAGTGGGTTCAGCAGCGACAGTGGGGACGGGTTAGTGCTTAGGCGGTGGCGGTGCTTTCTGCGGCGAGGCTTAAGTGATTTCTGTCAAGGCCCTTTTTGTTTAACGAGGGTGTGGACGCTGCCAGTCACGTCAGTGCTCTGAGAGCCGCAGTGTTGGGGTTTCAGGATGAGAGTTTTCCAGTGCTCACATTTCTCCTGCATTTGTCTGCTGGAATTCTGTGAAAAGAGTGTTGGCTCAACAGCTGTCAGGGTACAGAGGCAGTCTGCACAGGAGAGGCAGTGCGGTGACGTAAACGCTCGGTGGTGGTGGTGGTGCTGGTCCGTGTGTGCGCCATGCCCGGCAGTCCCTCCAGTTACGAGATGAGCGAGTGCTGGGAGCAGTGTGTGTCCTGGGAAGTGCGACTGCCGCCGCCGTGTGTTCACACGTGAAAGTGGAAGGTAGCTCCTGGGTCCTCATCGCAAGGAGAGGCCCTCTGTCTTGTCCTGTGTCTGTGATACGATAGGAAGCTCACCAGGGAGTCCTGCGTGCTGTGTGTACCCTTAACCGAGCGTGCTCTGTGGCGGGTTGTTTCAGTAAAACGGGCAAGAAAAAGGTGCGTGGCCGCCCAGAGTGCCCGCTGGTCTGTGGGGCTTCATCCAGGGGGTGTTCCGGATGCCCTTTTGACATGGCTGTACTTCTCTTTTTGAATTAAAAAAAAAGTGAAAGTAACTTTATTTTGAAACCATTTTGTATTTACAGAATAGTTGTAGAGTCTGCCTGCCTGCTTCTTACCCAGCTGTCATTAATATAATGCATGTAACTAAATTGTGTTTCTCAAAACTAAGTAATTAATATCGGTACGGTCATGTTAACTACAGACTTCATTCACATCTCACCAGTTTTCCCCCGGCATTCTTTTCCTGCTCCAGACAGCCAGTCCAGGAGCCCACGTGGCACGTAGCTGTCAGGTACTCTTGCTCCTCCACCCTGGCACAGCCGCATGGTCTTCCCTCGGTTTCCGGGCCTAGGCCTGTACCTCCTGATAGCATCTCTGCTTGCTTGGCACGTGCCCTCGGCTCATCTTGTGCCTTCCCTGCCTTGGACCTCGAAGCAGCCAGGGCAGCGATCCCCAGTGGAGCTGACTGCGTCCTTGAGAGCCACTCTCGTCTGGCGCTGGGCGGCATGTTGTGTCTGTTGAGATGTGTTCCCTTGGCTGTGAGAGGAGAGGCTGGCGGTGTCTCAGGGTGGGGTGTCTGGTGTGGATGACGAGAGAAGA
This sequence comes from Camelus ferus, assembly GCF_009834535.1. Lineage (NCBI taxonomy): Eukaryota > Metazoa > Chordata > Mammalia > Artiodactyla > Camelidae > Camelus > Camelus ferus. The sequence continues at coordinate 1,295,903 of NC_045702.1, read as the reverse complement.
GTGAGGGACTGAGCTGTTCTGCAGAGAAATGAGGCAGAGCTCTGGGTTGGTTAGTTGAGTGTATGTGGATGTACCAGTGTCGATCACTGCTCGGGACAGTTTCCCACCTAGCAGCTTGGGCATGGGGTAGAATTTACTAGGGAGAGACCAGGTGTGGGAGTGGGGCGGGCGGCAGCTGCACTGGGTCATGTTCTATTTGGGATGTTTGTCAGGCATCCAGATGGCCACGTCAGGTAGCCATCTGTCACTTGTGTCTCGAGCACCAGAGTGGGACCTAAAATCAGGGAATCGCTGCTGCATCAGTGGTATTTGAATAATGGGAGCGACAGAGGCACAGAGGCGCGGGGGAGAGAAGGGCTTCGAGGCCCGGCGCTCTCCTCCTTGATGCTCACGGCTGACCGAGGGGCGCAGGCAAACCGCAGGCCGTGTGACCGGAAAGCCCTCGTGCGTTTAGGGTCTGGGGAGTCAGACACATGAGCCCTGAGTGCACGGGTGCTACTGGGGGAGGCTTTTCCCCTCTTGACCTTAAGGCCGAGTAAGCTTCTGGTGCAGGGGTGGGAGCTGGACAGGACTGATCGAGGGAGTAGGGAGGTGGTGTGTGTCCAGAGTTCTACAGAAGGGGCCTTGGATGGTGAGGTTTGGGGCTCTTCCTTGGACAATTGGCTCATTTGAACTTTCTTCGTGGGGTAGTCTCCATTTTAGGAGGAGAGAGAAACAGCCAACACTTGAGTGCTGCTCGTATCCCGGGCGCTGTTAATTGATGGTGCTCTTGTGCACCCTCAGTCCCAGAGACCCTCCTGGGGGATAGATCAGCCTTCCAGTGGCTGTTCAAGGAGGTTAAGTAAGTAGTCTCGGCACTCCGCTTGGCAGGCAGGCCGCTAGAGTCTAAGCCCACCTTCCCGTGCTGGCACTGCCTGCCCCGAGGATCTCCCTCCTCACCGTCGTCGTCATCCGCCCAGACGCTGGCACCTTACTGCGGACACGAGACAAAACGCGTGAGCTGCGAACTGGTAGCAGAGATGTCTGAGCAGCGGCATCGGACACACTGGACGACCTCTGGTCACGCGTGGCTCAGGCAGCGGTTCAGCTGTTAGGAAAGGCGAGATCCTCCCCTGGTTCCGTGGGTGGCGGTGGGCTGGTGTCCCCAGTATTCCCCGCACGTCGCGTCCCTGCAGACCCACACGGCAGTCCTGGGGCTGCAGAGTGAAAGTGGTTGATGATGGGTAGGTGGTTACAGCCCTTGGAAGTCCCGGTGAAGGGATGCTGATTTTGAGCGGCTCGTGGTCCAGAGTTTAATACCAGAAGATCCGAGGTTGCTGTGTTCTTGCCAGCCAGCTCTTCTGTGCGTAGTGATTTCCAGACTGAACTTGCTGCTCTCACCAGCCAACCACTGTGCTTCACATTTTCTAATTATCAACAGAGAAACCTTCTGTAACTGGGTGCTCGCTCCCATAACTGGTTGCTGTGCAGAACAGATTCTCCAGGACTTTATGTTGAACGTACCAGAACACAATTGAGAAAAGCTGTGCATTGAGCAACCGTGTACCGAGAGTACGTTCTCCAGTTAGTGTTTTGGTTATCTGTTGCATATCTATCACAGCTGATAGGATTTTAACGTTAAGTGGGAGGAATTACAAGAAAATAGTAACCATATTTTATCCCTAATTTGTAATTTTAAAAAACTGAGATTCTGTTTGACAAAGATATATATTTTTACATTCACATACTTTTATGTTGTAAAGATGGCACATCTTGTAGCCTGTTCTGAGTTCTTAACCACCTACCATCTAGAACTTTTATTAATGTATTTGAGGTTCTGAATTTCACCGTGGTCAGTTGATGAAATTGATATGTAGTTCTTGTACATCTAAATATATCCTAATACCTTTATGATTTCTTCGACCCAAGGGCATTCTCAAAAAAGAAAAAAGTGTTGTTTTCGCAGCTATTTCTTTGTGGTTTGTCATAATTGATTTTTCTCTTAATTCCATGGTTTTTGTAAGCCTTCTAAGCGTGAGTGTTAAGCATGCCAGACCACACGGCCTTGGTATTTTCTCATGTCTGCTGTGGGGCCCTATTTCAATGTCCATTACATCAAGCTTGTTAAATGTGCTCAAATCTTACAAGTTAACTTTTTCTCTGCTTAATGATATGATTGTGGGTGTTTTTTAAAAAGTATTTTTTTAAATAAAAACAGCGTAATATACAATTTCAGATATATAATGTATAAAAAGAAAATATATATAAAAAGTGCTTCTAGATCTAGTGTACCTTGTTTTTGCATAACATAAACAGCATCTTATTTTTAAGTGAACAGTTCAGTGGCATTATATTCACACTGTTGTGTGTTTATCACCACCGTCGTCTCCAGAACATTTCTACCCTCCCACTTTGAAACTCTATACTCATAAAGCAGTGACTCCCCACCCCCGTCCCCCCCAGCCGCTGGCGTCCTGCACGCTTCCTTTTATGTTGTAATGCTGTTGCTGGTCGGGATGTTTTGAGGCCATGCTAGTTTTTGAATTCTTTGCTTTATCCTCGTGAAGTTACTGTTCCTGGAGATGCTCTTCCTCCAGTGCATGCTTCCTGAGAGTCATGCTGCTGTGCACACACTTAGTGTTCGCCTTGTACATCTTTCCTGCCCATGAGTTTGTCTCAAAACAGTGTACAGCTGACCCTTGAACAATGAGGTTAGGGGCGCTGACCCCCCACAGTTGAAAATTACGACTTTTGACTCCTCCAAAACTTAACTTAGAGCCTACTGTTGACCAGAAGCCTTACTTATAACATGGTTGATGAACACATATTTTATGTGTTTATTACATGGTACTCTTACCATAGAGAAAGATAGAAAAAAATTAAAATTATAAAGAGAAAATACATTTTTGTACTTAACTGATACTGTTTTTACACAGTTAAAAAAATTTTTTTTAGTTTATCTGTATTTTAATTTTTTTTTAGGTGGGGAGGGTAATTAGGTTGTTTATTTATTTTGACGGAGGTACTGGGGATTGAACCCAGGACCTTGTGCATTGCTAAAAGCATGGGCTCTACCACTGAGCTGTACCCCCCCCCCCACAATATCTGTTTAGAATGTGAATTGTCTGTCAGTACCTACATCAGTATTGTCTTATGTGATACAAAACACTGTAGATGTTAACACAAGACAACAAAAATGAAAAGATACTGTGGAAAAGAAATACACGTCTCTTTATGGGTGTGATGATTCACACACTGATAACGAAGAAGCAGTGAATGACTGTTGAGGCAGCATAGTGATAGCTGTGAGGCTTCAGAGAGCCTGGCCTGCACGCTGAGGAGCGAATCCTACAGCATTTTTATGGCTTACAGTATTACAATTACTTATAAGACAGTATTGGAAACATTGTTACATAAAAAACACTTTTCCTTGCGATGATAAGCTGACATGGGAGGGAGAGACATTCTGTATGGTGATGTAATAATTTGGAAGCAAAGTTTGAAAACAGTAAGAAGACTAGAACGTTACTAGTTTTATATTAAGTATCACTCACCTTATGCCTATGTGAGGATCGACTGGTATCTACACTATCTCTTTTGTGTTCATAATGTGCCTAATTTTTTTTCAATATTTCTAGGCTGCACAGTTGTGAGTTTTTTCAAATTGTGGCAAGTATCTAAAAAAGTTACTAGTATTTCTACTGAGAAAATCCGAGGGAGAGGATATGGCTCAAGCGGTGGAGGGCGTGCTCCGCGTGCACAAGGTCCTGGGTGCAGTCCCCAGCACCTCCTCAGAAAAGAAAGAAATCTAGTCACCCCCACCACACACACACACAAAAGAAAGAAAGAAAGAAAGAGAAAATCCGCACGCAGGTGGACCTGTAAAGCTCAAAGCTGCGTTGTTCAAGGGTCAGTTGTAGTTTTAAAAAAAAATTTAGTTTTAATGAAATTAAGGTGCATGATGTACACCCTAAACTTGTACAATGTTATATGTCAGTTGTGTCTTAAAAAAGCTGAGAAAACAAAACATTCAATTTTAGGATATCTTTATTTTGTTTTACTGAAGTATTTGAGTTAAATGAGTTAAGGTTTATAGGACACTTAGAATTATGCCTGCTTATACGTGTTTTGTTAAATTAAAAAATTTTGGAGTCCTGTGTTACGCTTTCCCACGAGGATCCCTGTGTGGCCCTCTCTCATCATGTAAGGTTACATTTTCTTTCTGAAATTTTATTTTTAAAAATGGAGATGTAATTGATTTGAGACAGGTTGATTTGAATCATTGATGTACTGCAGTATGATTACTACGTGAGTTAGCTAACACCTCTGTCACATGTAATCACCTTTTATGCAGAGAGAACATTTAAGATCTAGTCTCTTAGCATCTCTGAATGTTACAAAATCCTGTTTTGTTGGCTGTAATCACGGTACTGGGCGTCCAGTTTCCATAACGTATTCGTTTTCCGGCTGCAGGTCTGTACACTTTGGACGACACCTCCCCGGTTCTCCCAACCCACGGTGTCCACCATTACACTGTTCCTGCTTTTGTAAGGTCCGCGTGGAACTGACGTCCTGCGCATTTGTCTTCCTCACGTGCTGTCCTCAAGCTTGTTTTCGACCAGTGTGTTTATCCTTACACTTGAGCAGCAGGTTGTGCTTTCTGCTGTCCACATGGCACCCTGGGCTCTGGGTGCTCCCAGGTGGTGGCAGGGCTGAGGGTGAACTGAACTACTCAGCCTTAAAAAAGTAGGAAATCCTACCTGCCACTTGTGACAACGTGGAGGATGGTAAGCCAGACACAGAGACGAGCCCTGCATCTCAACGTCCATACGGGATCTAAGAAACTGACACTGAAGGAAACAAATGTAGAAGAGTGGCTGCCTGGGGCTGGGGGGCTCCGGGAGATGTCATTCAGAGGGTGCAGACCTTCAGTAAGAGACGAGTGATTTCTGGAGACCTCACATGCAGCGCAGTGAGTAGAGGGAATAGTGAAGTGTCACGTAACTTGAAGTTTGCTAAGAGTAGGTCTTAGGTGCTCTCAGCACTAAAAAGAAATGGTATCTGAGGTGATGGAAAAGCTAGTGAACTCGATTGTAGTAAGTTCACAGTGTATGTTGGCACGTTTTACACCTTAAATGTAAAGAATTCTGTCAACTGTAATTTGGTCAAGCTGGGGGAAAAAAGGAGTTGGCCCTGGTTTTTAAAATCTTTTTATTTCTTTTTTCCATTTTAAAACTGATTTTTTATTGAAGTAGTTGATTTACAGTGTTTCAGGTGTACAGCGTAGTGATGTAGTTACACACGTGCACCTTTTCATTATAGATGCTCACAGGCTGTGCAGCAGGACCGTGTCCATCTGTGGTGTGCCAGCAGGTGCACCTACAGACCGCCCCACCCCGTAACCACAGTCTGCTTTGTAAATAAGCTCCTTTGTGTAAGTTTTTAATAATTCCACATGCAGATGATATGTTTGTCTTTGTCTGACTGACTTGACTTAGTGTGACGATCTCCAGGTCCATCCACGTTGCTGCAAATGGCATTACTTCATTCTTTTTAATGGCTGAGTAGTATTCGTGTGTGTGTGTGTGTGTGTGTGTGTGTACACACCACAACTTCTTTATCCAGTCATCTGTCGATGGACACTTAGGTTGCTTCCAAGTCTTGGCTATTGTAAATAGTGCTGCCATGAACAGTGGGGCACGTGTGTCTTTTTGAATTAGTTTTTGTCTTTTCTGGTTATATGCCCAGGAGTGGGATTGCTGCATCTTATGGTAACTCTATTTTTAGTTTTTCACGGTATCTCCATACTCTTTTCCGTAACGGCTGCACCAAATTACATTCCCTCCATCATTTATCATTTGTAGACTTGATGATGATGATGGCCATTCTGACTGCTGTGAGGTGATACCTCACTGTAATTTTGATTTGCATTTCTCTGGTAAGTAGCGATGTTGAGCATCTTTTCATGTGCCTTTTGGCTCTCTGTGTGTTTTGGAGAAATGTCTCTTTAGGTCTTCTGCCCATGTTTTGATGGGGTTTGTTTTTGATATTGAGCTGTATTGAGCTCTTTGTATATTTTGGAAATTAGCCCTTGTCTGTCCTATCATTTGCAAATATTGTCTCCCATTCTATTGGTTGTCTTTTTGTTTTGTTCATGGTTTCCGTAGCTGTGCAAAAGCTTTTAAGTTTCATTAGGTCCCATTTGTTTATTTTTGCTTTTATTTCTATTAAATAAGAGACGGATCCAAAAAAAGACTGCTGTGATATATGTCAAAGAATGTTCTGCTTATGTTTTCCTTTAGGAGTTTTATAGTATGTGGTCTTACATTTAGGTTCTTACTCCATTTTGAGTTTATTTTTTTATATGGTGTTAGAGGATGTTGTAATTTCATTCTTCTACATGTAGCCGTCCAGTTTTCCCAGCACCACTTATTGAAGAGACTGTCTTCTCTCCATTGTCTATTCTCACCTCCTTTTTGTAGATGAATTGAAGGTAAGGAATGGATTGATTTCTGGACTTTCTGTCCCGTTCCATTGATCTCTGTTTTTGTGCCAATGCCGTGCTGTTTTGATGACTAGCTTTGTAGTGTACTCGGAAGTCAGGCAGCATGATTCCTCTAGTGCCATTCTTCTTTTTCAAAACTGTTTTGGCTATTCGGGGTCTTGTGTTTCCATGCAGATTTTTTATTTTTTTGGTTTAGTGCTGTGAAAAATGCCATTGGTACTTTGATAGGGACTGCATCGAATCTGTAGATCACCTTGGGTAGTGTGGTCATCTTAACTGTTCATTCTTCCAGTCCAGGAAAGTGGCATATCTTTCCATCTGTGTCATCTTCACTTTCTTTCTTCAGCATCTTACAGCTTTCAGAGTGCTGGTCTGTTGCCTTTTTAGGTAGGTTTATTCCAGGGTGTTTATTCTTTCTGATACAGTGGTAATGGGATTATTTCCTTAATTTCTCTCTCTGGTATTGTTGCTAGTGTACAGAAGTGCAGTGGATTTCTGTATTTGATTTTGCATTCTGCAGCTTTACCGAAATTCATCGATGAGTTCTAGTAGTTTTCTGGTGGTGTCTTTAGGATTTTATATGGAGAGTAATCATGTCATCTGCAGATGGTGACAGTTTTATGTCTTCCTTTCCAATTTGGATTCCATTTGTTTTTTCTCTGATTGCTCTAGCTAGGACTTCCAAAACTACATTGAACAGAAGTGGTGAGAGCGGGCATCCTTGGCTTGTTCTTGATTTTAGAGGAAATGCTTTCAGGTTTTCACCATGGAGTGTGATGTTAGCTGTGAGTTGGTCATAAGCGGTCTTCACTGTGTTGAGGTATGTTTTCTCTGTGCTGGCTTTTTGGAGTTTTTTTTTTTTTTTTTTTAATCTTAAATGGATGTTGAATTCCATTAAAAGCTTTTCTGCGTCTATTGAGATGATCATATGGTTTTTATTCTTCAGTTTGTTAGTGTGGTGCATCACCTTGATTGACTTGTGAAAAATCCTTGCGTCCCTGGGATGAATCCTGCTTAGTGGTGTATGAGCCTTTTACTGTGTTGTTGGATTTGGTTTGTGAGTTGGCCCTGTTTTATGTTTGATTAGTTCTGGAGACGAGTGACCAGTTTCAACACCACCTCTCATTTCCTCTTGATCTTGGCCTCTTGCTTATCTTTAGATTTATGTTTTATTAATTTTTAAAATTTTTGGAGGGGGAGGGTAATTCGGTTTATTTGTTTTTAGAGGAAGTACTAGGGATTGAACTCAGGACCTTGTGCATTGCTAAGCATGTGCTCTAGTGCTTGAGCTATCCCCTCCCCTAGGTTTATGTTTTATCTTATTCTATTTCAGTGTCTCTCCTTCACTGGATGATTTTCTCAGCTCTAACTTCCACATCACTCTCTGTTTAGTCCACTTGTAAATCACAGCGGCCGTGTTAATGTTATTACCATTATTGCAGTTATTTCCAGAGCAGCGGATGGTCCCCCACCCCCATTGTGGTTTCCACTTTTATTGTGATTATTTTCTGAACACTTTATGATGTGTTCCCTTTTGGGTTGTTCTCATTTCACATTCCTGGAGGTCTTCTAGCTCTTACCCATCTGATGCTTTTCTCATGTTTCTGAGCTCATCTCAGCAGAGATTGTCTTCCTCTGGCATCTCTGTGACATGGGTTGTAGACACTTACTTGTCCGGTGCAGCTGCGTGTGCTTCCCCGTCCTGGGGTGGCATGTGGTGGAGAGCTCGGAGCACTGTGGGCTGATGGCGGTCCTGAGAGTCCATTCTGCGCACCTGAGGCTGAAGACCTGGGTTCTCAGGGTGCTCCCTGCCCCTTCATTGCAGTTCAGTAGAGAAGAGTTCTTCTCTGTCCCCCTTTCTCTCCGCCGCAGCCTTTTGAGGAGCTTCCCCCATTGTGTGTCTCTTCCTCGCCGCTGCCAGCTTCCTGTGCCTCAGGAGCAGTTCTGTCCTCCCGCCTCCAGCGCTGCTCCGGCTGCAGTTAGTTCTCGGGTGGTTTCTGAGCTGCCGCTTCCTTGGGAGCTCAGCTGTCTTTTCAGACATGGTCGTTGGAATTTTTTTGAGGTGGTAGGAGGGGTTTTTATTTTTGATTATCCTGTGATATTTTTGAGTGAATTTGGCCTGGGGTCCTTGGACTGGTACCAAATTGACTTTGTGTGTGCTTCTTCCTGACCCTTCTGTGCAGAGTTCTGTGTTTGATGAGGGTCACAACATGACTTCATGCGGAGTCATGTTGTAACAGGTACCCCCTCCCAACCAGTGGTTGCTCCCCAGCATTGGAAAGTAGAAACACACCACTGTGCATCTTGTCCTGAGACAAGGAATACTTCCCAGTTGTGGTATTACACAACTTTAACGTTGTTCTACCTCAGCAAAATGGCCTCAGGGAGGTTATGATCTCATGTATTTGTTTACAGTCACTACCTTTCTTTTCAAAATTTGATACTAGAGTTTTTGGAAGGGCTGCAGGAAAGCTAGCTTTGGTTTTGAGCAAAGAACTTACATTATTGGGCAAAGCTATTTTGTGCTGCTGTGTGAAATAGGCCTTTCATGTAAGTTTTTGGTCATAGGTTTAATGAAGTGATTTAGCCAGTCAAGTGAAGGTGTAAATTCGTTAGATGTCCTGTGTTAAGAGGGAGCACATGTGGGACCTGAGGCCAAATCTGTTGGACTGTACCCTCCGGCCCCTGGAAGCGGCTGCAGGGGAAGCGGGTCTCCGCTGCTGAGTTTCCCATGAAGGCTCCGTCTCAGGGCATCTTTTCCTTCTACTGGCAGCAGGGCATCATAAGTTTTTCTGTCAGAGGGACGGGTGTTTGAGGCCACAGGGAGGACGGTGCAGGAATAGCCCTGAGTCAGAGCCCTTTCCCTTTTTCCTCCAAAGGGACGCGTGGGAGGGCGTTGGCTGGTCCCTGGCGAGAGCCGCCTGACCTGGAAGGTGCCTGTGTGGCCCCCATGCTGTGTCCTCGGGGCAGGGACAGCATGTTCATGCTGGTGGCCGCATAGGAGTGCACCAGGGAGGAGGGAACTCACGCTCCCCCGGGGCCTGAGTCTCTGCCTCGGGGTCATCTGTCAGTTTTATTTAGTTTAGGCTATTCTTAGCCTATTTCAGAGCACGCCCCCCCTCCCCCGCAGCAAGAAGGGTCATAGGGCACGAGCCTCAGAATGAGTTCCCAGAGGAGGCCCCAGCCCAGCAGGCTGGTGCTTAGTGCCCAGCAAGGTGACATACTCTCCCTCCTGCTCTGTTCCCAGCCCCATGACGAGCCCAACCTCGACAGTCCTGTCACTGACCACGGTTTTCTGATTGCAGGACTCGTTCCAACAGCCTGTTGAAACATGGTGGATTACTATGAAGTTCTAGGCGTGCAGAGACATGCCTCAGCTGAGGACATTAAAAAGGCGTAAGTAATCATGTTTCTGAAACAGTAAATCTGTGCAGTTGTACGTTGGTCGTTTGGGGGTGTAAGTTTTTATTGAGTGTGGCAGTGGCAGTGGACGTGGCGTAAGTCTTTGAAGGCCATGGTTTAGTTTTAGTTTTAGACAGCAGGCAGCACAGTAGCTTCTGCCTTCTCAGCCCTAGGCCCGCCGTACACTTGCATTTAGGGAGAAGGGCACTCGAGTTCCTGTTACTTTGCCCTGGGACAGTGGATTCCGTTTCCTCTGGAATTAGATGGAAACTAACTGAGGATGTGAAAGAACCTCAGAGAGCTTTGACATCGGACTTTGAAGTGGAGCTGCCCTGGCACTCACAGCACATGCTGCCAAAACCCCCTCGGTGCAGTTGTTAAAAAGCATCCCCGCTGCGTGACCCCATCTGGTCCGCGTTAAAGCCTGGGGCCTGCACTGCTGTCTGTCCTGCCTTCACCTGTGTGACAGGGGCCTGCCCCACGTGAGCACACGAGGCAAGTCTCGGGTCACAGGCGGCTCTCAAGGTAAATTGGGATCTGCTTAAGTCTTTTGGTATTAGTGAATAGCAGAAAATGTCATTAGATTTTACAGGTTTTTAGCGTAGCTCCAAACTGATAAGGATGCCTGAAATAATTGGGAACGAAGCTCCCGTTTGTGTTGTAGGGACCAGCTTTTTAATACATGATGAAGCCTGTGCTACTAGTCTTAGGTTTGTAGGTGGAAATTGAGGGGTTTTGAACCAAGTGGTTTATTTTAAAATGCTGAGCCCCAGTACAGCAGGCTGGCCGCGGAGTTGGGCGTACTTGAAGCTGCTTGCCGAGCGCCCCGGGTCAAACCTGGGCCAGGACACCGGGTAGGAGCAGCTGCCCCGTCGGGGCCAGGCGACGGGGACGCACCTGAGAGCTCACACCTGGTCACGGGCACGGCCAAGAGCAGCTTGATACGGTTGGAGATTTTGCACTGTTCTTGAATAGACGCAGTATGTGCACAGCACCGTGACTCACTCAGGGAAAAGCAGGTCTTCATCGTGCTGGACGAGCGCAGAGCAGGGCTGGTCGGAGTCTCCGGGGGGACCTGGAAGTGTGCAGTCTGCTGCTGGTGAAAGGATCAAGATTTTTCTGTTAAGTATGCAGTTGAGTAAATACTGCCTTGGACTACAATTTAACCTATTTCTTTTTTTCTTTTTCTTTCTTTTTTAAACTGAGGTTCTGGGGACTGAAGCCAGGACCCCGTGCATGCTGAGCACGCACTCTGCCCCTGAACCCCCCCCCCCACCTCCTTACTTTTAATGAGCTGCTGGTGGCGTATTCTTAGGACAGTCCCTCTTGTTGACTCTTGCCCTTGTTCATGTGCCGGGACCACGGAACTTTTCCTTGAGGACAAGCCGTGTGTGGCTGGCACCTCCCTTCCCATTTCTCCTGCGAAACCTGCATCCTTTTCTGTGTTTGAGTCACAGGCCGAGCGCTTTCCCTCCACTTGAGTGCTAGCCTCCCCTCCGGCACTGAAGCAGTGGTGTGTTGGTCAGACTTGAGTCAGAGGTCCACATCGAAGGGGGTGTGGTGCCTCCTTAACTTAACGTGTTAGGCCTGGAGTCTGAAAAAATGCGTAGTTTTTCACAAGGCGTAGACACTTTAAACTTACCCTGGACTCCCGTTTTTTCATTTTCACTTGAGCACCCTAGTGCAGAGCAGTTGTTCTTTCTCTCTTTAGTCTTTCATGTGGCTTGTCTTTTTTTTTAATGGAGGATTTGTAGCACTTTAGGGGTCTTGGTCTGCTACTACACGGATGGTCCACAGTGATGGGAGAATAAAGGACTGGCTTAGCATTATGATCCCAGCTCTAATCAGATTTTAATGAGTTATGCTGAGGTTTTTCTTTTTATTAAAATGACAAAAGTAAATCGAACCACAGCAGCCTTACGTTAGTAAGTGTTGAAAGGTCAGTCTGGTTCTTATTCTGAGGGTCACACCCGCTCCCCTCTTTGTGTCCCCCCTCTGCGATGTGGACTGCTTATGCCTAGTTAGCTAGAAAAGAGGTTGCTTTGTTTCATTTTGTTTTTTGGTGTTTGGGAAGCATGTGCTTGTGAAAGTTAACTGTAACCTTGGAGCAGACCGACCTTGGTCGTGACCTGTTTGAGTGGATCCTGAATTGAGATGTTGAGTTGTGAAGATACCGGGAGCACTTGCCTGTGCTGTGGCTGCTGGCTGGCCTTGCCCACTGACACAGACACGCGGACGCAGTCATGCTGGGTCTTCGTCTGCAGGGCCCTCCAGACTCCCTCAGCCTGTCACCATGAGTGCACACTGTGCATAACACTTTGGTCCTCAGACATTTTTAAAACGTTTTTCCTGTCTCTAGAGGTTGATTTGTATTATGCTGCCTGGATTTTAGAGCTTATTTATTTCATTCTGGGAGAAAAGGAGATGTTACAATAGAAACTAATATTAATCTCACTAGTTTGCAGCTCTGAAGCTCTTATTGTGCTTAATTATGTTTCTAAGTCCGTTGAATTTCTGGACATTGGATGTGAACAGTACCATTTTGCTCTTTTTAAGATACCGGAAACTGGCCCTGAAATGGCATCCAGATAAAAATCCTGAGAATAAAGAAGAAGCGGAGAGAAAATTCAAGCAAGTGGCTGAGGCGTATGAGGTGTTATCAGATGGTGAGCAGCCTCGCGCGGGGGGCGGACCCTCCCCAGGGCTCGCAGAGGGAGGACGCATATGGCTGAGTGAGGCTGGGGTCACTGAGAACAAAGCTGCTCCTCTTGCTACAATTTGACATTGCTGTTCCCGGCGGCCCCTCGGTTACTGTGGAGCACCCTGGCCTCCAGCGAGTTCTCCTAGCATGGCCATTTCCTGACCCCCTGGTCAGAGGATGGGGAAATCTTTCCGGGTTAGTGGTGGTGAGGCCACCTGTGTTGTTGGTGTCGTGATCTCTCCCCCACAATTCCTTACTGAAACCCACTCTGCTTTTACTGCTTGAAAGGATTTCGTTAGTTTCAGGAAGTACGACTTGGTGCATACAGCTGAGATTCAGACTTCACAACATGTAGGTAGGTTTTCCCACCCCAGGTCGAGAGCTTAGGTGTTGAAAGTAGGGACTGAAAGTCAGATCTTGTGGCTTAGTTTCATGGATCATGCAGAGGTAGCTGTTAGCCAGTTAGAACCGCTGGGTTCTCCATAGAAAAGCCTCGTGTGAGGGTCCTGGGATTAGGGTCAGACTGCAGAACTGTGTACGAAAACTGCTGACATCACTCTGCCTGGAAGCAGTGCTGGGTGGCCTGGTGTGAGTCACGGCAGAAGCATGTCATTGACCGCAGAGAGTGGACACTTGGGCCAAGTGTAGCTACATATGGTCAGGGTCACTATGAAAGACAATTTTTTATTTTAGAAAAAGCTCCGTGTAACCTTCACCACGTGGTAATGGTTAACACGTGCCCATGCTTGTTTTAGCTGCTGGCAGCCCTCCCCCTCTGTGTGAAAGGAATGCCCCGATGTCTTACTTCACAAGTAACTCGTCATCGTCATTGCCGTTTGTTTGTCTGCTGACCCGTTACTCCCAGATTTGTGGGACCAGGGGCGTTAGAAAAATTTGAGGACTAAAGTCAAACTTGATTTTTGGCAGAAAGAGAACCTTTAAACTCCCATAGGAATGCTTTTGTTCTTTTTTACTTTTATTTTTTATTTATTTTTATTTTTTCGAGAGAGTGTATTTTTCATGGTCTCTTAACGTCGCCTTCAGCCTCAGGAGTTAACTGTCACAGGTGCATGGTTGTTTTTAAGAGACTGATGATCAAAGGGTGTCTGAATGGTTAGCTTCTCCTCCTGTTTCCTCTGTCACCCCTGTTATTTCACACACGATTCTGTAGAACCTGAGATTTTAGGGGAATACAGATGGTCTATCAAAATAACCTATGTGTCTGTAAGGGCTACATCTTAATCCTTTTTCTTCTAGAACATGAATGATAAGATGACCAGGCACAGCAGAGCATCATAAGGCTCAGCTGGCCTGTTGCTTTCCTGGGGGATCAGGCTGTAGGGTGTGGACTGGCTCTTATTCTGGCTTTGCGAACCTCTGCTTTCTACCCTCACCAAGTGTTGCAGATCTCACCCCCAATCAGACCTGACAGTGAGAAGGGGCACTTGGAGGGTGGAATGGTTTTGCAGCTTCGTAGTGTGGCTTTCGTGTGGTCTGCGTGGGCTCTCTGGGCAGTACGAGGGAATAAATATTTTAGACTTTGTACTGAGTTGTTTTTAAGGAGAGATGTACTTAGATTTTCCCTCTTCCCCCTTTTCATTTAAAGTAAGGGCGGCCTAGCTCCTTAAACTAATGGTGAAAAATTGAGAACTGCATTGGTTCTTTGATTTATAACTTTGGAAATGCTTTATTAAATTTTGAAGGTAAAGAGCTTGTCTTTACTGACTTTTCTTTTTAAATTTATAGCTAAAAAACGGGACATCTACGACAGATATGGCAAAGAAGGATTAAACGGTGGCGGTGGAGGTACGTGTGTGCATGCGGTCCTTCTCTTGGCCTTTTGCCGAGAGGTGGTCTGATGACACGAGTCTCACAAGGGCTTCAGTTTGTTACTCCCCTGGACAGTTGTGTTTCAGTAAATAATATACTTGCAGCCTGGCGAGTGGGCTGAATTGGGGAGAGGAAGGAGAAATTGATAGCATTGGAAAAGTCTAATAAAAATTTTTATTAGGCTAGAGAGTATATTTGGTGTTCTATGAAGTAATCTAAAACCTTACTGTGAGTTTGTACCCCTAGGTCAGTACCTGATATTTTGTCAAAATATGTTTAAGTTTTGAAAAACAGATTCTTTTGAAAAATTAGTTACCAGAGGAACTACCTCTGGTGGTGAGGCCTAGATGTGTGTGTTTTTGATGAAAAGTTCCCGCAGTGACCACTGTCCTGTCGGCTGCACGGTGTGCATTGGGCATGAATGCTGCAGCCAGCCACACACACGTCGTGCGAGTGAATGTTCATGTGCTTGGTTTCCATGACGTTTCATAACGGAAATGCAAGTAGTGTAATTACAGATTTAGAGGTGGTGGGCCCTGTGTGCAGGCATCTCAGGAGCACTGAAGTCCAGTGGTTTCGCCAACTCCAGGCACAGGTCCTTTTGATCGAGGCAGGGCCTGAGGGAGCCTCGGGGTTATGAAATACTTCCTTTTTTAGGTCACGATTTATACAATGTTCTGTAGACAAGTAATTGCCTGCTAAGGTCGGGAGTCCATAAACTGAAAGCTGTGCTGTGCTTCTGTAGGTGGAATTCACTTTGACAGTCCGTTTGAGTTTGGCTTCACATTCCGAAACCCAGATGACGTCTTCAGGGACTTTTTTGGTGGAAGGGACCCATTTTCATTCGACTTCTTCGGTAAGTTCCTCATCTGGGCCGTCGATGACGTGGGCTGTCTGTGGCTCACGTGAAGACTGACGTACCATTTCTGTTTACCCACTGTTGGAGCTTGTTCTTAAACTGTGTCTAAGCAGTGCAGGGGTTTAACCAAACCTCTTTTTCTTCTCCCTTTGGAAAAATGTTTTAAATTTAAACCTTGCACATTAGCATAATAAAGGCTGTAATGTATTCATTTGCTGTTTTTGATTCTAATTAACTTTTTTTGCCACTGTGATTAGGCAGTGATAAGGTTGTGGACACTGAGGGCCCAGAAATGCTGTTTCTGACTGAACAGTGTGTGTGAAATTCTGTGTGAATTTGCCCTGTCACACGCTTAGTAGACAGTGCGCATCACAGCAGATGACTTTCAGAAATTTGATCTGTGAGCGTGCTTTTTTTTTTTTTTTTAAATTGAAGTATACTATGTGTCAGTTTCTGGTGCACAGGATAATGTTTCAGTCGTGCAATATAGACGTATGTTTGTGTCCATATTCCTTTTGTGCGTGCTTTTCTGATTGTGCTGTGTTGTGACTGTCGAGGTCACACTTTCTGGGAAGAAGGGGTGTCT
The DNA here is from genome assembly GCF_009834535.1 of Camelus ferus. Classification (NCBI taxonomy): domain Eukaryota; kingdom Metazoa; phylum Chordata; class Mammalia; order Artiodactyla; family Camelidae; genus Camelus; species Camelus ferus. Next base: position 1,280,041 of record NC_045702.1, on the reverse strand, counting down.
CTGGGATGAGGCGTCGCCGGTTCCCATCTTGGAGGGACAGTCATGCTCACCGAGACCTGGCGCTCTAGCTGCTGCCTCGTCGTAGGAGAGGGTCTCTCAGCAGCTGCACGTCTGGCCCCTGTGCCTGACTCGGGTTGTCCTGTGAGTCCTGGACGCGGGCAGTGTTGTGAGCCCACGGTGGTGTCTGCTGGAGGTGCTCCTCCGCTGCAGGGACTGTCCGGTGTGCCGGGTGACTTGGGAGGTTGGGCTCACTGCGCTGCTGTGGCCACTGTTGTCTTTCGGCTCATTGAGGGGAAACACATCCTGTGTTTGCCCCTTGGTTCCTGGGAGGCTGGTTGAGAAGACTGAGCAGCATCTGCGGCACCTCCAGAGGGAGACACGAAGCACAGCTCTGTGCACAGTCCCACAGGAAGACGGTGGGCCTTGCCCATCGCGGGCGCAAGGAGGGGTCCTCACCGCCGTGTCTGGTAGATGTTGGGCCTTTTAAATGGTGCACCCCTCAGTTTATTTCAGACGGGGGTTCGGAGACCGTCCTTCGTTTTTTCTGTGGTGTGGCGTGACTTTTTAAGAAGGGAGCTTATGGAGGGAGTGGTGTGTGTGTGTTAATGTATGTACTACTTCACTGACACGTGACAACAGGAGCTGACTGGGGGAGGAGACCAAGAAAGGGTTTGGAAGACTTTTCTGCTGTAATTACACGGCTACCGCAGACAGGCGCGTGTTGGGAAGGATCCCTGTGAATACAGGCAGTAGCACGTCCTTTATCGGTTGTCCTTCATGGACGTAAGAAATCTTACTGTAGGAAAAGCAAAGGATTCTGTTTCTCTTTCCTGTCTTAAAATTACCTTTGTGTTTATTCACAGTCTGAGGCACACCCTGGAGTGTTGGTTTGGGGAGCAGGCAGTGTTGGGTGAGGCCTGTGTTTGGTAGCCCGCATCTCCTGGGCCCCGTCTCTGTTCTCTGGACCTCCAGCTGCAGGCGGAGGCTCATGAGGCAGGAGCCCTGCCGAGGCCGGGCCTCTCTCATGTTGCTTGAGCACTTAGTTTCCTTTCAAAAGAAAGAGCAGTGAGGGCGAGTCCCTTAGTACCTGAGTGGTGGCCAGATTTCGTTTTCCTGGGAACAGATCGGACAGGCCAGGCTTTCTCATTACAAGTGGCTTTCCTTGAGCAGCTCTTTCTAGAGTAAGGGTGGGTGAGTAAGTAACCGTTACCCACTGTCAGCTGTTAAACGTGCTGGCTCCATGTCTCCTAGACGGAGCACTGTGAACCTGAAGCACTAGCCGGCACGTGCATTTCACAGAGAAGCGCGAGAGGTTGCCGCTGTGGCTCGCTCGCAGAAGTGCCTTCTGTTGGACTCAGAGCCGAGTTTAGGAGGTGCCCAGTCTTCCCATAACTCAAGGCTCTCCAGCCTCTGTCTTATATCCTGGGATGCTTAAGTTTTTAACAGCAGACATTTCCCTGTGGTGCCCACAAGCGGTGTGGCAGTGATTCCGTCTTCATCCATTCTAGGTGTTCTAGGTGCCTTCCATTTTCAGGCTCTCAGGATTTACACGCAGGAGGAGAAGCTGGCCCACGGCTACTGCGTGTCTGAGTTCACGGTGCAGTGCGCTGGCGGTACGTCCAGGGCAGATCCGTGGGCGTAGGGCTGGGGGTTCTGCTTTGGTGGTGATTGGGTTCATGTTTATCAGCTTCCAGATCCTGCTCACTCAGCACTGTTGCCATGTCCATTCATAGTAGTGCGTGGTCTTTTCATCTTCACTTTTGACACGACCCACTTTTCCCCCTCTCCTGTTTGGTTTACCAAAAAACCAAGAAAAATAGCTCGAAATCTGTTAAAAGACATTTTGAGCTTGGTTCTGCATTTGTCAGAATATAAAATGCCATGTCTGACTTCAGACTCCCCAAATAAAAGAGAAGGAAATGAGAAGAGCCAGCAAGCTGGTGGGGAGAGTGAAGGTGTGAGGGGCGTTGGACAGGCTGCAAGCAATTCTGTGCCCAGGGACCAAGCTCTGAGAAACGTCACATTGTGAAGAGAGGACGTGGACCTGGGGTCCTGCTGGTGGGAGCCCTCCTCCGGGGGTGGGGAGGTAGTGGAGGCTGCTTCTGAAATTGCCCTGAGCACTGGCTCTGAGACGGAGGGGGTGCAGGCCAGACTTTCAAGGCTTGCCAACTTTGTTTAAATTCTTCCCCAAATATGGAGCACACAAAAACTAGCCCTTGTGAGAATGTAAGTTGGAGAAACAAATGAGTAGGGATTACAGTAATTTGAATTAGGGTGATCTCTTTATTATTGAAGGACTCCACTGCTCTGTAACGTGTTCTAAGACAGGAAAGCAGCGAATCAGAGCAGGAAGTGCTGCTGGGAAGACATGCTTATTGGTTTGTGCCTTCATGTTCGAAAGCCCAAACCACGCTCTGCAGCCGGAAACTGCTTCCAGAGAGCGTGCTCACTTCAGCCCCCCCCCCCCCCCCCCCCCGTGGTAGTGGTCTCGGTGGCGGACAGTCACCGCACTCAGCAGAGGGAGTGGTGGGCATGCAGATGAGGCAGGCGGGGTGTGGAGGGGTGGCCTCTGCTCTGCCCTCTGCGAGCAGGGGGTAGTGAGTCAGTCGCTTTGCTCCCCCAGGGTCCGAGGAGGTGGCCAGCGAGGAGTGGGAGCCTGAAGAGGAGGCGGTGGAAGACAGCCGGAGTGAGGACAGTGAGGTTGTGGACATGGTGTCCAGCGAGGAGCTCGATCTCTTTAGCGAAGACGAGCCCAGTGAAGGCGGGGGCGGGGGCCTGGGCGGGCCCCCCAGGGAGGACCTGGAGTCCCTGTCCAGCGAGGGTGGGGTGAGTCTAGGGGACCTGGAGGAGATCATCGAGGAGTGTGAGGGGCCGCTGAGCGAGGACAGTGGGCCCGAGCTCGAGGCCCTGCTCGTGTACCCGCGAGTGTCCCGAGAGGAGGCTGGCCTGCCTACTCAGTGTACCTGGAATAAAAAGTTCTGCTACTAGTGCCTTGATGTGGTCCGTGGCCAGTTCCAGCAGCTGTTTTGGGGATGACTGAAGAAACAGCAGAGGAGGGCTCCAGGAGCATCCAGTCAGCTGTCCTACAGGCCACCCTGAACTTTGAAGACCCTGGAAACAGTGTCTTTGCCTGTGTCAGTGTCCTGGGGCTGCCCGGGAAGCTCCGCATACTGAGTGGTGGAGACACCAGTGCTGGAGGATGGAGGTGTGAGATGAGGGTGTGGGCAGGGCTGCGTCCCTCTTCCAGGCCTCTCCCCGGCCTTTGGTGGCCTCGGACGGTCCTTGGCCTGCAGGTGTCATCTTTCTGTGTCTTCGCCTCATGCCCTCTTTCCACGTCTTGCCTCTGCCCACATTTCCTGTTAATCAGGACACTAGTAGTGTGGGGTCAGGGTCCACCCGAATGAGCTCATCCTGACCCTGTGGTCTGCAGAACCCCTGTTTCCCACATAGGGTTGTGTTCACTGGCCCTGGGGTGGTGAATTTCACTCCATTTGGTGGGGGCCCAAATTTATCCTCCAATGTATGGAGATGTCTATACAGTTTAGAAGCAGCAGATTTTGAAGGGGACAGAAGGGGACACCTCTGAAGTCAGATGCACTGGGAGTAGAAGTCAGGTACGGTGCAATGCGGTGCTGTGCAGAGCGAGCTCACAGCTCTCCTGCGGGGCTGACACGGCGTGGGGCCGGGGTACCCGCCTTACTCTGGCTCAGACTGACTTGCTTGCAGCTCATTTGAGAGAGGCAAGGAGTAAGACTTCAGATCTACATGAAAACGTGTCAGGTGTCCAGCTAAGGTAGTTGAAAGCACTTTTCACGCAGCTGTGAAACAACTGCAGGCCCCCGTTCAGTGCCAGGTTCTGGAGCAGGCAGCACCGACGCCCCGCTCCTCCACCTGGTGGGTGGTTCCCTGGTGTGGTGGGCGTGGGGGCAGGAAGGATGCTCTCTGTGTCTGGAGAGCTTCCTGTTGGAATGTGGAGCTGGTATTTGAAAACAGTTCATTTTCACGTAAGACTTTTTCATCTGCTGGCAAACGTTGGGGGATGTTCTGGCGATACTCAGCTTTTCTATGTACTTTGTGTTCTGCTGATCACCCCTGCCCCCAGTAAGGGAGAGGAAAGGGTTTCTTGACAAGGTCTTTCTGGTGAGAGCTGGAGTGCGCCTCCCCGCGGGTGTGCCCCCTGCAGTGAGGTCTGCAGGTGTCTTCAGCTGCACCGTGCTGGCAGCAGAGCCCTCCCTGGGCTGTGGTTTGGAGGCTTGTGATGCAGTTTGCAGGGCCGTGTGGGTCAGGGTTTCCTGAGTGCCTTGCAGGGTCTGCTCGTGATCTTTCTCGTGGAGTTGTGGTCCCTGTGGCTGAGGGCGGGTGGAGGGTGAGGCAAAGGCATGTTGTGGCGGCCTCCTCCCACTTGGGGAGTGAAAACAGGCACGGCGCAGGATGTGCGGGAGCAGTAGGGCGGAGGCAAGGGAGAAAGTGTCTTTGGCTAGGTTGGTGTTGGGCAGAAGGGAGCCTGCCAGGCAAGACACAATGTTACCTGTAGGGTCCTTCTCTGAGGGGGTGAGGTTCTCGAGGAACCTGGGCCCTTGGTGTCTGAGATGGGTGATTTGGATCCAGTGTGCGTATTTTGGATTGTTGACTCGGATGGATTTTTGCAACCTTAGAAAATACCGTCCCAAACAGACCTGTGATGTGATTGGAAGTTACATTTTGTAAGAAGATAATTGTATGGAAAGTTGAGAGTGTGGTGATGTGCTTGGCAGGTGTTTACTACGGGCTTACTGTGTGCTGCCAGGCGCCGCGGTGGAGAGTGTGCTCCCGACCCCGTGCTCCCCGGGGTCCCGTTCAGTCTAACACCATGGCTGTGTTTTTAATTTGCTCCCATTTTTGTATATTTCAGATCCTTTCAAATAAAATGTAAGAAATAATGTTTTAAAAAATCTGGTTCGTCCTGAAGAAGTGTTGGGTATCTGGGAGATCGCCTCCCTGAGGTCTCTTTGCCCCCGGCCTTTGAATCTCACGTGTTTTCTCTTCCCTAAGGGTCGCTCTGGTTGTGCGTGTGGTGCACTGTGAGGAGGGTCGCTCTGGTTGTGCGTGTGGTGCACTGTGAGGAGGGTCGCTCTGGTTGTGCGTGTGGTGCACTGTGAGGAGGGTCGCTCTGGTTGTGCGTGTGGTGCACTGTGAGGGTCGCTCTGGTTGTTACCTGTGGTGCACTGTGAGGGTCGCTCTGGTTGTGCGTGTGGTGCACTGTGAGGACTTTTCCTTTGTTCGACAAGTCCGTGATGTGTTTAGAGCTTGTGTCATGTCCAGTTTTCCCGTGTGCCTGGGCAGTCGGTGTGGGAGGCCCTGAGGAAGGGGCCGGCTGGCACCTTGGATCATCAGTTCTGGCCTCTCATTGCTTGGGTTTTGTGTTCACTGGAACATCTTCCTTCAGGACGAGGGCAGGACTGGCCATCACCTTGGCGTTGAGCCTTGCTCGGTGCCCTTCAGACGGGCGTAGAGCATTGGACTTGAGCTGATGTCTCTTTATTGCTGTGTGGTTAGTCTGTCAGATACTGAATTTTGGTAAAATTCCAGAAAATGTATGGCTTTAAACATTTTTTTGCACTTGGTTTTTCCTTAAGTCTTTTAATATATATGTATGCATGTAAACATTTGTCACATTTTGCGCTCAGTTTTTTCCCACAGCATTCAGTTCAGTGTACTTTTTTGCCGTAAATCTGACATTGTCACTTAGATTGTCGGTCAGTTGAGTGTTTTGCAGATGCCACCTTCTTGGATTTGGTGTAATATCTCAGAGGAGCAGGCGGGTGTAAAAGTTGAGGGCGAGTTTGATACAGGACACCCAGGGCGCTGAAAAGACAGGGCTCATTTGCAGGCCGATGCCTGTTTCCTGTGACGTTGGTGGCCCAGGACACACCGTCATGCTACGGGGTGAAGACCTGACTAAAGAACTTGTGAAATGACCAGTTTCTAAAAACCTGTGAGTTCTGTGTTAGGTTCTCCAGAGAAACAGAGCCAACAGGAAGTTAGGAAATCTGTCTAAGGAAATTCAGTGTTTAATAATTGGTCACTTGACTGGAGACGGACAGCTTCCTCATTTGCAGAGCTGATGTCCCAGTTGGAGCCTAGAGGCCGAGGCAGCTGCGCTGCAGGTTGGAAGCCGACAGGACAGGCAGGAGAATCTGCAGGTGTACAGGGGAGGGTCAGCCTTCTGCTCTGTTCAGCCCCACAGCCGATTGGGCGGGTCCCTCCCACACTGGGGAGGCCAGCCTGCTCTGCTCAGTCCACTCACTCACCCAGAAGCACTTTTAGACACACTGATAGCGGGGTACCGTGCTGCCCTTGAGGATGACAAAATCTGTCCATCCTTACTACTCAACTGCCTTCTCTGAAGTGGCTTCTGAAGAAGGTGATTTATATTTGTGGAAGTCTTAATCAGCTCAGTGTAAACAAACTAAAACCATTTATTCGGTACTGGTGTCAGTGGACACTGGCTTCAGGTACTCTCAAAAGCCTCATGAGCAACCTTGGAAGGTTTCGCTGCTGTGTACGAAGCTCAAGAAACAATAACTAACGTGACAGCTGTGATAAAAGGTGCATGGTGGAAGGCTGCAGTGCGCCGACGTAGATGAAGTTTCAGTGCGCGGAAGAGCGCCGGGCTCAGGAACGCGGGATGGGGAGTAAGCCTGAAGCTGGCCATGTGAATGCTTTCTAATGGTCACTTGGGAGTGAGAGAAAATTACTTCACTGTGAGTTTGAACTGAGTTTGTAAAGTTTCTCTTAACGGGGGTGGGGGGCATGATGCAGGGGTGTTGGGTCTGAGTTCGGCGCTGCCGTGACAGTAAGGGATGAGGTGCCTTAGAGAACGCTTGGATTTTATTTGAACAGGATGATGCTTTGTAGAAATTTCCAAAATGTGTTGGGTAAAATTAGCACAATCTGGGGGCTAATTTGTGAGCAGGAGCAGCTGTCGCCTGCCGCTGGCTGGGACTCTCAAACCGCCTCGGGGCTGCTGGGATTGCGCTGTCCTTCCTCTAGCGCTTGGTTCTTTATGGGTCCTTCAGCAAGCCGGCAGTGACCGGTTTTTCTGAATGTTTCTTTCTCCAGGTCCATTTCCCTGCACTTTGAGTGGCTCTCTTGTTTCTGCGAGGCCTTGTTTCTGCCTCCTCTTCCCCCGCCACCATCCCGAGCTTTCCTTGGGACGCCCTGGCCTCACCTCGCCCTGCGTCGTCACCCGGGTCTCGGGGAACAGGTGTCCTGTCCTGGGGCTCGTCCTCCCAGACCGCTGCCTGAGTTCCGCTGCGGGTGGCACGTTGCTCAGGCCATGTTGTCTGGAAACATGAGCGCACCGTGAATCTCAGTTTCTACTTGGTTTCATGCTCCCTGTGTGCTGTTCTGTTTACTTTAATTTTGTTCCGCTTCTCAAATGTATTAATTCCCTGCTGTGGTCACTCCTGCCTTGTCTTAAGGATATGCCGTACGAGTTGATAGTTTCTGTGTCCTAGGTTGCTTTTCTCTTTCCCTTCGTGCATTGCTGTCCATCCATCAGGGGTCCTTGTTTTTATTTCTGAAAGGACTCCCATATCCTCAAAAAAATACAGCACTGATAAATATGAAAAACAGATCCCTCAGCTATTATTTTACGAAGTTTATATAGTTCATGTGTTCAGTAAGTGTTCATTGATCCCCCTCCCCAATCCCTAAAGTGTCAAGGCTAGTTTTGTTTTTATTTCCAGGGGCATCGTGGCGGCTTTGGTAGCTGTATAATGCCTGTTTGTGTTGGTTTTCTATCAAAGAACAATGTAATGTCTGCCGATTGACCTTTAGCCAAATCTGACTTCAACTAACGTTTTCTAAAAGTTTTTGGAGACATCAAGCTTACAGAAGAGTGAAAGGGATTCTCGAGCACCCACGTGGTACAGCAGGACAGCCGTTAAGTTCTGCCTCCCTTGCTGCAACATTCTCTGTGTCACAAGTAAATATGTGAGGAGAATCCATTTTTTTTTATTCCTGAATTATTTTGGAGCAGCCCAGACTCCGTGCAGTACGACGACTTAGCTGTGAAACCATCCTGACCTCTTAAGTGGCATCTGCTGGGACAGTGTCTGCCAGAACGTTCAGGGAAAACCCGTATCAAAGCAGCTCTCTGTCCGAGTCTGTGTATTAAGTGATGTGGAGTTTTACACGTGTATGTACCTTGTGTTTTTTTTTTAATTTAAATCAATCCCCAGTGTGGTCTAGCTTTAGTTGCATTGAACAGGTAAGTGAAACGCCGGTTGGATGGACGTCAGCTGCTCTGTCAGCGAGCTGCGTTGCTGGACCTCGGGGGTCAGCCTGTCGTTCCTGATGGGACCGTGATACGAGGCACTAACCCGCTTCCCCGTGTTGCAGCTCTCCTGTGAGAAAACAGGCTTGGATAAAGGCTTCACAGAGCACTTCTGTTTGTTTTCAGAAGACCCATTTGAGGACTTCTTCAGCAATCAGAGGGGCCCCCGTGGGAGCCGGAACCGAGGCACAGGGTCGTTCCTTTCCACTTTCGGTGGATTTCCTGCCTTTGGAGGGGGATTTTCTTCTTTTGATACAGGTACGAATCCCTCAGGCTCAGTCTCCAGTGTCTGAGCAGACATAGCGCAGCGTTCTCGTATTTAGGGCAGTTTGAAGCGCGGGGACGCTTTTTGCTAAGGCAGCTCTGTAGATGTGCACAGAGCTGTGCTTAGTGACCTGGCTCTTACCCCTTTTCTTCCCAAGAAGTTACACTGCAAAACCCACTTTTGCTCTTAACTGTTGAAGCCAACATGTAATGAATCCTGTGGCTTTGGGCAAATGTGAAATTGCCTACTAGACAGTCTCACTATATCTTTTCTTATCTAACATCCTCACTGAAAAATCAAAAAACCAACTCTCGTATCCTGGACGAGTCCAGGTTGGTGGGATCAGAAGGTGGGGCTTCATAAGGTCCGTGTGTGGCCAGAGCCACACCGATTCCCTGGGAGGTGTGGTCACTTGTGGCTGTCGGCGAAGGCGGCTGGTGCCGGGTTGGGTGCCAGGTTGGGTGCCGGGTGCACCTGCAGGTAGAGCCCCGGGTCTCCCCTGCAGGGTGGGGCTCGTAGCTCATCCTCCATGCTCTCCAGTTCCTCTTCACGGGAGCCGCTTGCCGTCTCGTTCGAGTCTCTGGTCTTGAATGGCGGTGCTTACTGGCCGGCTGCCCCACGTGTTACGGCTCCCGGTGCTTGTCCCTTCAGGACGGCGCTGAGGAAGTCACCTGTGGTCGGACTTGACAAAGGGCAGTTGTAGGTGCAACTTTTCTGAGAGATTCTTTTGTCAGGCGCCAGGTAATATGCTGAAGTTGGAGAATAAGAGAAAGCTGGTTAAAAGTATCAATGCAGTAGTGCTTCATTTAAGAGACATGCGGCTGGCGTGAGGGGTGTGGGGGCTGCAGTCCTTACCTTTAACGAGCCCTGTGAAGGGTCACGCCAAGGAGTTACCGGGTGGTTGCTTTCATGGGCACGTTTGGGAGCGGGACAGGGAGTGAGCTCTTAACAAGCAGACCGGCCTCAGGTTGCTTCAGTGTGACATGTGGAAGTCAGGACTTTGTAATGTCTGTAGGGGACACCCTGTAGTTGGGCATTAGTCCGTGAGCTCTGGATCCGTGCTGTTCCAGGTGATTATTTGCAGTACCCTTCATAAAATGGCCTTAGCTTTGTAATAATTGAGACTTTTATTCCCTGCGGTCACATTGCAGTGGGGTGGTCACAAACAAGTTGGGTTTGCCAGACTGTGGCAGAAAGTCCGCTGCACTCCTGAGACATGTGCACCAGACTGTCCCCATCCGCAGGGTGAGGTGCCGGTGAGGCCGCAGGGCCCTGTGCAGAGGAGGGGTGGCCTGGCTCTCCTCCTGCTCCCCCGATGCAGATGAGAGCACGTCTTTCCTCCCGCGCCGTGGCTCTGATGAAAACCTGAAAAGCGGCCAGTTTTGTGCTAAGTCAGCACCAGGCGTGTTGGTTCTAATGTTCTTTCTTTCCTGTTTTCCTTCAGGATTCACGTCCTTTGGCTCACTAGGCCACGGAGGCATCACGTCTTTCTCTTCCACGGCGTTCGGCGGTGGTGGAATGGGCAACTACAAATCTGTATCAACGTCTACCAAGATGGTTAACGGCAGGAAAATCACCACAAAGAGGTACGTGGCGGTGGCTCTCGTCGGCAGGCGGTGTGCTTCCCTGGTGGTGCGCTTTGCTCGCACGCCTGCAGCGTGTGGGGCGCAGGTGGTACGGGGAGCCTGGCACCACGAGAGTCTTGGTCTTCGGTTTAGAGCTTTTCCTTTTACGCTTTGGCTGAGTGTTGACTGTTAGACGTCACCTTTGTTTGGAGCCATCGTCAGCGTGTAGTGAGTGCTGGCATCCCTGGTGGTGTGCTGAGAGGGAAGCCGTTCGCAGTAAAACTGACTGTTGTGATGCTAGCGTCTGTCCCCGGGCTCAGTGCTCCGCGGTGCGGTGTTTGAGACGAGCTCTGTCTGTTGGAATAAATCTAGTGGAGAAACACCGGTCGTGAGTAGGTTGTCTTCAGCTGTGGTTTTTGGCCACAAAATTAGGGATTTCATGTATCTCTATGGCAGTTTCTTAAAACATGCATTTATGTTCATGTATATACTTAACAAAAAGGTTTTAAAATGCATTTTATCCCCCAGGATTGTCGAGAACGGTCAGGAAAGAGTGGAAGTTGAAGAGAACGGCCAGTTAAAGTCCTTGACGATAAATGGTAAGGAGCAGCTGCTGCGCTTGGAGAACAAGTAGCTCCCGGCCCACGTGGCACAGGAACGTTCCGTGTAGCGGGCGCCCCGAGGACTGGCAGGTTTCAGACGATCTCGCCTTTCCGTGTAACTGTACCTGATCTAACGTATTTATACACAGCTCGTCGGAGCCCTGTTTGTCATAGACTTTTGAGTTTATTGTTGGGACCACATGATAGGACCATTTTTTGTCTTTAAAATTGTTGTAAATCTCTGTATGCACTTTGCTTTTTTATTAAACGTGACTCAAGGCGGCCGTGACTCTTTCGTACACTAACACCAGCACGGGCCTGCTTCCCATTGTGCTTGCAACGTGAGCCAAGTAGTGTCAGCCTGCTGTGAAGCTAACATTGCCGGGACGAACCTTCCACAAAAGTAATTCCAGTTTTCTTCAGTGTTTTCAGTAGTGAAAGACATTAATGCGTTAATGGTAACACATTTCTGGTTTAATATAAATTGAGGATGTTTTCTAGTTGTGCATGAATGCTGGCAACTTAGTAAGTTTTGAAAATTGTTTAGATATGTAATGTTAAGCTTAGGTTTAAAAAAGTAAAGCTGGTAAACTGGGTCTTTGTTATTTGCTTAAAAAAAGAAAATAAATGCAACTGTGTTTGGCGCATCCTTTCCTGAGCGAGGCGCGGCCTCCTGTGTCCGTGTGACTTTGTGTCTGGGCTTCCAGTGTCGCCTCCTGACTGTTGCGTCTGCTCGCTGAGGCAGACGCTGAAATTGTTACGTGTATTCTTCAGTACACTTGGAGTCGTATGAAGATCTGTATGACGACTTTCGTCTTTATGTTGAGTGACTACTAGCAGTGTATGTCCTGGGGGATAACGTTTCTGTGGGGAGAGGGGAAGCGGCTGTTCCACTCTCTGCTCTGCAGAGTGCGCTCTAGTCTCCTGGGTGGTTTTTGACGCCAGCTCATTTAAAGAAGATACGAATGGTAAGATTGTGGAATGACACAGGTGTGGGCAAAAGTGAAGGTGTTTTGGTTTTCAATCTGTATACTCTGTCGTGGTGACCACTGGTGACGAGAGTTCCTGGCAGAGGAAAACGAGTGCATTCGCAGAGTCACGCTCGCCTGTATTTCGGACAAGCGGTTGCTGAGGGTTATTCCTGTCAGTGCAGGCTTAGTTGAAGGCAGACGGTACCACACAGTCTTTAAAGAATCTAACGTAGTCCTGAAAACAAGTAAAAGGTATTTTTTAAATCTCAAAACCTCAAATAATGTATTTTTTAAAAAGTCATTGCAAAATAAAATTACCTGAAGATAAATAAGGAAAACAGTGGAAAAGGTGCGTCAGTGCACCATCTTAGTTCACAGACCCTTTGGATAAGGGAGGTGTGCAGACACGTCACGTGTTGGAAACCACGCTGTAGAATATAGTCTCACGAACTCAGAAGTTGAGCACCAGAGAGCCTCCATCCGTTCCTGCTGTTAGGGTGGATGGTTCTGTGTTGCTGAGAGACATGGGAGTAACTGGCCCTCCCCAGACGCAGCGCGCAGACTTGTCAAGATGGTGGGAACAAACCACTGGATAGAGCCAGCTTGAGGGTCCCCAGGGAGACCGGGGAAAGGAACGGCGTCGTGTCCAGCCCAGCGAGGTTGGTTTCTGAGGAACCGTCTGACCAGAACCTTGGTTTCACATGCCTCAGCGTCCTCAGATGGCAGAGTTTGCATCCACTGCAGCCCCGGCTGTGAACGGTTACCCAGACCTTGTCGTTGCAGGGAAAGGTGACTCTTGTCAAGTGTGTTTGAGGGATCCCCGCAGTTAGCTGTCTGTCATTTCCGCTTGGGAAAATTGCTGCTCTGCACTTCTGTCAGTGGGACTGCGGATCTAGCAGTGCAGAGGACTTGCTGCTGTCAGGTCTTGTTCCTCCAGTATTTGAAAACGGTCAAGTTCATTCCTGGGGGGCTGAGCCCAGCGTCCTGGGAGGTGGCTTGGAACAGTTAGGCCCGTGTTTCCAGCACTGGAAGCACCACTCACACAAGGAGCAGGAAGAATAGCAGGTAGTTTACGTGGCAGGTTCTGGCCCTTTGTTGGTCCCTATGCTTCCTGCTTTTAAAGAAAAAAAAAAAAGCTTCCTGTGGTCCTGAATGCCTCTGTAGCAGGAAACCCGAGTGCCCGGTGCCCCCAGCTGCCAGTGGCGGTGTGCTCGGTCCAGGCGGGGACTGGCAGGTGCTCCGTGTCCTCTGGGGGACCCGCGCGGCCGTTGGAGGCGCGGGTCTTCCATGCAGCTCCCCGGGCAGCATCGTGCAGGGCGGCCGTGTGCTGCTGTTGTCTGGGCTCTGCTCCTCTCGTCCCATGGATCCTCCCTGGGCGGGTTTGACGTAGTTCAGTGAGTGCTGCTGCCTCGTGTCCTGTCTGACACAGGCGGGTCCCCAAGCTCTCGGCTGTGGCTGTTGGAACCCAGCAGCTGAGTCTGGTACAGACGGCACCGGGGTGCCTGCGTGGGGGCCCCCCGCACCCTGTGTCCTCCCGAGGGCGGGCTGTGGACGTTGCCACGGTGGCCTCAGTTCCCTGACGTCCCCCGGGTTAGGCCCGGTGGGTCTGGCCTGCCGATGTCTCTGGGCGCTCTGGGCAGCGCCTCCCCCGCCAGGGCTCGTTCTGCCCTCCGCCTGCGGAGCCCCGTGGTCGCCCTTGGGCTGCGTGAGCCTCCTCAGGGGCCGCTCTGCTTGCCCTGCCTTTCAGCTTGATGTAATCCCATGAAAACATCTTCAGAGAATACAGCAGTTACGTCGAGCTGGATTTGTCTGTGCTGCTGCACCTCAGGGCGCAGCCTCCGGCAGGGTCACGCACGCACTGTTGGTCCAGGAGGGGTGGTCGTGTGATCTGATGGCCCATTTTTTTTTTTAAATGCAGGTACAAGATTCTGTCTCCCTTTGAGGTATCTCCAAGGTGGCTGGTGCTTTGACGGTGGTTTCATGACGCGAGTCTAGATGTCTGCTGAAGTGATCAGGGTCTCCCTGTCACGTCTCCCGCGTCCGTTCTCCCACTTGTGCTCTAGACACGCCGGCTGCGTGGCAGGCCTTGCGTTCCCGTCTCGGCGCCTTTGCGCCTGCTAGTTCCTGTACTCCTGATAAATTGGGTTAACGAGGTGGAGACTTGGCGCTCAGTGTGACCAGCGGTTGACACACAGATCGATCATTCGGTCATACGGACGGCTCCTGCCCGCTCCCCCGCCCCCCAGCCTGCTTGTTGGAAGGTCAGAGGAGGGGAAGTTACGGAGGCTCTTGCTCTGTCCATCACAGATCTAGCAGTTAGGTGACCCCGGATGTCCAGAGACGAGGCCTGGCCGGGACCTGGGTGTCTTGGCTGCTGGACGTGGCATTGGGCGTCACGGGCCTGTCACTTGCTCTGCTTCCTTGGCTTCATGTCCTCTGTCCATTGATCTTACCAAACTGCTTACAAGCCACTAACTGAGTTTTTGGACCTGGGTCAGCTGCGCACTTCAGGGACGACTGTGACTTCCCCTTTCCCTCCTGTCCTGCAGTCCAGCCCCCCAGGAATGCAGATCCCGTGAGACGGGGGCTCTGCGTTCCCAGCATGTGGCACTGCGAGCATCCCCGAGTGCCTGCTCAGTCAACCCAGAGCGTGCTGCTGTCCTCAGCGCTCACCTCCTCGATGCCCCGGAGCGTGGGCCTGGGGCACCCTGTCTCCATGCCTGGTGAGCCGGCTGGGCCCACGCCAGCCTTTTCTATCCCAGGGGGATTGACCTGATTTTTAAAAGGAGCTGCGCCACACCCTTCTCTCCCCTTCCCCTTCCTCTTGTGTGTCCCGCACGCGGGCAGGCCTGCCTCACTTCAGTCTGCACACAATTTTTAACATGTGTACCAAAAATCTAACAAGTCACATCGCTGTGATTCTTTTCTAAACGGCTTTCCAGCTTAAAATTTGGAGGCAGAATTTCGTCAGGAGGGTACCGGGTACCAGAACCTCCCAGTCCCACCGATACACGATCTAGCGTCACCCGCGCTGTGTGTAGGTGTGAACACACGTACGTAAGTCAGCTGAGTTTCCAGGAGGCCTGGGCTGCAGGTGTCAGGGCACCAGTTCTGACGGGGAGAGCCAGGATCAAGGGGTGGTTTTCTCTAGGAAACAGTTGTAGCAAGAGCCAACAGGGGAACAGAAGTAAAGATCTCAGGGCGCGGGAGACATACGACTCCACCGCGGATATGAAAACCACCCCCAGCATCCGCACAGTGTTGGCTGGCGCTCCTGCAGAAGCCACTCTTCCGGTCGTGCCCACGGGGCAGCTCCAGGAGTTTCACCTCTTCGGGAGCATTTGTACTTACAATTGGAATGAGGTGGCCCTCCCTCCTGATTACAGACACTCCCGGAGCTCCTGAAAACTTAGCGGTCACCAGAGTTGACAGCGCATCCCAGTGACTGCACACGAGGAAGAGGGGAACCAGCCCAGAGTGTGGCCGCCGCCTCCCCCCCCCCCTTCTGCAGGCGGGTCTAACCCTGCCCTGCTGCCCGCCTCTCCTCGGGGGGGAGGAGGAGGAGGCACCTGCAGTCTCCCTGCTGGGCTGCCAGGTCCTGCCCACCCTTAAAATTGGGAGCGCTGCTGGTAGCCAGGCCTGAGCCGAGGCCGGTGCCTCTTCCTGAGATTCCGGGTGGAATCCAGCCGGGAAGGGAACAGGGTTCTCCATGCGTCACTCCGTGTTTCCCTCTTCTGGGGTCTCTGATGAAAGGTCTGTGCACAGCTGACCTGTGATGACGTGTGAGAGGCGTGGCAGTCTCAGAAGGGACAGGAGAGGTTCCCGCGGACTCCAGCGCTTGCTGCTGGTCACCTGCTGTCCTGAGTCGTCACCTGGTGGGCGCGAGGCTGGAGCAGTGGTCAGGCCCGTGGTGCGTGCTCGCTGGCTGTGCACACCCGCACCCGCTGGGGCCCTGGCCTGAGAGCCTGGCGCAGCCTAGTAGAGGCTGGTATCTCCTTCCCTTGATTTCTGAGGTATTTGCATCGAGTCTGTGCTCTTGTCGGAGGAGTTCCATTAAATGAGGTGCCTAGAGGTGGCATGACTGGGTTGGGAAATGTGTACGTTTGAATCCAGTAGTCATAAGTTATTCTGCGCCAAGAGCACGCTCCTGTCGACGGTGGGGTCCTCACACCGGCCTGTACCGACTGTTAGCACGTTTCTCTGCTCAGGCCCAGGGCGGCGCGCCTCCGGCGGGGAGCGGGCGCCACAGCCGCTCTGCAGGGCCTTGCCTCCCAGCGCCTCTGAGTCCAGGCTCACCGGCCCTTTGTCTGCTCTGCTGAGGGGTGGTCCTGTGCGGTCGCCACGTGCTCCTGTGACTCCCTGCACCGCGGTCCCGGTTTCTTCAGTGGAAAGGTGTGTGTTGGTGGCCGCTGGCTCACTGCCGCAGGCGTCCTGCAGGCGCACGCTAGGCGTGCTTTCTTCGTGCCTCGCTTGTGTTTGCTGCTCCAGTTCGCACCCAGCTTTCCCCCAGCTTCCTCGCGAGGGCCGCCGCCTGCTAGCTCTGCGGGGCCTGCAGCTGCCTCGGGCGCCGCTCGTTCTGTGCTTTGGTCTCACTTGAGCCCCAGTCGCTGTCTGTCAGTCGTCGCCTCTGCCATGTCCCAGCCCTGCCGGGGGTTCTTCCTCTTTGAGATGAGAAGCCCAGTCAGCTCAGGGCACCCCCCCCCCCCGCCCCTGCTTGGAGTTGCTGGGTTAACTGGGAGAAAACTTGACGTGCGGTGACGGGACAGCTGCCGTGCGAGAACATCCCGCGTTCTGTACGGCTGTGAAGTGGTGCACGTCCTTAGGTATGACCCTCTGAGGCCCAGCTGCGCTTGCATGGGGGGCGGGGACCTTTGCCCTTGGTGTGGATTCTGTGCACTAGCTTGTCTTAAACTCCGAGAGGCTCGGGCTGGAGTTTTCTTATGCGCCCTCCTTGATCTCTACTCTGGGCCCGTGTTCCTGTATCCACGTAGCTGCTGCCAGCCCCTCCCGCCAGAGCCTGGACGCCCTCCCCACTTGGTGTCCCCTTCCCGGAACCACTTCTCCGTCCACGTCTGCGTGGCCACCACATCCCGTGATCTGGTTACGAGGATTAAGTCACTCCCCTGTTTAAAGCCGCTCAGAGCTCCTGAGCTAACGAGGTATTTTTGGGTTTGCCTTGTGCTGCTCTTTGTCCTTTACAGCTGCTCTCTGCTGCGCCCTAATCACGGCTCGACCTCCCGCAGCCCCGCCCTTGCTGCCCCGCTGCTACTGCCGCCCCTCCCACTCTGCCGCCGAGCCTGCCCGCGGCGTGTCTGCAGGGCCAGGGCGAGGCCAGGGCCGTGGTGCCTGGTGCTGCTGCCGGGCTCCGTGAGAGTCCTCTAGCGGGCTGGTGCTGCTTTTTGTTTTTTTTAGATATTCAGTGCTTTATAAAATAAGCTGTGTTAGACGACGGCCCAGCTGTGGGCTGATGGAAGTGTCCCGGCACGTGCGAGGTGGGCTGAGCTGTGACGTCCGCAGGTCAGGCAGTGAAGTACGCTGAACTGACGTCAAGTCCGCGTGCGGGGCTGTGTCAGGGCGTCTCCGTCCTGCACGTATGTGCAGGTACTCGCGTTCACGCTCTGCTCCGTTGCTGGTCTGATGCCAGGAGTTGAGCGCGCAGCTCCCTGTGCTGTCCAGCGGGGCCGCGCTGTGCAGCATGTGCACCCCTGCCCCCACCCCCGGAACCACGGGTTAGCTTTCCTCCTCCCTTCTCTTCGTTTCTGATTGAGGTACAGTCAGTTTACAGTGTTGTGTCCGGGGATGGATGTATCTTTGGATGTTTGAATAATCTAAAAATAACAGAATGGTATTCATGATTTGATTAAGTATGAGATTAACCGCCCCCACCAACCAAAAAAAAACCCGAAACCAGCCACAAGCAAGGCCTCTTGGGTTGTACATATTTGGGAAGAGTGATTGTGCCTTTATATGTGGAAGTTTGTTTTTATTTGCATGTTATCAGCCGGATTCCTGTTCTGCATTTGGACTCCATTTGGGGAGAGAACTGAAGTGTTTGGTGTGGTGGCTGTGCACATGTGACAGCGGCTGGAACATTCCTTTCATAGTTGCTCCATGATTTCAGTGTGCTCTGGCGGGGATCCTGGCAGATCTCGGCTTTGTTTTTAAGTTTCATTGAACTTGGTCCTAGAGGGCAGGGTATCCTGGTGTGTTCAGCTTCCCAAATGAGAAGGGTGCCTGATCCGTTATAAGCAGGGTAAACTTTAGTTAATTCGAATGCTTTAATCGTTAATTTGTGCGCAGGAAAAAGCTAGCGGAAACAATACCGAAACAGTCAGTTCCGTTTGGGTTGTAGAATTAAGATGTGGCTCATCTGTGCTGCTCTAAGTAACGCGTCTGGCCTTTATGTAGCGCAGATCGCCGAACTCACATTGTCTGCAAAGTTAGTGGTAAACTTCCACTGAAGAGGAGTGTGTTAGCGACTGACAGCAGCGTGGGGAGTTTGGAAGAGGCTGTGGAGAGAAGCCGGGGCGGTGGGTGGGGCTGAGACAGGAGTGGCAGCCCTCACTTTCTGGGTCCACCCCAAGGCGCTGTGTGGGTCCATGAGGACGGGAATCAGCGTAGTGTCGCTGGGTCTTAGTTGGTGGGGGTCTTCTGGAGCCGTGTGCAGGGCTGGGGCGCTCCCCGCGGTGGCCGGCAGGGAGCCTTCTCTCCTCGTGAGGGGGCGGCAGCGTGTCCTTCCAGGTGCCGACTGCGGGCTCACCTTCTCTGACTCGAAGATGCTTCAGAGTGTTTTTGCCAGATGATGTTAACTTACAGCACGGGCTTTCTGAGTTCTTGTGTAGCCCGTGGTTGGGGCGACCACGTGGGGGGACCAAGAAAGGAAGGAGACCGACCCCAGGTCTTTAGTCACGAAAGTGGGCCGGGCTCATCCTGACAGTAACAAGTAAGTGCTGTGGGGCTGAGACGTTTAAGGAAAAGTCGCTTTTGGCCGAGTGCCTCTTCTGGGGAGGGCACGGCTCTGTTTAGTTGCAGAGCGATGGTGTCTTCCGGTCAAGAGCGCCTGGCCAAGGAGAGCCTCGGGGCTTTACTTCCTGGCGGTGCTCCCGCCGCCAGCGGAGAGCTTCCCCTCTGCTTTGGGAAGCACGGTCTTCGACGAGAGTTCTGTGATCGGGCTCAGGGCAGCTGTGTCTTCCTGCACAGCTGGGCTCACAGCCCAACTCACGGAGCTGGGCAGGTGGTGTGTGGCCCCCCCCCCCCCCCCCCCGCCGTCTGACTTCCGGACCCTGGCTGCTCAGTGGGGCTCCCATCGCCCGCTCACCGTCTGCTGCACCCTCGGGCCAGTGCGTCCCTACTGTCTGGGTCGGTTCAGTTCTGCAGCCGAGGTCGCCCTGCTGGATCCCGGAGCAGAAGACCAGCTCAGGGGCTCCCCACCTGCACTCGCAGTCGGGGGACGGCATTCTCGGCCAGTCCCCATTCAGGGAGCAGCCTGGTGCCTCCGTGTCAAGTGTCACGTGGCCTTCTGACATTTGGGGTACAGGGGAGGCCGTGAGGATGAGGTCTGGAGGCACTGCGACAGGAAAGCCCCGAAACAGATGATGTGCTGCAGCGGAGTTAGGGCTGGAGCGGCCGTTTCCGTGCGTTCTTGGGTCGCGCCCCCCAGACCCCCCTGCCTTGGAGAGGCCCCGCTCTGCGCACCACTCTCGCTCGTCTCCAGGGTGCCTGGTGCTTCCGGTCCAGGACCTGGCTGATGGGTGGCCGCTCTGGGGTCCCACGGCCCCCAGAGACGTGGTGTCCGCAGTGCCGAGCTTGGATGTCCGACAGCCCTGTCTGCCCCGAAGGCAGGAGCGCCTCTGCTCTGGGCAGACCTGTCCTGAGGAGGCCCGAGGGGCGTCTCGGGGCAGTGGTTCAGGACCTGGGCTGGGGTCCTCTCCAAACCCCGGCTGGTCTGTGTCCGGGAGGAGTTAGGTCAGTGCTCCTGGGGCATAGCCCGTTTGCACACGGTGGAGAGCGGGTCGGGGCTGCTGTTCGGAGGGGCCAGCTGGCCCTGGGGTCACTGGGGCAGGACAGCCCTTCCCAGCCCGGGACTGCCCTCCTTCCCCCACGCGTGTCTGCTGACTCACTCCCCCATTTTCTTCTCGTTTGTCCTGCTCAAAAGCTGTGAGTGGCACCAGTCCAGTTCGTTCACGCTTTGTCCACAGTGCAGGTCACAGCGCTGGAGGCCACGGGCCCCACTGGCCGCCTGGTCAGAGCCAGGCCACTTGAGTTTGTCCGGGAGGAGGATCCCACCACTGGCTTTGACAAAAGCTGTCGCCCCAGTCAGCTCCCCTCCCGTGGGCGTGTGCCATGCATCGCTGTGTCCCTTCTGAGGACGGGGAGTCCTTTTTGTGAATCTGTCAACACCTGGTGGAATTCTGGGTTTAGTATAGCGGGTTCAGAATGAGTGCTGGAACAAGCACACGTCGAGGGCTTCCTTCCAGAAGGTCCCCAGCAAAGATGCTCGGGTAAGGTTCTTAGTCACCACCTTTTTTTCTTTTTTTCAAACCCTTTCCCTGGTACTTGAGGCACAGCAGGGTGTCATGGAGGCTTTGTGGGGTCCAGACCCAGGACTTCTGGAGCTCAGGACGTTGTCTGGGGACCTCGAGGGCTGACCACATGGGGCAGTTGGCATCCTGGCTGGGTGTCCCCAGACAGGGCTTTCCTGGGAGGCCAAGCCCGAGACCTGGCTGTCACCTGCTGCCCCTCCCTCCGTGCCTGGGTGACCCCTGATGCAGAGAACGTGGGCCGGCGGGGGGAGGGGCTTGGCAGAGGCGGGGCCTGAAATGGGCGGTGCTCAGGGCCTGTGCGGGAGGGAGGGGCTCGAGCTGGCTCTGCCCTGGGCAGTGAGGGGGGAGGCACAGCTGCCCTGCTGCTCAGGGAGGGGCTCCACACCCAGGAGAGAGCGGCCTGTCATGCCAGGCCGCTGTAGTTCTGCAGTTCCGTGCTCTCTGGTCAGTGGTCCCAGGGTCCCAGAGTGCCTGGCCTTAGGGGAGATGACCAGGGACCGTAAACCTGGGTGGTGACTGTTTCCCATGCTTGAGTGCTTGTTCTCCGACAGCCAAGCTCAACACTTGAGTGACTATTTCATCTTCTAAACAGCAGACACAGGGTGTGCAGGTGGCCCTGAGATCAGGGGCAGGGCCCGGGGCGGGGCGGCTCCGGAAGGAGGAAGCTGGCAGCTGGGCCAGGCGATGGGCCGGTGTGCCTGGGGTGACAGCACGGCCGGGGGGACCTCCCCGCCCGCACGCTGGCTCCCGGAGACCATCCCGGAGAAGCACAGGCGAGCGGCGGGACAGACCAGCCTCGCGCTCCGCCATGGGAGGTGAGTCTTGGCGGAGCCACGGCTGCACATGGGGGATGTGGAGGTGGGTCTCCCTGAACAGCCAACGGGCACCCGTGGGTTTGGGGTGGCCTGAGGTGCGGACCTCGCTGCAGGTGAGGTGAGTGAAGCCGCTGAAGCTGGCCCTCAGGCCCCTGCCTCCTCCAAGTCTAGGGCCATTGTGGTCACCCCCCTTCTCAGATCAAACGTGCCAGCGTGTCCTGTGCCCCAAAGGTGTCACCCTGAAATCATATCTTAACCACCAGGGAGTGGACCACTGCTCGGCCTCAGGCCCCCCGGGAGTCTCCACAGCCCCTCCCCGTACAGGGTCCAGGTCCTCTTCCTTCCAAGGTGGGGAGAAGCTGAGCGTGGGCTGGGGTCGTGCTGAGACGCCAGTGCCTTCCTGCTTTCTGCTTCAAGTGCAGGTTTGATGTCAGGTCTCCACGGCAGTGACCTCCTGGCCCCAGCTCCGTGGGTCCCACTCCCTTGAAAGGGCTCCATGTATCTGGGAATCAGACGTGGCCCACGTGTGGGTGTTAGATTTTGCAGCCCTGAGTGCCCCTGCCCCAGGAGCCGCCCTACACACCGCCCTCCTGCAGGCAAACAGGCGTGTTCATACCAAAGCCTGTGGCCCCTTCCTCAGCAGTCACACTGGGGGCGAGGCTGGACCACGGAGCACACGCCCAGGTGGAGGGCTTGCTTGAGGCTGGAGTGACAGCCTGGGGCCTGTTTCTTCAGCCTGGCATTTGACTTTGAGGACCCGCAGTGGGGGTGGCCAGTGGTCCTCAGGAGGGCTGCTGAGGACAGGGCATCTGACGTGATGGCTGCCAAGGCCCCGGGCGCTGAGCACCAGGACTCCCTCCCAGCCTTAGGGCCTCCGTGGGTCCACAGATAACGTGTCTCCCTTCTGTTTGAGTGTTGGGGTTGTGACTGGTCCGTGGCCTGGAGGCCGGCTCTCTGCCAGCCCGAGTGCTGTTCCCGGACGGGGGCACTTGGGTTGTATAAGGCGTGGCCCATCCCGGAGCAGGAACTGAGTGCAACGCAGGCCCCACCCAGGTTATGGGCTCCCCGGGCTCTCAGGCGCGTACTGCTCTGTGGTGTGGGTGGTGGGACTCGGACAGCGCACCCGGCGAAGGGGGGACGCCGGGGCCCGAGCAGGTGTGCTGTGCGGGTGGGCCGTGCGTGTGGGCGTGTGGCGAGGTGGAGCGGCGGCCCCGCACCTCTTCCCCGCGCCCAGCCTGGCACTCAGGGCCGCTGTGTGGAGCACAAGCAGCTGTGAGTGTAGGGGCCCCGTGAGTGCAGGTCTTTCGTAACAAACGCTTCATTTCAGGAGCATCTCCCCGAGCAGGTCTGCACAGTGGTCGTGGGGAGGCAGGAATGGAGGGGCCCCCGCACAGGGGGCAGAGGAAGAGCTCACGCAGGCGTCCGGCCTTGGTTCACACTCCACGAGGAGGTGACCCTTCCGGCTCATTTGCTAGGGCTCAGACTTCGAGGCTCTCGCTGCCGTGGTGTTTGGTGACCCCCCGCCCCCTGCACACACGGAGCCGAGTGTCCAGGGGCCCAGGAAGGGTGCCGCTGCTCTGGGTGTCGCTGCGCCCACCCCAGCAGATGGGTGGGCTCGCCATCTCGTTACTGGACTTCAGCAGCGCCTTTCTCACGTTCCGCCACGTGACTGGCCATCAAAACGTCTCAAGAGAAAGGCGTTGAACCTCTCAGTGAACGTTACCGCTGTGTTTGATTCCATCCCCAGCATCCCACCTAATCTGCAAAACTCCTGGTTTCAAAAGCCCAGCAGAAGCACAGGCCTGCGAGCGGTGAGGGTGTCCTTGGCGGTGTTTCTGGTGTGACAGGCGCCCGGTGCGGGCGGGCCGCAGGGCCCATGGCCGCCGCCCCCACCCCCAGGCTCGTTTCAGCACCGCGTGCGGGTCCCGGAGCCAAAGCTGCCTATGGGGGAGGCCAACAGTCCGGAGCCCTTCCTGCCAGGGGGGCTCCTGGGCTAACTCTGACGATGCGACCGTGGCGGGTGGTCCAGCCTGACCGTGGTTCCGAGAGGACGCCCTCTTTCTCTCAGACTCACTGACGTGTGCTGAGGGTTGGGGGGGAGCGGCTGCTCCCCGGAAGGCGAGTCCAGGCCCCAGCAGAGCGGTGGGGGGAGTGAGGCGATGCCCTCCTTCGCTGCTGCGGGGCCATGGTGGCGGCGGTGGTGGCTGCCACGGAGGGGCTCCATCTGTGTCCAGGTCGGGTAGGAGAACCTGACATGCGCTCCGTCCTGTGCTTTCAGGTGTGGCCGACGAGGACGCCTTCGAGGAGGAGTGTCGGCGACGAGGCCAGAGTGCGCTGCCCTCCCAGCCCGCCAGCACCAGCGCTCGCTCACTGAGGTCACACCGGCCTGCCTCTCTGCCCAAACACGCGTCCCACTACGTTGGTGATGACGAGGATGAGCCAGGCCGCCCCAGGGCCACCGGCAGCTGGGAGCCCCCCTCCGTGTTCTCGGCAGGTGTGCACCAGGAGCTGCCCATCCCCGCCACCCCGGCCGCCACCACCTCGGCCCCCACCACCTCGGCCCCAGCTCCAGCCCCGGCCCCGAGAGGACAGAAGTCGCCCCTGTGCTGCTGCGTCCTGACCTGAGGGCTGCGGCAGGGGGAGGTGCCTCCCCTCCCCAGACCCCCCATTAAAGCGGGTGCAGTCTCTCTTGGTGGGTGGAAGATGGCAGGTGCTGTGTTTACATGCGACGCTCCTTTCTGTAACTTTCGGCTCAGTACTGGGGATCTTGTCTTGTAGACTGGGTGCCCCACCGCCTTTGCGCTGCTCCTCACCTTTGTGTTGAGTTGAAAGCTCGGCCTCACACCCGCCGAGGGGGCCTGCCGTCCACTGGACGGGTGCTGACCACGCTTTCACCAGGGGAGGCCCCCCGCTGGGTGCCCTGGGCGCTCGCTGCTCCCCGGGTGCCCTGGGCGCTCGCTGCCCTGGGCCTCCGGGGCCCCAGCTCTGCCCCCTTCCTGCATCTTGACGCACAGTTTCTTAGAGAGCCCAGGTGGCTAAGCGAATTCCCCATAGGAGTTTCTGGATTATCTCTGCCGGTGTGGTGGTGTGGCTGTGCACGTAGGCTTGACCCTGGCTGAGTCGAAAGGCCACAGTGATTTAGTTTGAACTATCCGTCAGTTTGAAGCGTCTGTGTCTTGGTTCTCAGCGCTGGAAGTGGCCAGGGTGACCACGGCAGGTTGTGAGGTGCGCGTCCATCCTCGGTCCCGCGTCAGGGCGGCGTCTCGGTGCGTGCTGGAGGTCAGTTCTGTGGGCCTGGGATGGGCGGTGCCTCTGGGCAGGGACCTCCCGGGATGAAGTCTGTCCCTTCTCCAGGACTTCCTGTGGGAGCTCAGTTGCATGAAGCCCCTTCCAGCCCTTCTCAGGTGGAGCAGAGGTATGTGTCGGGTTCTGAGCAGGACCAAAGAAAGTGTGCCCTGCGTCCACCTGAAGGCGCACATCCTGGGCTTCCAGCTGGGGCGCGGAGCCCCGCGGAAGGGTGCAGACCTGGCCACCGGCTGCCGGGGAGCCAGCCGGCAAAGGCAGATGGGCAGAGACGGCCTTTTCCTGTGTGATTAAATGAAGACTAGAGGCTATTGGAAGGGCTGTGTGAGTTCAGCGAAAACTTGTTCTGCCTTGAATAGGCGTGCGGACGCTCCCCCGGCTTTGTGGTCAGCTCCCGGTGCTGGCCGCTCTGGGGGTGGTCTTGGTGAGGGCAGGGCTGTGCCTCAGTCTCCCCGAACAGGTGACTTTCCAGCAGTGACATAACGGCCGCGTCCCTCTGGAAGGACACTAGGTGGGAAGTCCCAGTCGCAGGAGCAGGGTCCGCCAGCCCCCGGAGCAGGACGAGGGAGTGGGGCTCGGGCTGGGCTGCCAGCCAGCTGAAGGCCCTGTTGCCGTGGTTCCCGGGGTGGCGGCGCTGCCGGGGGACCCTGGGAGCAGGGGTTTGCAGGAAGAGCAGAAGGTGCTGCCGCTTTCTGAAATCGCGGGTTTTTGTCAGTTTTTACCCCCAGGTCTCTACCAGGTTTTGTTTCTGAGTGGGGAGGCCCAGCTGACTTAGGAGCCGCTCGAATCCTCACACGGGCGAGGGACGGACTTGGCTCCTGCTGAACCCCTGCCCGTGGTGGGTGGTGGCGGAGCGCGGCCGGCGGGCTCTGAGGGCTGCCGAGTCAACCTCGTTTCTTGTTTCCTTTGAAATCAAGTCATGAGGCCTTCAAAGGAGTGTCTGGGTGAAATCACCGAAGAATTAAAGACGTGGGTTTTTGCCTAAACATGGCGCATTGTGAGAAAGCACTGCCTGGTTCTGCTGGACAGTGGGCCGCACGCGCGGCTCCCGCAGCCCGACAGCCTCTGCTCTGGGTGGTGGAGCCGTGGCCGCTGCACGGCGGTCCTGTCGGTCTGCAGGAAGGAAGCCGCGGTTTTGTTTGCTTGCTTCTCTTCCCAGAAGCACCTGTGATTTCTTTGGGCCGGAACCTTGGCTGCGTTTGTCTGGGAGGTTAGCGCCGTGGCCCGGCCGCCCTGGTGATGGCGCAGCAGGTCTGTCCGGGTTTGCACTGAATCCCCCTGAGATTTGTGTGACACGTGTGGCCGGGGCCCCCCATGTCCCCAGACACTCCATTCCCCCCGACTTGAGGCCTCGGGTACCAGTGCAGGTCGTGCGCAGGGCTCACGCGCGTCACACCGGGGTAGTTTCCACCACACACTGACCTTCCAGAAGGTGGAGGTTTCCTGCTGACAGCCGGCTCTCAGGATAAGCGACACTGCTCTTCGTAGCTCAGATCCGAGGACTGGCCTTGGTGACGGGAGGGCACTGCCACCTCGAGGCTGCTCCCTGGACCGCAGCGGTCCCTGAAGGGGGGAGGGGCAGAGGAGAGGTGGTTTCCACACTGGTGCCTGCCTTCGGGTCTGTAGCTGGGCCGGTCGGTGTCCCCCGGGCGCCCCGGACGCACGGGACTGGCACCTGCCCGGAGGGACGTACCCTGGAATCCTGTCATTTGTGCTGAATTCCTTTAGTTTGTCCGCGGTTATCTTTCTGTGTCTTAAAATTAAAGGTGTCTTGTTGCAGATGAGGCGTTTGAATAAGAAATTTGAGTGAGGAATTGATTCCCCACCGCCTTGTGCTGTGACAGCAGGCGGTCTCCCCGGAGGCGCTGTGGCTGGGAGGACGGCTGAGCCCCAGCTCTGCCCTCTGCGTCCCCAGAGCTTCCAGGTCCCTTCTGGGTCGGGTGGTAGGATTTCATGACCAGAGACAGGTGTGGGGCCCAGGTGGGAGGAAGGAGCAGGTCACCAGGCCTGCCAGTGCCTCCGTGGGGCCTGGCCTGGCCCAGGGGCAGCCCAATCGCAGCGACAGGGACCTCGGGAAGTCTGGGGCAAGGAAGGTCTGTGGATGCTGGTACGCTGGCAGGTGCTGCTCTCCTTCTTGTTGGCTTGTTGTGCGTGTAGTTGAGCCCGGTGGGGGAAGAGAGGCCATCATCCTCTCCCTCTCGTGAGCCAGACCCTTTGCCGGGGCCACTTCCCTAAGCCCACTGCCTTGACGGCTCCTGATGGGCGGATGGCCTCCGTGCTGCGGGGGAGGTGGGCAGGACACGCAGGCCTCACGGAGCCCTCGGGACACGTCAGGCTGGGCCGCGGCAAGCACGTGTGTGTGGGGTTTGAGTCG
This sequence comes from Camelus ferus, assembly GCF_009834535.1. Lineage (NCBI taxonomy): Eukaryota > Metazoa > Chordata > Mammalia > Artiodactyla > Camelidae > Camelus > Camelus ferus. The sequence continues at coordinate 1,253,283 of NC_045702.1, read as the reverse complement.
GTGGGAAGGCTGGTGGGTGGGGGCACCTGCAGCCCTGCGGTGTCCAAGGCACGTGCGTCTCCCTTGGCCCCATGGGTCACAGGCGTCGCGGGCCATTACGGATTGGCTGGGGGCACCCACCTGACCACCACCAGGCCCGGCCCACCGGGGACTGCCGTTCTGTGAGGACCGGAGCCCCCAGCGTGGATGCGTGAGGGTCCTGCCCTCCGTGTGTGTCTGCACAGACGGGAGACTATGCTCCAGAGGGGCACCGTCAGGTTTAAAATCCTGGCGGTGCTCTCAGGCGATCTTTCCAGCAGGCGTGGGGCCCGTGTGTAAGTGCAGTGGTCCAGGCCGGCCCCCCCGTGGTTCTTCTGTGACCCAAGGTCAACGTCGTGGTTCCCTGCGTCCCAGCCCTCGTGTAGATGGCTGGCTCCGGGACAGAACCACTGGAGGGCGAGCGAGTCACGCTGGCTCCTTCCTCCGTGGGCTCCAGGCAGGCACATGACATGGGAGACGAAAGGCCTCGGCCGCATCGAGCCCGGAGCCCGCGGCCGGGCCGCGGGGACGGCGGGCAGGGGCGGCTCTGCGGGGCTGTGGCGCTCTTAGGGTTGTGTTGAAGCTCTGCGTGAGTTCCCGTTTCCCCTGAGCTTCGGTGCGGACCAGGTGGAAGGGGGACGTGACCGGTGTGTTTTCTGACCTGGGGGGTGTTTGCCTCTCGGTGGGGAAGCAGCTGCTCCTGCCCAGTGTTTCACACGCCTGTTTCCTTAGGATTCAAAGAAGGTGGCAAGAGGAAGAAGCAGAAGCAGAAGGAGGAGTCGAAGAAGAAGAAGTCGACCAAAGGGCACCTCTAGACGGGCCGCTCCGTGGCCGTGCGCGCGCGTTAGGTAGTGGCACCTGCTTCTCCACGTCCCGAGACCACACCTGCTCACGGCGCGGGGGACGCGCTGGCCGACCCGTGGGGCTGGCAGAGGCGGGAGGGGCTGCGGGTGGCGGTGGTGGGACGCGGAGCCGCCCAGGCCGTCCCGGCCTCTCCTCCCCAGCTCTGTGCCGGGGGCGCCTCCCCCGCGGGGCGCGCCCTCCCCGCTCCCCTGGCGCGCAGTGCCAAGACGCTTGTAGCTTTAGTCGTGTGCCCAGGACGGATGGCGTGTGCGTGTGCGTGGAGCGACCTCCTCTCCTGCTGGCCGCAACGCTTGACTCTAGGCTCCAGTGCAGCGTAGGGAACGCAGAGGTGCCTCCTGAACACGGGCGGCCGCTCCTTGGTTTCAGGAGCCAGACCCTCACGGTGGCCCCTGGCCGGTCACGCCAGGCATGTGGTCATCCTCGTGTTTGTGGTTTTAATTTTAATCCTCTCCAGGGGGTCCAGATGCAGCTGGAGTTATCCCACGTCTCTTGGACCCATAGCTGTTCTGGGCGTGTGCACGGGGTTCTGCAGAGTTCGGTCTGGCCACACCACCCTGCCTCTCAGCTCCGGTCCTGCTGGGGGTTAGACAAGCTCCCTGCACCCGGGTAGCTGGTGCTGAGCCAGTGCCGGCTCCTCTCGGGGCCACTGCGCCCTGGACAGCTTCCCACGGTTACTTCTCTGCAGGACGTGCCTCCTCCCCTCCCTCCTGCCAGGGCGACTGGACTCCGTCCGTGCTGCCCCCCTCCCCGCCCGCCCACCGCCTGCGGTCAGGCCCCCGGGGTCCCCCTCCCTTTGCTCTCAGGCACTGAGAGCACCATGGGGCTTTAAGTGGCGGCAGCTTTGACCCTGCAGTGTTGGAACCAGGCACCTGGGGCACGGCCCTCGCGGCAGCACCGCGGGCGTGGAAGCCAGGAACGAGCATGCCCTGTGTTTGAAGGCCCGGTGGTGGCAGGAGGCGGTGCGGACTCGGGGGAAGAGTGGACAGGGTTTAATGCTTGGTGTGGAAAACGTAACCATGGAAGCATCGTGGGTTTTCAGTGCCCCCCACGTCAATAAAGTGTAAGCACATTGACTCACACTCCCTTGCCGTCATTTGCAAACGCCAGGAAGCTGCAGTTACTAGTGGGGAGAGGAACGGCGTTTCTTCTCCGTCGTTTCAGTGAGAGACACAGTGACGTTTTGGGGACTAAAGGCTGGAGCCTGAGGTGCGTTCCTGGAGGGTGGAGACGACGTCATTCTAAAGCTGCCGTTCCCACTGCGCGTTCGTTGTGGGAGACCAGCAGCCTGACGGTCACCAGCGGGAAGCACAGGGGATGAGAGGCGTCCCTCAGGCCACGTCCTGGACATGCCGGACGCGGGCCCAGCGAGACCAAGGCCACGTCCGCGGCCACAAGGGGAAGGTCCCTCAGGACTTAGAGCCCCCTGTCAGTTGCTCACACCCTAGAACTTCCCTGTGTGGGACCAGGGAGGGAGGTGACCCCACGTGGGAAGATGTCGCCGTCCTTGAGGCTGGTCACCTGGGACAGGACAGTGTCGGGGATGCTGTTAGAGCCCCCAGGGTCGTCTGGGCCCCCACGCCTTCACATGCCCCCGCGGTGGGGCGGCTCCTGAGTGAGTGGGAGAGGCCCCTGGTCACAGGTGAGGAGAGGGGCAGAGGTAGCGGTGGGCAGTCTGTCCACTGGCCCTGCCTCCTGCTGTAGAGTCTGCTCCATGGACCACGTGCTGGGGCCAGGGGGCGCGGGGCTGGCCCGAGTGGGCCCGCAGCCCTGCTTAGGCTCTCGGGGGGTCTGGGTGACGCAGAGAGGAGGGGGCCTCCTGCGTTGCCTTGTGATCTTCCCCGGGGTCCTTCCTGGGGGTGCTGGGCGAGCACCGAGGGGGTGGAGGACGGGGTGGGGGCGGCAGGGTCAGGGCCCAGCCTCTAGCCGCAGCTCCTTCCCCCAGGAGGCCCTTCGGGGACAGAGCCTGCTGGGGCTGCGGGGAGCCGCCCCTCAGTCCCTCGTCCCTCCCCTGAGGCTGGTTAGGGGCTTCAGAACTCACTGAAGCAAATACTTTGAAACGTCCTTATAGAGATGCTTGTACTTTCACAGGAAATCCTGCCGCGTGCCAGGTGAGTGCCGCCCCAGCCCCCAGGGGTGGGTAGCACCAGAACCAGGAAAGTGACGTGGCACCATCCACAGGGACACTGCGGACTGTTGCTGGAGCCTTAAAAAAGTGGGATCGTGACAGTGGAAACCACACCTGACTGATCTGTTTATTTTTTACCTTTGAAAGCTGTTTGGCAGTGGGGAGACCGCGGACTCACCAGGCCTGGAACCCAGTTCGCGTCTCCGCCCTCGCCGGTGGTCCTGGTCTCCCCGATGGCTTCAGGGGCGGTTTCTGCCCCAAGCTGGAGCCGAGACCTCCAAGGGTGCCCACGGCCCCTTCCCCACTTCCTCACCATCTGGTCCTGCCGCCTAGAGACCGTTCTCTTGGGGGTCATTTGGCCTCAGGTTGACGTGTGGGCTCGGGGGTCGTCACCCACCTGGGACGGCCCCTCCTGGTGCTCCCTGGTCTGCAGGGCCATCCGGTCCTCACGGGCACCCCGTGACTGCTCTGCATTCTCCGCTGGAATTCGGCGAAGGCGAATTTTTCCAGGTCCTCTCTGGATCCCTGAAGGACAGATTGTAGCGAAAGCCTCATAGATGGCGTCCGCCCTGGTTCCCGGTCCTCAGAACGACCAGTCTGCTCTCTGGCCGCCTCCGTGACACCAGGGTGACCAGTCACTTTCTCTCGTTACTCACCACGAACCCCCAGGCTGGAAGCCCTTTCCTGTGTTCTGTCTGTTGCAGCCCCAGCCCGGGGCCCCCGGGGGCTCACGTCCTGTCGGTCCACGGGAGACAGTGTTGGTGATCGTAACGAGCACACATTTCACCAAGGGTCATTCCAGGACTCGGGGTGGTTCTGGGTGCTGAGCTGGGCCTGGTGCACATGTGTGACACAGAGACACGGCAGGGAGCCCTGGCCCGTGACAGCCTCCCTCAGGAGGGCACGTGGGCCCCAGAAATGACCGCAGCGGCGGGGGTGTCTGTGCCATGACGAGGGGTCCGTTTGTTACCCAACCTTGAAGTCCTTCAGGAAGAACCCGCGGGCTGTAGTAGGAGGGTAAGAAGGCAGCACAGCCCCCCCCGAGTCCCCGTGTCCCCCAGTCCCCGAGTCCCCGAGGAAGCCAGGCGCGAGGAACCACAGGCCTGACCTCAAAGGACCAGCAGAGGCCAGGTGGCCCCAGGACTCCTCCCTCCCCCGGTGCCCCTGTGCCCCTCGGCCCCTTCCCCGCCCACTGGCCTAGTGGCGGAGGGGCCGCCAGGGGCGGATTGGGCCACCGTCACCGCCCTCACCCAGCGCACACTCGGCGTGTCCAGCGTGAGCCAGGTGAGCTCGTGGGGGCACCACTGAGCGAGCGGCAGCCCTGGACTCCAGACCAGACAGACGTGCCAGCCACAGGCAGGGTGACCCCCTGTCCTGCCTTGTCAGGCCCCGGCCCAGGGCTCGACACTGGTGTGGAAGGAGGGCACCTGCTGGTGGGGGACAGAGGTGGGCAGGGGGTTCAGGCGAGAGGAACCCGTGGGAGGGGGCCGGGGCCGCTTCCAGGGCAACCAGGGCTTGGTGCTCTGCCCGCAGAGCGGGCCTGGCCTGGACACGGACAGCCTGAGGAGAAGGGGCTGAGCGGCCTTCCTGCCGCCCCCCTGCGGCTTGTGCTCTGGTGGCCCTGGTGGGTGGGCCGCGCTGGGTCTGCGCCCTCTGAGGACCACGTCCATCCTGGTCCGCCCCGCGAGCGCCCTCCCAGTGTCAGAGAACCAGGGTGAATGGGCACCAGGGCAGGTCCCTGGAGCTCAGGCCTGAGTTTGGACATGGAGCAGCAGGAGCCAAGGGGGGTCTTGGAGGGGCCCTCGGGGTGACTTCCAGATGCTCACACGCTCCCAGGAGATGGCCGCTCCTTCAGGACCAGCGACGTCTGTCTTGCAGCCTCGAGGGCCACCCATGGCCTGACTGATCACTGACTCCAGGCGGGTCCCCCTTGGCTCTGGGTGTCCCTCTCCTTGGCCCTCAACCCCAGGACCCAGCCTCTGGCAGCAGCCAGCCAGCAGCCTGTGAGAGGCCTCCCACCCTCGTCCCCTGGGGGTGTCACCCAGCGCGCCCAGCAGTTGGCCGCCCAGGAGGGGTTCAGGAGGAGAACCCGGGATTCAGGGCCATCTGGACGACCTCCAGGCGGAACAGGTGAGGGGAGAAGCAGCGCTGGGTGTAGGGCCACCCGGGCCGCAGGCGCCCCCCTGCTCCTTGCCACCGCTGCGCCCGGCCCCCCGAGACCCCGTGCCCTCCGCAGGGAGAGGGTCCCGCCTGGAGCCTGGGAGGAGCTCGCAGAGGCCGTCCAGCCGAGGGCCTGCGGTCCGGCCCAGCGTCCTGTAGGGGGCGCCCGCGGGGCGCGGCCACCACCCCGGGCGCATCCCTGTCCCGCGGGCCCTGCTCGCGGAGGCGCGCGGAGAGCGGTTTCGGTGCCGTGATCCCGCAGCTTCCCAACTCTCAGAACCCCGCGCCGGTATTTTCTGAAAACTCCGCGTATCCGCGCAGCTTGGAGGGGATTTTTCTTTATCCAAGGCCCCGTCTGTGTGGGAAGTTGCTCTTTCGTGGCGCAATATTTTCCGTGGCCACAGGAGGGCGCCTCCACAAAGGAAAACCGGACTGCGGGCAGGAGCCCCGCCCCGCCCCGCCCCGCCCGCCCGCCCCGCCCGCACACACGCCCGCACGCGGCCGCGCGCACGGCAGAGTAAGTCAGCCTCAACTGCCAACAAGGCTGAAACGAGCTGGAGGGGGGAGAACGGAGCAGTTACGCAGCTCCCCTGGCAGAATAAAGTAACCCTCCCGGGGATCCGGGGCGTCCTCGCCAGCGTTTGCCGTCTAGCCTCATGTCAGAAACGGCCCATCAGGAGGCCCCGCAGCACAGCCTCAAAGGTGAAGCCGGGCTCCGCCGCACGTTCTGCGCGTTCTCCCTGCACGCGCACACCCAAAGCAGTTTCACATGTTTTGCTCAAGTAACATCTGACAGCTGGCGATGTGTGGTTTCCTGGGCTAATAGAGACGAGTGAAATCTGCTGTTGATATTTCTAGCAATTTCTGGCCAAAATAGTCCCATGACCTCCTGAACCCTGCCCTGGTCCCCCAGCAGGAGGTGACAGGAGGTGACAGGAGGAGACGCCTGCCCGGACCTGCGCGGCCTGGTCGTCCCGGCTGCCTGGGCCTCGTCCCGGGAGCGGGAGCCCGGGGGAGGCCTTGCGTCTCCGAGCTTGACGAAACCCGCCTTGGAATTGTTTCTGAAGCTCTTGGAGTGAACATGCGTCTGTCTCATTAATCCAGACTTTTCCGATGAGTTGCTTCCCTAAGGTGCAGTTTGACATCGCGGTAAATGAAGCAGATCTTCCTTTTCCCCTCGGTTCTTTTGTGTCTCCTCACCTGAGAGCACGTGTGTCTCACTCCTGACACTGACTTCAGAGAGGGTGACCTCTAGTGTCCCCTACTGTCCTTCACTCCCCACCAAATTGTTACTGAAGCCAAAGTTAAAAAAACTCAAGCTGACGGAATAAATAAAATAAAAGGAAAAGAAGGCAGTGGCCAAACCAGGAACCACCCCACTCCTGCCGACAGTGGAGGGAGAAGTCACGGCCCGTCACCCTCATTTCCTGTTTACAACGCGCAGGAGGACTTTGAAATGCGTGACATGCTCCGATGTGCTGGCCGCAGCCCCTTCTTCAAAACAACACCCCAACGCCAGGCTCAGACGGGAACGCAGACCCGGGAAGACCCTCCGGTGTCCCCAGCCGGGCTCGGAGAGGACCCTCCCGGGTTAGGTCAGCTGCAGTTTGATGCAAGTCAGTTGACTTATGTGACTCCCTGGTTAACATAAGCCTCATACTTAAAGGGTTTATTGTGTGAATTGCAAATGCAGTATCTGAGAGTAGGGTGTGTGTTCAGGCGTCCTCCTGTGTGGTTGTAAGAACTTCGCTTCATCTGGGGGCTGGGAGGCTTTCCGGACACCACGTCCCCAGCAGAGCTCCCAGTCAGACCGTTTATGGTCCAAAGGGTTGTAAAAGTCTCAGCGAGCCCTTCGTCCAGATTTAGGAGCCAGGAAGTACAGCAGGGGCCAGGAAGAAGCTCGCCTCTCCGTCCCTTCAATAGTGGTGAGAGAAACCTTTCAGTTTTCAGCTGCACCGACAAATACTGAGCAGCAGGTGCCTCGCACCTCGGGAGAACCTAGATACTAGTCAGCTCTGCCGGCTAAATCCATTGTATTAGAGCCGGGCAGCCAATGTCATTTCAGATTAAGAGGCTGCCTGCAGATTTCTGGAATTTTGTTTTTGTGTACAGCCTCTACAGTTTACATGCCTTTGGCGCAACGCCCGTCGTCTGCTCAGAACAGCAAAACAGGAGGTGCTGGTCGGACGTGAGTGTCCTCTCACCTTCGTCTGAGCTGCGGACTTGCCAGAGGTGACATCGCAGGCTCCACAAACACCCCAGCGGTCCAGAGAGTCGGCATTAATTAGGGAATGTCCCAAATGTCCCATCGTTAAGTGAAGCTGTAAAAAGTAAGCTGTGGTCTTCGGCAAGCGAGTATTTCGTAAAATAAGAGTCCCTGGAATGAAGTGGTGATCGCCTGCTTTTATCGCCACTTTTAGGGACACAGATTAACAACGGAAAAGTTTTAAACTTGAGGTGAATAGCGACGTGTCCCAGCTGCCACAAGGAACCACGGGGTTTGGTGTCTAAAACGTGGCCAAAGACCAAGGGAGCCGCCAGTTAACACACAGTGATGAGGTGTGTGTGTGAGAGAGACAGACACCTGCCTCTTGTGCTTTGCATTTTAAAAGCCGTTTACAAAGAGTTCAGAAAGACAGACAATGTGGAGAACACTGGAAGCAGAAGTTAACAAATACAGGAATCTTCTTTGAGATAAATGATCAGACCGCTGGGAGATGACCTGGGGCCCCGGCAGCAGGGACGCCGCCTGGACACCGGCCGCCTCTCCTTTGCAACATGCCATCTGTGGTGACTAATGAGGCAACGGTTACCAGCAGCCTCAGAAACTTCCCCAAACTGAGATCTTGTCTCCTTTCTAAATTTGGTTCTGATGACACAGGAAAAGTTTGTTTCGATGCACCGATGTTCCACGTACTGGACAAACTGACAAGCGGGTCTAGGGGAGCATTCGTGACTTTTTCTTTATTTTCAGTTGTTTTTGTTGAAAACACTTCTTTTTCAGTCTGGAAGGAATTAGTGAGAAGGTACAAGCAGCCTGTGTCTGCAGAAGCCTCTGCTGGTCTCGAAGTCCGGAGCCAGGACCGCCAACGTTTGCTGCAGGACGCACACGTCTGGGGGCCGAAGGGCTGGCACCTCTGCCCGGAAGTGCAGACACCCTCCTTGTAGCCAGAGAGAGGAGCTGGCGGACAGCGTGCAGACTTTGACGTGGGAGCGATAAAGCCCTGGTGTGCAAACACGATTGTGATAAAATCTGTCTCGTTGGTCCAAGCTGACAGCGTCTGACTGAAACGAGAGCAAAGACCACTTGTGCACAAAGGCCTCACGCACCTCAGTGTGAACCCGTCACAGGAAACTGTGGCCCTGTCGTGGCCGCCGTTGGATGGTCCAGGGTGCTTCTCTGCGACGTGAAGTGGCAGGACACGCTGGCCCTCAGGCCCTGGGCGCCACGTGCTCTGTGTGTCGCGGCCTGAGTCCTCGTCTCACGCACACTCACGCACGGAGCAAACCCAGATGCATCGCCCCCCAGCAGTCGGCTTGGGTCGGCTGTGTTTTCCCGGTGATGCTGCAGGGAAGATGCTTTGGGATGACGTCGGGTTGGGGCCTCTGTTCTCTGGTGCGAGGGTGTTTGATCTTGGGAACAACCAGGCGCTCGATGGGCGTGCCCGGCGAGGATGGAGTCTGGGAGGGGACCGGGGCCGTGGGGGCTCGGCGAGAGAGGAGAAGAGATTTAACCCCAGCAGATCAACCGCGAGGCTGGGTTTCCCTAGCTGGTCCCTAAAGATGGACCCACGAAAGTTCTGCTGGTGACAGGATGACACTGTCCGCCACGAGGGGCCACGCCAGCGTTCTGCTACGCCAGCGTTCTGCTGAGCGTGCGGACAGCTGTCAAATGTTAACTTGATGTTTCACGGGCTCAGCTCCAGTGTTCTGCCACATGCGTGTGAGCGCACAGACACACACACACACACACACACACACGTGTGCGCGTGCTCCCACTGACGCTGACTTCTCCTGGGACGGGGCCTGGGGTCGGCTCTGCCCCACAGGAAGCCCCCAGCACAGCGTCCTGCCTGGGGACCTGTCCAGCCTTGCTCTGCAATGTCCTGAATCCTCATTTGCCTCCACACACGGTCAGCGCCAAAGCGGGGCTGAGAAGAGCCCGGGAAGGCCCCTAGGAGTGCTGACCACAGGGCTGGCCGCCGGCTGGGACCGCGGGGCCCGGCAGGAGGAGCAGGCAAGGCATCAGGGGCAAGTGTCCAGGGAACCCAGGGCCGCTGGCTGGCCTTGGAGCGCGTCCTGGCCCAGGGGCTTAAAACCCTTCTTACTGAAGAGTGACACACGTACTGAAGTTCACACGCCCAGGTACACAGCCTGCACCCAGGACAGGAGGCGGACAGTGCTGTGGGCACCTCACTGTGCGTGTCCCCAATTCCTAAGTGGGGCCCTGACCCCCAGCGGGGCCTGAGGGGAGGGGATCAAGGTGAACTGGGTCAGACGGTGGGGCCTGATCCTCCTGAGGAAAGCGAGATGCCAGGTGTGCACAGAGGGACGACCGGGTGGGGACACGGGGAGGGGCCGTCTGCAGGCCCAGGAGAGAGGCCTCGGGAGGGCCAGGCCTGCTGGTCCCCAGTCTGGGGGATACTGGTCTGTCCTTCAAGCCACCCGTGAGGCGGGGGGTGGGGGTGGGGCCCATGTTTGAGCCCCAGGCCAGCGCTGTCGGAGAGGAACTGTGCAAGCTTTGGTCCGCCTGAGTTCTTCCTGCCACTTATGCCCTAAGACCCCGGCGGGGGGGGGGGGTTGTGCGGAAGGAGAGATCTGAGTATTTTTAAGTATTAGAAAGTTTCCTTTTAAAAGCTGGTTCAATAATTAACGTTCTCTAGATCCTGCTGTTTCTCAAGTAGAAATAGAGGCCAACGGAAGTGTCGAAAATAAAGCAAAATCACCAACAATGCGATCCGTGCACCGAACCCCCTCCAGGCGGCCATCAGAGGGGATGTGTCCACGTTGCGCCCCGGTGCCGGGTCCCGGCCGGGCGTCCCGCGGGCGGCGGCACCAGTCCTGGACGTGCTCCACCCGGGCTGCGCCGTGTAGAGGCCTGGCGCGGGGCGTGGAGTTGGCGCAGAGCAGGTGTTTCCGTGAGTGTTTGGGTACCGGGGGGGGCCTGCCACCGCGTACACACAGCGGACGGAATCCTGACAGCCACTCGGTCCAGCCTCGGAGCGTCCAGGCAGAGGGCCAGCCTGTCCATTCTGGGCCCCAGTTTGAGCCACTGGTGCCCAGCCGTCCTGCTGGTGGGGCCTTGGTTTGTCCCTGTCTGCACGTCTCCGCCTTGGCAGGCCCTGACTGTTCAGATGAGCAGACGCTGGCCACATGGCACATTTTCCCCGCCTGGAAATCCGCAAATCCGCTCTGGCACCGCCTGCCCCAGGTTTCCCGGTCACGCGACGGGGTGCTGGCTCCTGGGGGGTCGGGCCCGACCGCCAGGGAGACCCCTTCCCTGTAGCTTGTGTTCTGGTGGCAGGAATGAGATTGTCTTGGCCATTCTGGGTCCCTGGAAATTCCACGTGAATATTAAATCAGCTGCTCTTTTTCCACAAAGATGTCAGCTGGAGTTCTTTTTTCTAAGTTCTTATTTTTAGCTGAAGTGTAGTTGATTTGCTGTGTTGTGTTAGTTTCAGGTGCACAGCGAAGCGACTCAGTTACACACGTACATACATACACATGCACACACATACGTATATGGTTTTTTCAGATTCTTAGCTGGGATTCTGACGGAGGCCGCACTGACGCTGTAGAGCAGCTTGGGAACGTGGCCATTGTAACAGTATTTTGTCTTCGCATCCGTGGCCACGGGAGGTTTTCCATTTATTTAGACCTTCTTTCATTTCTTTCAACAATGTTTGGAAGTTTTCAGAGTGTAAGTTTTGCATTTTTTTGTTGTTGAATTTATTCCTAAGTGTTTCATTCTTTTGACACTTTTATGAATGGAATCATTTTCTTAATTTCGTTTTCAGGTTGCTCATGGCCGTTGTACAGAAATACAGATGATTTTCATGTGCTGATCTAGTGTCCTGTAACCTTGTTCATTCATTCTAACACGTTTTTAGTGGATCCTTCAGGGTTTTCTATGTTCAAAATTACGTCATCAGCAAATTTTTATTTTTTCCTTTCCAGTTTGGATGTTTTTTTCTTTCTCTCTCTCTTTTTTTTTTTTAAACTCAGTTGGTTTTCATTGTTTGTGTTTTGTTGTGGGGGAGGTAATTAGGTTCACTTACTTATTTACTGGAGGTACCAGGGATGGAACCCAGGACCTTGTGCATGCTAAGCACGTGCTCTACCCCTGAGCTCTACCTGCCCCCCCAGTTTGGATGCCCTTTTCTTTCTTTCTTGCCGCACTGCCCTGGCCAAACCCTGCAGCACGGCCTTCAGTGGTGGTCGTGTTCCACAGACTCCGTGTTCCAGCCTGAGCTCAGGTGGGGTGCCCGCGGCCCTTCCCCCTCAGGTGCTGGCCTTTCTCAAGTGGAGAGAGTTCCCTTCCGAACTTTCTAGTTTTCCTGAGTGTCTTTTATCATGAAAGGGTGTTACATTTTGTCAAATGCTTTTTCAGCAAGTGAGATGGTGACGTGACGTTTGCATTAATTGATTTTCAGATGTTAAGCCGATCCTGCCTTCCTGGGGTAAACCCCGAATGGCCACGGTGTGCGTCTTTTTCTGTGTTGCTGGATGTAGCTTGCTAGTATTTTGTTGAGGACTTTTGTGTCCATATTCATACGAGATATTGGTTTGTGGTTTTCTTGTGATATGCTTGTCCAGTTTTGGTATCAGGGTGATACTGGCTTCGTAAGATGCTGCATATGACATCACTTATATGCGGAACTGAAAACATGACACAAACGAACTTATTTACAAAACAGAAACAGACTCACACAGAAAACAAACATGGTTACTGGGGGGAAGGTGGGAGGATAAGTTAGGAGTTTGAGATTAACAGACACACACACGACTACATATAAAATAAACAACAAGCACCTACTGCACAGCACAGGGAGCTGCGTTCAGTATCCTGTAATAACCTACGATGAAAAAGAATGTGTGTGTGTAACTGAATCACTGTGCTGTGCTCAGAAACTCGCACGACACTGCCAGCCAACTAGACGTCAGTAAAAATTAAAGGCCACTGCATCTTCATAAAATACACCCCCGAGCTGTGAGGCGCTCTGGCGCTCCGGCGCTCCGGCGGGGGTCGGCGGGAAGGTGCCAGTCCTGCCGTCGCTGGGACTCTCCAGTCTGCTGCCACCACTCTTTGGCTTCAAGATTCCATTGGGAAATGATTCTTGCTGCCTTGCGGGCGGACTTTCCGGGCGGACTCAGACTGACGTGTCGGCAGTTTGACGGTTGGGATCGGCTACGTCTCACCTCACGGTTGGTGCGATAATTAATTAATTAACACCCCCCCAACCCGCCACCCCTTACGGACGCCCTCCTCTGCAAATTCCAGGGTTCTCAGAACTCTCTTCACCTCCCCCCCCCCAGCTTTTGGAGATGTCTCCCAACCTGAAATCTCGTCCCTGCGAGACCCCTGTTTTCATGTTGTCACTGCCACTGCTGATGTGGCGCTGGCCCAGCCCGCGTGGCCACAAAGCCTCCGCACATGCTACCTCGTTGGGCCTTCACAGAAACCTGAGGCCGCCTTCACTGCTCAGTCTATAGACGAGAAACTGGAGACAGCGGGTAACCTGCCCTGCGTCCCCCAGTAGGTGACGTGGTGGGGGGCACCTGCTGACCGTCCCACGATCGGCCCAGGTCCACTCGCAGCTGCACTCCCTCCCCCCGCCTCCGCTCCCATCAGGGGCCCCGGCCTGTCCCCGGGGGTGCTGAGAGCCACCAGGGGAGAGCCAGGTCACTTCGCGGGGCAGAGGCAGCACACAGCTAGTCCGGCTTGCTGGGCAATTTGTTCTTTAATCAGAACCTTTGCAATCCGAGGCCCGGCCTTGATTTCGCCTCCCCCGCGGGCCCCTGGTACCGTGCCTCAGTCCTGATTTTGGTGCTTAATTTCCTTCCCACTCTGCTGTCTGAGCTCTGGGTCGGGGGCTTTGAGACTCACTCTTGCTTCCAGTGCGCTTGCGCCTGAGTGCGGTCTCCCCGGAGGGCGCGGGCCGGGGGCGCCGGCCTCTCAGAGGGGCCGCAGCGCCACTCAATGGCACCCTCCGGCCGCCCCCACGGTGCCTGGACCCCAGCCCCCTGCCGAGCCCGGGGCTAAGGATCACTTTCTCAGCCGCCCTGCGCTGGCCGGGGCTCATACCGGAAAGTGCGACGTCCGGGGAGGCCGCCGGGCCGCCCTGGGAACCAGGTGGGAGGGTCTCTGGTCTCCTGTCCCCCGCCTCTGGGGGAGGGCTGCCCAGGTTGGGGTCCCTGGTCTGGATGCGGTGAGGGCTCTCTCCTGTGCTCCCGGGTCAGCTCTGGAGGGAGGAGATGCTCTGCGCTGCGTCCCCTCTGTGCCCCCGCAGGGAGACGGTCAGTGTCACTTCACCACCCGTGAGCTGGGTCAGCGAGGGTCACCCCCTCCGAGGTTCCAGGCGATGCCTCCGTCCCGTGAAAGGCGGTCAACGTCGTCGAGACCCCTCGCCCTCTCCTTCTGGGGGAGGGGCCGGCGGGGGTCACCACCAAGCTCTTTCTCCAGCAGAGAGGGGCTCACCGGCCGCTTCTCCTCAGAAGATAGCCCCTGGGGGTGCTCAGGCTGTGCGGGTCTGACGGGCCTGCGCACAGGTCAAGTGCGGTGGGGCCGGCCCTGCCTCCTGCCCCAGGCCGCGGGCGCCCCTCCGCAGCCCACCCCCTGCCCTCGCTGGCCGTCCGGAGCCCCAGTCCTCACAGTCACAGCACCTGCCTGGAAGCTGCCGCAGGCCGAGGTCTCTGGAACTTTCTGACAGACGAGTGTTTCCTCAGCCCCAGCCTTTGTTAACCGCACCCCCTGCCCCCAGACACAAATGATCATTCGAGAAAAGCTGGACAACAGCGGGAAGTTGGACCAAGGCTGTATTGCCGTCAGTCGCCCGTCACTCAGTCGGCCGGCCTGGGGCGCCTTCCTTCCTGCGCTTTGACTCGGTAGCAGATTTTGTGTAGGCACGTATTTAATAAAAACAACAGGTCGGGGGGAGGGTGTAGATCAGGGGTAGAGCGCATGGCTGGCATGCACAAGGTCCTGGGTTCCATCCCCAGTGCCGCCATCAGAACAAATAAATAAATAAATAAACCTAACCACCCCCACCCCCGCCCAAAACAACAAACAGCAGATGAGCAACAAGGTCCCACCGTGCAGCACGGGGAGCTGTGCTCGACCCCTTGTAGTGGCCTCTAGTGGAGAAGGAACGTCTGTGTATACGGACAGCTGGCCCACCACGCTGCCCTCCGGAAGCTAACACAGAATTGTAAACCCGCTGTGCTTCAGTTTTAAAAACAAGTGAAAGCCTCGTGTATATAGTTTTTTGTTTGTTTGGTTTTTAATAGACAATTTTTTTAGAGCAGTTATAGATTTACAGAAGAACTGAGCAGAAAATACAGAGAGTTCGCACAGAGCCCTCCCCACCCACGCGTGCATCCTCCCCTGCCCTCAGCCTCCCTCGTCAGTGCGGCGTATTTGATGCACATTATCATCAACCAAGGTCCACAGCTTACATGAGGGCTCACTCTTGAGGTTGTACATCCTGTGGGTTTTGACAAATGCGTGATGACATGCAGCCGCCGCTGTGGTATCGCAGAATAACTTCCTTGCCCTAAAAGTCCCCTGTGCCCCCTCTGCTCAGCCCGCCCTCCCTCCCTCTCCCCAGACCCCTGGAATCCACGGTCTTTTTATTGTTTCTGTAGCTGTGCCTCTTCCAGAACGTCCTTTGGTTGCAGTCGTACAGTTTGTGGCCTTTTCAGGCTGGTTTCTTTCACTTAGGAACGTGTCCTTTAAGTTTCTTCCACGGCTTCCATGGCTTTCATGGCGTGATAGCTCATTTATTTCACTGCCCGTATGTTTTTAGATTGACCTCTATGTACTGTTCATTGTTCTAAGAACATACAGAGCTTTAGCTTTTTAAACTTACATAGCTATCAAAGGAATAAAGCCAACCACAAAATAAGAATTAATTCAAAGATGCTTTGCCATTTGTAGCCCTTCGTTCACTTTTTTTTTTTTCATTTCAAAAACCAGAATTTTGTAACTGGCAGAGCCATTTCCATTACATCAAAAACAACAAAATACCTAGAAATAAACTTAACCAAGGAGGTTACCTATACTCTGAAAACTGAAATGACACAAAGAAATGGAAAGATTTCTTGTGCTCTTGGATTGGAAGAATCAACACTATCAAAACGGCCACACTGCGCAAAGCAACGCACAGATCCAGCGCAACCCCCGTCAGAATACTCACGACATTCCTCACAGAGCGGGAACACGCAATTCCAAAATTTATAAGGACCCGCAAAAGACCCCGAACGGCCAAAGCAATCTTTTGTAGGTCTTTTTTTTTTTCTCTCTTTCTTCTTTTTGTTCTCTTTTCTTGTGGTTTGATGACTAGAGAAGGTCCTTTAACATTTGCTGTAAAGCTGGTTTGGTGCTGAAATCGTTCAGCTTTTGTTTATCTGTGAAGCTTTTGATTTCTCCCTCAAATCTGAACGAGAGCCTTGCTGGGTAGAGTATTCTTGGTTCTAAGTTTTTCCCTTTTATCACTTTATATCATCATGGCACTCCCTTCTGGCCTGAAGGGCTTCTGCTGAGAAATCAGCTGATCACCTATGGGAGCTCCCTTGTATGTTTCTTTCTTTCCTCTTGCTGATTTTAATATTTTCTCCTTGTCCTTAATTGTTGTCAATTTGATGACTGTGTGCCTTCGTGTGCCCCTCTTTGGGTGGATCCTCTGTGATTTTGGGTGGAACTCTCTGCGCTTCCTGGACTTGGGTGACTGTTTCCTTTCCCAGGTTGGGGAAGTTTTCAGTGATTCTCTCTCCAAAAACTTTCTCAGGTCCTCTCTCTCTCTCTTCTCTTTCTGGGACCCCTATGATGCGAATATCAGTGCACTTCATGTTGTCCCGAAGTTCTCTCAAACTTTTATCCTCATTTTTTTTTCTTCTGTTCTGCAGTAGTGATTTCCACTCATCTGTCTTCTAACTCACTGATCTTTTCTGCCTCATTTAGTCTTTTCTTGGTTCCTTCTAGTGTGTTACTCATTTCAGTGATTTTATTCTTCAACTCTGCGTATTCTTTATATTTTCCAGTTCTTTCTTTGCTATAACCTCGCTCTGTGCATCTGTACTCCTCTTGAGTTCTCTGAATATCATCTTCGCCATCGTTACTCAACTCTTTCTTGGGTAAACTGCCTATCGCCTCACCACTTATTTCTTCTGGGATTCTGTCTTGTGCCTTGGCCTGGGACACACTCCGCTGCTGCCCCACGTCGTCTATCCATGTAGTTTTCGGTAGGTTAGTTTCTTTCTCGCCCTTGGCGAGGTGGCCCTCTGTGGGAGATGTCCTGTGTGTCCCAGCAGCGCACTCCTCTTGTCCCCCAAGGGCCAGGGTCCTGTTGGTCCCAGGTGTGGAGTCTGGCCTGTGTGTGTGGGCTCCTTCCACAGGCTTTGGGATTGCTGTTTTCTCATTTCTGGTACCTGCCCTGGTGGATGAGGCTGAACTAGAGGCTTAGGCAGGGTTCCTGGCAGGAGGAGCTGGTGCCTGCCCACTCCCTCGCATATACAGTTTTGAATCCTGCCTTCCGCCTCAGTAGTGTGTGTCCTGGACGTTTTTCACGTCTGACCCTTCTCAGGCACATCGTCTCGGTCACTGGAGGCTCCCGTCATTTGGAGCAGACACGATGGGCTTCGTGCTGTTGAGCTCAGTGTGGAAGCACTTCTGAGCACCATCTCCACACGCAGCTCCAAGACGGAGCCACTCCGGGGACACACGCCCTGCTGGCCCCTGTCCGGCCCACGGGGCTGGGAAGCGGCCGTCTGGAGGCACGGGAAAGCCGCAGGTAGAGGAGTAAACCCGCGTGTGCGTGTGCCCCATGTGCATGCGTGTGCACACGCGTGTCTGCTGGCGACGTGGAAACCCTTGACTGCTTCTCTCCGGGGGCTGAACTTGGAGCCGTGAGGGTCCAGGCTTGTCTGGAGCCGGGTTTGCTGGGGTTCCGGGAGTGCTGAGCCAAGGGGGACGCCGAGTCCCCTGGGGCGAGGCCAGCGGCATGGCCGCCGCTGGGACAGGTGGGGGTGCGGGGGCGCCGGGCCGCCTCCAGCAGCTGTGGGCGAGGAGCAAGGCAGCAGAAGCCTCCCGCGGTTTTCTGCCTGGTGGAGGAGGTCGTGGGGACGTTGCCGTGAGCCGTTTTCAGTTGTGGTGCACCTTTTCCGGGGTGCTGTGCCCTTTTGTCCTTGAGCGGTGGCCTCCGCCGCATCCGGTCACAGGCGGAGCTCGCCCGAGCGCTCCTCTCACTGTGGCGACCTGATCCTGACAGGCGTCTGCTTAAGAACTGGGTTGCCGGACCATTTTCACGATTTTTTTTCTTTTTTAGGGAACACTCTATAATAAAAGAGAAATGTGCAAAGTTATTTAAAAATAGCAGGTGTCCTTTGAGCCCTTCGCTGAGTTTTTACCGACGTGAGAGGGAATGAGACGCATTAGCTTACGTTTTTGTGCTCCCCTGGTGGCTTGAAAGCTGGGGCTTCTCCCCAGCGGACGCCTGCAGGGGGCGCGTCCCGCACCCCGAGGGCGGCAGGCGTGCGAGGAGCGACCGGCCGTCCCGGGTGCTCCTCCAGCCGCACAGACCAGAGGGCCACGGGGCATTTTCATCAAGGGCAGACCTGCTGTGCAGTCTTCTCCCTCTGTGACTAACGCAGCACAGAGCAGGTAGTTACGCGTCCGGCGTGCCTCGGGTTCACAGCTGTGCCCGCAGCCTCTCGTATTTCCATTGTGCTGACTGACCCTGGGTGTGTCCGTTTGTGCGTTTTTTCCCTTAAAGCGTGATGGGCTCTGTGGGGCCCGTTTGAACACTGCAGCTGCGTGAGTGCAGTTTTAAGCCTCAGTCGTTGTTGGAGGTGATGCTTCCGTGTGACCCGAGGGGAGCCACCCGGTGCCAGCGCAGGGCAGACCCGCCGCTGACCGCTCAGCAGGCACCGGGCAAGGGCGCCGTCTCCCGCGACACCTGCTCTCGGGACGGTTTCGGGGTGAGGCCCTCCCGCCTTCCAGAGGGGTTTTCTGGGGGAGGGGGATGCAGCCGCGACAGGGAAGCTGTGTTTTCCTCCTTGTTCTTGGCGGCTTTTGCTAATTTACTCAATTCATCAAAGTTCAGCGTAGGGCAGTGGACCCCGAAGTAGGGTTTGGAGGGCCCGTGGGAAGCGTTCCCAGCCACTCATGCTGCGGGAGCCACAGTGCAGGCCCACGGGCACCTCCAGGGGGAGGGGCCTTGCCCTGGGCTCTGGCTCTCGGCTGCCCCAAACCCAGTGCAGAGCAATGAGCTCCTCGTTTTTCTGGAAGAGAAACACGGACAATTTCCTGTGAGCTTATTCCAGCAGCCAGCGCACGTCTGGGGAGCGTCAGGGCGGCCCCTGGGGAAGGTGGTGCTCACGGCATCCCGGAGACTGCATCCTTGGGTGTCTTCCCGTTGGACGGACGCATAAAACACTGCCCGCGTTGGCTCACCGTGATTTTACAAGGAGTCATCAGGCACCTTCGAGTGAAGGAAGGGCGGGCGTCTGCGTGTTTGATGTGCACATTCAGAGACACCAGACTGCCAAGCTCAACTGCAGGCAGAAGCCACACCTGGACCTCAGGGCCCGAGTTGCCGTTGGGGCCACCAGCTCGTGCTGTTGGTGGATGTTTGCTTTCGTCTGCGGTGGGGGGGCAGCTAGACAAAACCTTCTCTGCTTTCTGGAGAGGCGGCCGGGGTGGGCAGCGTGGTGTGAGTTTGGCTGTCGCTCCATCGAGGGGCAGCTGAAGATTAGGCAGTCAGAGCTGCAGTGAAGGCGTCATCCTGAAAGACAAAGTGAGGCCAGGCTCCTGCCCTCTTGATTTAAGGAACGTCCGTGGCTTTTAATGGGTTTCAGGGCTCCTCCCGTGCGGGTTTCCTGTCACCGTGAGCGGGTATAGACGTGTCCCTCCGTGTGGCTGCAGGTCCAGCCACGGCCGAGTGGTCAGAATCGAGTAGGTTCCTGGCTGGGTGGTGGGAGTCAAAGGGTTAAGGTGTCCAGAACCCTCCTCAGTGGAGTCTTAAACCCAGATTCTTTCATCAAAAACAATCTGATAGAGAATTTGTGGTATATTTATGCAATGGAATACTACTCAGCCATAAAAAAGAATAAAATGATGCCATTTGCTGCAACATGGATGGACCTGGAGATGGTCATTCTAAGTGAAGTAAGCCAGAAAGAGAAAGAAAAATACCATGTGGTGTTTCTCACATGTGGAATCTACAAAAAGGGCACAAATGAACTTATTTACAAAACAGAACAGATTCATATAGAGAACAAACTTACGGTTCCCAGGAGGAAAGTGGGTGGGAAGGGATAAATTGGGAGTTTGGGATTTGCACATATTAACTACTATATGTGAAATAGATAAATAAGACCCCACTGTACAGCACAGGGAACTATATTCATATCTTGTAGTAACTTGTAAGGAAAAAGAGTATGAAAATGAATACATGTATATATATGTATGACTGAAACATGTTGCTGTGTGCCAGAAAGTGACACACTGCAACTGACCAGACTTCAATTAAAAAAAATTTTTAAAAAAGAAACTGAAACGACAAACAGGATTCTTAAATAAAGCTCTTTGCATTATTGGAAAAACAAACAGACAATCTGGTTTTCTATACATAAAAGATAAATAACAAGGACCTGCTATACAGCACAGGGAACCATATTCACTGTCTTGTAGTGACCTATAATGAAAAAGAACATGAAAATGAGTGTTATGTGTGCACACGTATGACTGAAACAGGACGCTGTGCAGCAGAACTGGACGCAGCGTTGTAAACTGACTGCACTTCAATTAAAAAACAAAAAACAAAGAAGAAAACCAGATTCGATTTGCAGATAAAAAGGGAGGGTTGAAATCTCTATTTTGGCACAACGGTCCCCCGAGTGCAGCGAGCCCCCTCAGAGCCGGCAGCCAGGGGCCTGGGTCGCGAGGCATGTTCTTTCTGTGAAAACTGCTTGCTAGTGCGAGACGGTGTTGTTTTAAACTTAGTAGCCGGCGTGCTCACGTCCACCCGGCGAGTGTGGCGGCTACCTCTGCTCTTCAGAAAAACGGGATCCTGCCCAGATTTCAGCTAATATTTTCTGCGGCTCAAATTCTCCCGCCCACACCTCTCCGCCCCCGTCCCAGGCCCGCCCGAGTAATAGTTCATAAAAAGCCGGTGCAGATGCGCGGAGTAGGCAACCCGCGCGGCCCGGCCCGGCCCCTCCTCCCAGCCGGATTGGCTACGCCGTTGCCAGGACTCCGTTGCTAGGACGGCGCTGCCTCCAGCCCCTTCAGGAAACATGCCATGAATTATGGATGGTTGATTTTCTCTGAGAGGCCTGGTCTGTAATGTAGATGAGCTCCCGTCCCCCTTTCTTCTGGCTTCTTAGGAGGAAAAAAAAAAATCAGAGTTTTAAATCAGAAGCTGGCATTTGTGAAGTCCCTGTTGCTGGTGGAGAGGCTGGGCTGCCCGTGTTAATTCTTATGCAAAGAGAGGCCAGGGGTCAGTGTCTGTTATTTGTTCTGGAAAAGCCTGTAGGATTTTCACTGAACTCTGTGACCCTTGGGGGGCATCCTTCTTTGTGTGTGATCAGAGACAAAACGGGATAGAAACACTGGAAGTGGCATTTTCTGGATATTAGACACTTTTCCCCTGCGCCTGCGGAGCCAGGGACTCGGGGGTCAGGTCTCTGGCTGGCGGATCAGTTGGGACCCTGTCTCCCTCCCACCCTCCTGCGCCCACCTCCACCCCAGAGGCAGAGAAGCATTCGCCCAAAAGGGACCCAGGCCCTCTGTGCGTGGAGCGTGGACCAGTGAAGTCTCGGCGTGGGCCGCCCTCTGTCCGTTTTGGTTGGAAAGGGCCTCACGCCCCCTTCTGGGGGCTGTCGGGTTCCCCGGGGCCATGGTGCTGGGGTGGTCTCTGCAGGGTGGCCTCAGTGCTCACCCCTGCCTGGCCTGAGGGGGACAGAGGGCTGGGCCCCGCCTGCCCCTCCCCGCCGCCTGGCCCCGGCACTGGTGCTGCAAGCAGGAGGTCGCAGGAGCTCTGGTGACAAGGGAGCACTCCAGTCCCACCGAGGGCGCTTTCCAGAGTAAGAGCTGCCCTGCGGGCCCCACCTCCAGTGGCCTGCGGGGGAGGGAAGAGCGGCTGTGAACCCCGCGCTCCAACTCCCGCCCGCGTTCCCACCCCTCCTGTGCCGCGGGCTCTTCCTTGCAGATGGACGGGGGCTGCGTGAGGACAGGCACCGGGACTCACGGACACGGTGGCGCTGCCTCTGGGGCCCTGGGGCTCCGCACCGGAGACGATCGGCCAGCTTTCTGGGAGGTGCTGGACTTGGCATGGGCAGCGATGGAAAATCCCTGTTGTTACCTGCCTCAACCAGCAGGCAGCCTCTCACCACTGCAGAGAGACCCACCGTCATTGAAAGAAGGAAAGGGGAGAAAAGGAACTTCATCTCAAAGAGGCGAGGTCTTTATTCCAGAACGACAGAAAAGCAGTGGAGGTGAAAATTACACTCGTCACCCCTGTATCGCAGTGTTTGTTGCGCAGGGACCGGGTCAGCCCAGAGAATTTCAGAGGCACGGGGCACCAGAGCCGCAGACGGGCGGGACGATCTACTGAGGCTCCTTCCCGAACATTCCCTGTGCGTCTAAACGTGATCCCTTCTGTCTTTCTGTTGAGAGGACGGTGTGGCTGTCTTGTTTCAGAACCTCGGGGACTTTAACGAGGGGCCGTGCGTCACCTTTTCTGGTCAGGGTCCCCAGGAGAGAGCAGCAACTGGTCATAGCCTTTGTCTAAGGATTTACGAGAGAGCAAAACAGAAAGCCGGGCGGGCTGCTCTCACCCTGTGTCTGCCCACGGTGGCGGGGTGGGGGGGTAACCGGACGTAGTCGGTGACAGCCCAGGGCGTGCAGGCGGCCGGCGTAGGTGACGTTCCCTTTCTGGCCTGAGTCCTCCAGGCAGCTCCCGCGCTGTGCGTGTGTGGGTGCGGCTGGGGCCCCACTGGGGCAGGGACAGCCGCGCTGCGATGGGCTGGAGCGCCCGGCGTCCGGGGGACGTGAAAGGGTTCTTCTCTCTGGGAACGTCGCGCACGGACATGGCTCGCAGGAAAGGGCTGCTTACAGGACACGTTTGTGCCATCAGGTTCTTTTCATGGAAGCAATGGGACCAACCACCTGACAGACAGCGCCAAGGAGATTCCCCTCAGACGGCGACTCGAGATGCCCCTGCGCTGGGACAGAAGCAAAGCCCGGCGCCCGCCTCTGCCCGAGGAGCAGCAGCAGCTCCGCTCCCAGGGAGTGTGCTCCTGTCACCGACGCGCGGCCCGCTGGCCTCCCCGCTCCTAGCGGCAGCGAACGCGTTATGCATTCTGCCGCGCGGCTGTCAGGTCCATTAGGCAGCAGAGTGATTGCCGGAGGGACGGGGTCACACCTCACGCTGCATCCTGCTCGGGACGCGGGAGGCCTCCCGCAGCCCAGGAGTGGGGGTCTGTGTCCGGGGCCCAGACAGCACGTGTGTTCTCGGCAGAGCTGAGACCGGGGCTGGGGAGGGAGGCTGGCTCAGCACGGCCCGGCTGACTGGCTGCAGGGCACCTGGTCCGGGGCTGCTTCTGGTTGAATTTAGGAAGCGAAACGTCCAAGTTAAGACCAAAGTATTTGCCAGCTGCCCTGCTGCTGGGCACAGGGCCTTCGGGGCACCTGGAGACCCGAGGGACCCGTGCCTCGCCCGGTGGACGTTTTAATGTCGAGGAGGCGTCACCGCGGGGCAGGGTTAGCACGAAGGAGCCCAGCGCCGTGGCCGCCGCCCGGGTTCTACCCGGGGTCCATGGCGCGAGGATGCCCAGAGGGCCTTCAGGACGGGCCAGGACGGTTGCTTGGTCTGATTTTCCAGAGCTGCTTGAATTTCTCACGGTCTTTTTGTAGATTCCACTTGCTGTGGTTTAACATGGGACATCGGGCTGACAGGAGGAGACCCACCCTGTCCTCAGAGAAGGTACTGCTCACCCCAGTTCAGCAGCCATCGTGGGGTGTGGACGGGCCGCGGGCGCTGACCCGGTGAAGCGTGTGTGTGTCTGCGCAGTAACTATTGCCTCTCAGATCCGTCAGGATGGGGTGGTGTCTGGGGCCGGGAGGGAGGTGACCTCAGGCGCACACCCGTCACTTCTGACTTCGCTCCCTGAGTCAGCAACGTGAAACCAAGTCAGTTTCACACAGTCTCGCAAATGGACAGAGTCACTGGATCTGCAAGAATTCCAAAGACAGAGGGGAGTCTCAGTCGGAACCTGATAAACTGTGGGGCCGGGTGGAGGCCCCCCCAGCTCAGCCGCGCCCCCACGCGTGCTCCACGCACCCTCGCCCTCCCCCAGGCGGCCCACGCGGAGAGGAGACCGAGCACGTGGGGGCCTGGACAGTCAGACGCGTGCACGGTCGCGTGAAAGTAAATCCCTTCTGTCGCGGTTTACAAAATACTGGCCTGCGCCTGATGGGACACAAATAACAGCTCGTGACACTGTGGATCTGAGCTGCCTTTGCTTCAGGGGCCCTTCCAGACCAGGAGAACCTCCCCCACGATCATCGTCGTGGTCTCTGCTTCAGGGCCGAGCATCCTCGCACGTGGACTCATGGCTGAGGCCCAGGCACTTCTGTGCAGCCCTGAGCGATGCCTGGACCATCGGGACCATGTCTGGATGCCAGCTGCTCTGGTGCGGATGGTGTGGACGCAGGATCCGTGGTGGGGCTGAACGTGGGTCGTGGCTGGCCGGGGGCTCTGCGTAGCCCTTTCTGAGTGGGGGGCCGCCGCACCCCCCAGACACCTGTGAGGACCTCCCAGCAGGGGCGTGGTCAGCACCTGCTCACTGAGAGGTGTGTGCACGAGGGTCAGTTCCTCGGCCCTGGCGGAGCCCAGGCTGGCATGGGAGTCAGGACCCTGGACCCCTGGGTGGTGTGGCCCTTGGCGGGGGTGCTGATAGGGCAGTTTGCCAGGTCGTGGGGGTGCCGGGGCCATTGGCCCAAGACAAAGGGGGCTTTCTGCCCCTCACAGAGAGGTGCCACTGGACGGGCCACAGCCCACGTGGGCCTGTGGGACCCCCTCAAGGCAGGGCCCTAGGAACGTGTGGGTGGACATGTATGACTGAGCACCCAGTGTGACCCTTGTGCCACACAGTGTTGTCCACTGGACACTGTCTACCATGGGAGGAGGACTGAGCCGCCCAAATGGCCTGGCGACTGCCACGGGCGGCCTCTGCGACCTGCCTGCTCAGTGGGCCCCAGAATGAAGCGGCCACGGGGACAGGGTGTGAATCAAGCACACACGGGTCACAGCCTGGACTCCACACAGCCAGGCCGCTGGGTGTCCCGTCTGCTGGCAGCAACGTGGGGCCCCCGGCCCGGCATCATCCTCCAGGGGCCAGCCCGGCCCTCGTGGGGAGTGACCGCAGGGAAGGGCCGTGATGTCTGGTCTCCCCAGCCCTGCAGCCGTGCCTCCCTCACTGCGCACACTGGCTCCCCACAGCCTTCCCGGGCGCTCCTCCCCGACCGCCCTCTCCACAGTGCCCTCACCCTTGTCCCGGTTACCCCACCCCCGCTCATCTTCCAGGACCCAGGCCAGCCGCCCTGTCCTTTTGGTCTGTGGTCCCTTCTCTGACTCCCAGGGCGTGTTTCCTGCCGTTCGCCCTTCTCCCGGGGGTGGTCCTTCTGTGCAGCGTGCGACCTGCCCTCCACGTGGACTGAAGGCCCCGGGAGCAGGGGGGCTGGAGGCTGCTGTCCTCTCGGGTCCCTGGCAGCTCCCTTCCGGGGCCGTGGGGCTGTGAGACCGTCCTTCACGCTGATGTCTCCCTCTTGGCATTTTCCGCGTGGACTCACGGACGACACCCTTTCCTCTTCGTCTCCCGAACGTGGACTTACACCTGCTGGTACCAGCACGTTACCTAGTAGGAGTTTCTGTGGCACCTGGGAGTCTGCAGACCCAGAAAACAGCCGGCCCAGCAGCCGTGGCTTCTCGCACCCTCGATCCTACGTCACGGCCGACCTGCTCTCGGAACACAGTGCGGGGTGGCGGCCCCTCCGGCTGCCAGCTCCCTGCTCTGCACGGGGACGTCCACCGCAGTTCAAGTTCTCGGTCTCCCGCCTTCCCCCGCCTCGTGCCCCTCTCCGAACGCCAGGACAGAAGTTCTCTGCTCCCAGAGCCCCAGGGATGTTTAGCAAGTGGGTGCTGTTCCATGAAAGCTGAGCACTTCTGCCCTGTCTGGGGCCTGGGGCCTGGCGCCTGGCCTCGTGATGCCTGCACCTCTGGCCTCTGCTGGTGGGACAGGTCCTGACGGTAGGTTAGTGTCCCAGGGGCTGCAGGGAGGGCTCCCGGCCCGGAGCCGGGCAGGCAGTCTCTGAGGGTGGAGGGAGGGGTGTCGGGGAAGGTCAGGGCGCCCGAGCAGCCCATGGGTTCTGCAGCCACTAGGGGTTATGCAGGGGACCAGGGTGGGAGGCGTGTGGTCGGGTTTGTGTTAATATTTGTGCTTTGTTGCTCAGAGAAGTGCTGTTCGCCTTGCCACCTCTGGCCACGCAGAGCACAGGCGGAGGTGAGGGGTGGACACCCACAGGGAGTGGACGGAGCAGCTCAGACCATGGACCCGGCATCGGGGTCAGGACCCTCTCCCCACGGGTTGCAGGAGGCCAGCATCAGACCGGGCAGTTGAGGGACAGCACATTGTCCATGAACGTGGGCTCCTGGCCGGCCGCAGGCGGGGCCCGGCCACAGTGGCTCAGGCCATGGGGACCAAGAGACGAGCCAGCATCACGGGCACGCGGGGGGCCCTGTGTCCTGCGCCCAGAGCCAGGCTCAGCGCTGCTCAGCTGCCGCCGTGGCCTCGGAGGGGATGCTGTGAGTCCTGAGGACCCGCAGATGCCGCTGGGACCGCCCAGCTGGGGGTGAAGTCGCGCTGCTGGGCCAGGAGGTGCCCGACCTCTGGGGCCTGCGGTCGCTCCAGAGAACAAAGATGGCAGAGCAGCGGAGTTTGGAGGGAGGGACGAGAGCTTGGGGTCCCTTCCTCCGGCCCTTCCCCGTCTCGGGGTGCTGCGTGCCGGCTGTTCTGGAGGGGCCTGTCCCGAGCCCTTGCCCACGGTGTCGCCTGTCTCCTGCCTCTTTCAGTGTAGGAGCCGGACCCCGCCCACCAGCCCTCTGCTGTGGGAACGGCCCTACCGCCCGGCCCTGCACGTTGCGGGACTGGCCGTTTCGGTTCTAAACTTGGGGCTCTTAGTCCCGGCCGTCATGCGCTCAGCACATGCCTGGTTTATTTCTGGCATTTCTCTACTTTCAATTTTTCAGACCCTTTCATTGTAGACATGTTCTTATCAACTGTATCTGCTGTTTTAAAAACTCTAAGTTGAGATTCTATTTTAACTGGTAATTAAGTTCAGTTGCATTTATTGTGAAGACGGCTCGCTTGGGACTTCACTCTGCAGTCTTATTCTGTGTTGCTGATCATTTTATCCCGTTGCTCTTCCCTTCCTGCGCCATTTGCCGTTGGATCGATCAGGTTCCTTTATTCTTTTACCCCCTCCAGTGCCTCGGAGGTGCTGCCGCTCATGCTTTAAAGGGGCACCTGCTGTGACACATCCTCCCCCGAGCGCACAGACCTCGAATGTTCACCGCGACGCCCCTGCCCTGCTCCCATGGGACTTTCGTCCGACGCTTTAGTTGTTTTGTTTAAAGTTGGCCCTAAAAATCGGTCGTTACGATCACTGCTTTTTACAGTCGAGTCTCTCTGAGACGCACCTGGGTTTTCACCAAGTCTCCTGTGGGTTCTGCTTCTGCGTCTTTTCAGCTTTCACCATCGCCTCCCCTCTGTGTTTCCCTCATTTTACATTGTATTTCTTTCTTCACATTCTCTTTTTCCGATTTTTTATTCGGAAATATTGCAAACCTACAGGGAAGTTGCTCGCAGCAGAGGGAACGCCCTGTGAGCGTCACCTGGACTGGCTACTCCGGGCTCCCCCGCCTCTCTGTCCCTAGGGTGTGCGTTTACTCGCACGTGTGCAGGTTTTAATCGGCTAAACCGTCTGAGAGTGAGATGTGGCTGTTATGGCACTTCCCGATCCTTGAATATGTGTCTCTGAAGACAAAGTCCTGTGTGACCACAATAAAATTATCACAGGCAGGAAATGTGAAATGTTACAACAGCCCTGCTCTCCAGCCACAGCTGAAGTTGTGCTTTTGTCTCAGTAATTTCCTTGCGGTTCTGTTTAAAATCAAAGAGTCGATCAAGCCGCACTCGGCTTTCGCGTCTAACCTGCACCTCTGGTTTCCTTCCTCAGACTTGTCTTTCTGCCTTTCGTGACGGTGACATGTGGAGAGTCTAGGGCATGTTCTGTAGAACGTCTGCCCCAGTTTAGATTCGGTGGTCCTGGCTTCACGCCCCGGCCCCCTCGTCTTTCAGGGCCCAGGGCCCGGGTTCCGGCATGAGGGGCCAGGGCGGCCAGGGCCCGGCTGGCGGGGACGGGGCAGCTCGGCACCCCTCACCCGTCCCCGCTCCTCACCCCGTCTCCCCCCTGCGGACTCCCTCACTCACGCCTCAGCAGGACATTTAAAGTGTTCCTATCACTCAAAACCCATTTCCAGGCATTTGTTGGCAGAAAGGCTTTTCTGAGCTTCTGTTTTCACAAAGTGGGAGTTAACTTCCCTCGGGAGAGCCGCTCCAGTAAGTCCCCCTCTCGCCAGGACCGAGGTGTGGGTCCCTGCTGAGTCCTTGTCCCCTGGGGCGAGGCAGTGACTTCCAGGGCCCCGCACGGGCCTGCGAGCCCAGGGAGGCGGTGGATGCCACCCTAAGCCTCTGTCCTTGGTGTGTGGGCATGTCTTCCCTGTGTCCTCACACGGTTGTCCCTCTGTGTGTCTGTGTCCCTATCTCCTCCTGTAAGGTCACCGGTCCTGTGGGGTCAGGGCCCACCAGTGACCCATGGTTTCAGCCTTAATCACCTCTTTGAAGACCCCCATCTGCACACACAGCACGCCCCGAGTCCTGGGGTCAGGACTTCGGCTCGTGGATCCGAGGGGCCAGAGCTGAGACTCTGACAGGGCGCAGGCCTCTGCCTTTGCTCCTCCTCCATCCCCATGCTGCGTTCATCGGCCACGTCACGGGGGTCCAGTCCTGAGGTCACGGGAGGCCCCCACTCCCCACACCTGCCCGGAGGCTTCCTTGTCTGAGCTGCCCCACCGCGGCCAATGGCCTGGCCTCCTGTGGCCCAAAGGCAGCTTTGGAACCGAGGAACCGCCTTCTCTCTCTTGAATAAGGCTGTCTCCAGGGCCGTGCCCCCCCGCGGACCCAGAGAACTGACTTGGGCCGCCCGTGCAGCTTCGGCCAGTGCTTTATCACCGCCAGCGACGCTGGCCTCAGGCCCAGCCCCGCCGGGCGGGCCCACAGGGCCAGCAGCCCTCCTGGCTGCGTGGATCTCTGGTTGTTTATAGAAATAAAGATGACCAACACTGCATTTCATCCAGCGAAGCATCCAGTCCCTCTCGCTGCTTTAGCCAGAAGAGCACCCCACCCTCCCGCCCTTCCTCCTCCTGGGATCGGGGCTCAGCGTGCACTCCGGCCCGGAGGTGACTCTGGCTGTCCTCACGCAGGGCTTGGGGTGGGGGAGGGCAGAGTCCCTGCCCCTGGAGTGGCCCCCAAGGTCGGACACGAGTGGCCACGGCTCCCGGGTTTCTGTGGCTCCTGAGAGCCCAAGGGAGTCACTTGCTGCAACGCTTGGCAGAGGCTGTGGGGGTTGACGTCTGCGGGTGTCACAGAAGGAGGAGGGATGGAAGGGGAGGGACAAGGACTCGGGGATGTCGGGTGAGAGCCGGGCAGCCTCTGATGGGCGAGGCCTCCTGGGGCAGCCGCCCAGCGCCGGGCCTTCCAGGTCTCTGAGATGCGGTAGCCAGCTGCCCAGTGGTACCCCAGGCCGGCCCAGGGCGAGTCCTGCCCCTTGTGAGTGTGGGGCTCCGGCAGGTGCCAGGGAGGGACTCACATGCCCACAGACCCGAGCACCCCTCCCCTCCCCTGACAAATGCCCCTTCACCTTTGTCGACATCAAAGGGTTACGTCAACCCCTGAGTTTCTACAACTGGAGTTTGCAAACTGTCAGGCAAGAACCAGCTGCCGCTCAGCCTGTCTGCCTTCGGCCGATGGGCCGGCGCTGCCTGGGTGAGGTTTAGGAGCGAGCTTCGTTTACAAATGGTTACACACTGGCTCCACAGGGTTGTTTTCCTTCCCTTTACTTCAGCAACGTGACCAGTTATCATTTCATAACAAACATTTTTCACAAGGTCTTATACTATGGACGGTAACGATCCGAAGGAGAAAATAGTAGCTATAGTTCAGTGTATAAAATTTGAATTAAAATGTAAATTAAAGTAAATGTAAAAATTAAAGTGTTGAGATTATTTATGTGTTTTCAAAAAAGCTTTTCCTTTTAGGATGTTAAAATTAGCTCTTAAACTTAGAAGGCTTAGTGCAGACTAGAATGAGTGAGTATTAAAACCTTTAAATCAAAATCATTTTTAAAAACCTCACATTTTATTTAATTTTCAAACACTGCAGTTAGTTAGATGTTGTGAAACATTGTTTTAAAGACGCAGCTAGTCTCAATTCTCGCCCCCGACAGCCGTCTGGTTTCCAGGGTTGGGGGCCGGGCAGTTCACACACGTGGGGTCTGCACATGTGCCAAGTCAGGAGGAACGCGACTGATGTCCCAGGTGCTCCTCGGATGCCGTGTGCAGCTACTGGAACCCAGCGTTCGTTTCTCAATGCCTCTGCCACTGCAAACCAGAACGCAGACAGAAGCAAGGGGAGGGCTGCCCAGCCCTGCCGGGAAGATCCTCCGAGTCTGTGGCCTTCCCGCCACTTGGGAGGAAAGACTGGGCAATTAATCTGTCGTGGCTCCGACTCTCGGATTCCACCGTCTAGTGCTCCTCCCCGTCCCAGGGGCCCCAGTGCGCGGAGGTGCAGCCTGTGGGGGGAGGGACCTGCTCTGGGGCCCGGGGGGCCCGTCCTGGAGAGGGGCTTTAGGGTCATGGGCTGGGCTGGGCCAGGGCTGAGACCCCGGGTGTCCATTGTGGAACGTGTGTGGTGTGGGCTCAGGCGGGAGCCCGAGTCACGGCGGGTCCAGGCTGGCACTGCGGTGTCTGAGGGCCCTCAGGCCTCGTCAGCAGGATGTAGCCTGTGGGCGGGACATGGTCTCTACCGCTGCAGCCCTGTCGTCCAGCACTGGCCCCTGACGGTGCGGGGACACCAGGGGGACAGCGGGAGCAGTGGTGCACTCCCCTGAGCCTCCTGCACTTGGGGTCCGGCTCAGACACCGTCCTGACCCCTGTGTCATTCCATGGGGACCTTTTTCCCGACTTTACGTCAGGGCATGACATTCCGAGCAGGCCTGGCCTTGTTCACTTGTGAGGGCAAAGTTCACGCCACACTTTGCACCTGCGTGACGGCTAACCAGGAAAACGCACAGCACCAAGTGTTGGCACGGACGTGGAGCCCCTGGGCCCTCAGGGGCCGGTGGGGCGTGAGCTGGTCCAGCCACCGTGGACTGTGGCCTGGCGGTTTCTTATGACATTAGTGAGAAACCCACCCATGACCTGGCCCGTGCACTCCTCGGTGTTCACAGGAAGGATGGACTCGCAGCTTCCAAATGTGCACCAGACTGGCCAGATGGGCTCTGCTGCTGACTGCCCCGAGCTGCTGCAGTGTGGTGTCCCTTCTAGAGTCCCAGGGAGTGAGTGGGAACCCGGTGGTGACCCCGCCAGTGTCCACGGGGGAAGCGCTCCCTGGGCGGAGGGGACTGTGATGCACGCAGCGTGAGGAGGGAGCCCCGACCCTACGCCAGAGGACGGATGCAGGAGGCACAGCACGGGTCGCACTGGGTCTCTGGGGACGTGAGGTTCCAGAGTGTCTGCCTCCTTCTCCCACTTTCCCAAGCCTTCCTTTGGGCCTTAGGTGATGAGGTGACCATTCAGGTGACACCCCTGCTCCTCGGGGAGGGGACAGAGCCAGGTGCCGGTCCCTTCCGGGCGGCAGCCGACCCTCCAGCTCCCTCGTCGAGTCGTCCCTGCAGGCGGGGCCGCGGCGCCAACCCCTCATCTCTCCCCCTTCTCTTTCTACGCCTAATTTTTTAATTTAGATTTTGCTTTTTTCCACTTTTGTTTTTTTAATGGAGGTGCTACGCACACTCTCTGCCACTGAGCTGTGTACTCTCTCCCCTAAATTTTACTGTTTAATCAAAGTAACACAGGTCTTTACAAAGTAACCTCGCTTTAAAAGGGGCAGCGTCTCGTCTCCTCTGCTGTTCTGCCGTGTTTGGGAGCAACATGCCTGCGCTGCTGCTCCCCGCCGCTCCTCTGGGGCGTGTCTCCGGCTGCGCCGTGACGGGGCCCTTCCTCCTGCACCCCGTGTGCTCAGAACGTAACTTTTAATGCTCACAGTATTATATTGTAAACATTGTTCAGAGCTGAAGCCACTGACCAAACGATTTTGCTTTGTTTCTTGAATTAAGTTTCGTTTTCTCACGGAGTTAGAGGCCCCTCTTTTTTCCTCAGTGTGCTCTGTTTTTCATGCCTGGATCACCAACCCAGACACAGTCCTCCCAGTGAGTCGGTAACACTGCTTCTGAGGTGCCCAGCACCTTCCCGGCCGCCCGCACCCCCCCGTCCCGGTGGCCCCCTCAGAGCGGAGCCCCCAGTCTGGCCCCTGAGCCCTCATCAGGGGCGTTTCTGGTTCTCTCCATCCGTTGGCTTCCCTGATTCCGAGAGCCGGTCTCCTTTTTTGGCTCGGCCCCTCGTTTGATGTAGTGCGTTTTCTGTGAGTTTCCTGAGAGGGTGTCCGGGAGACCTGCACGTCTAAGAAAGCCATGTTCTCTCCTCATGCTTGAGAATGAAGCGGGGCAGGACCCCCGCCCGCATTCCCCGCCTCCGGTTGGTGGAACAGTGTCGGCCCCCTCGGCTTCCCCGAGTTCTGCAGAGCAAATTTAAGCGGAAAAATGAGAAAGGGCAGGAACAGAGAAAAACAGTCAAACGAGGAAGTAACAACAGTTCCGCCACAAAACAAAGCCCGACCCCTCCGGCCGACCCGAGGGCTGCAGGCGAGCCCCGAGCCGCATCCGGCCTCCTGGCAGATGCTGGAGGCCCAGCCGGCGGGAGACGCTAGCTGTGTGCTGCCCACCAGCGCGCAGTCCCCAGACCTGTGGGGACCAAGGCTGGAGACGCTGACCCCCGGGGGCCTCGCCCCCAGCCCATCAGAAGAACGTCCGCGCGCGCGCAGCGCCCACCTCCGACGGTGCCTCCAGAGGCGTCCCGAAGCCGCAGCCCGGGCGGCCGAGCTGCCCGCTCTCCCGCGGCCCCGCGCTGGGCACCTGCAGGAAGCGCCGCGTTCCGGCCCCGCGAGCGGTGCCAGTCGACTGGCTTTGCTGCTTGTTGGACGACGGGACCGAGCTTGGCTCAGGAAGCAGACAAAACTCCGGTTTGACACAGTCTCCCTGGAACACGAGGCCGCCTGTCTCCCGGCGTCCCGGGCAGCTGTCCAGCGGCCCAGCTGTGACTCGGGTGCCGCGGGGCCACCCGTCCGCCCGGAGGGCGCTGGAAGCCGCCTCCGTGCGGGCTGAGGGCTCCCGGCTGTGACGCGGGCGCCTCACTCCCTGGGTGGGACGGAGGGGACCCTGCGCCCCCCTCCAGCTGCCGGGGCTTCCTGGGGCCCCGCCCCTCCTCCGCGGGGCCCCCGCCCGAGACCCGCCCGCTGCCCCGACTGAGTCGTGTCCCGATCGTCCCTGCACCTGTGCTCAGCTCCTGCTTTTACTTCTGCCGAGATTTCCTCAGGCTCTTCTTCCAGACATTCTATGCAAACGCTCATTTCCACCGTCACAGCTCTTTCACAATTGTTCGTTCTTTTCCGTTGTAGGTGGCGTCGTTTCTTCCGTGACTGCAGCGTGTTTCCTTGTCTCTCTGAACATCCTCATTTTATTTTCCGTGACGTTTTGGTCTTCTTATAGTTTTTGTTCCATAAACAAGTAAGTTTATTTATTCGCCCACAGTGCTGGCCTCGGTGGACGTGCGTTCACTTGGAGTCAGGCTCCCACAGCTGCCTGGTGCAGGCGCCGGCTGTGCCCCTGCAGGGACCTCTGAGCCCCTTTCTGGGACCCCCTTCTCGGGAGGCCAGGTCCCGACAGGCGGCCTCCGGTCTTGCTCTGGTGTCTGAGCCTTGTGCCCGGTCTGTGGACCTGTCGTGTTTGAGTCTCAGCCTGACGTGGGCGAGAAGGCGCATGGCAGCTGGGGGACAGTGTAATTTTGGGGGACCCTTCAACAATGCAATCACGAGGCTGGAACACGAGAGACACATTTAGTTAATGAGCCAAATTACAATCTGTCTTGAAACCATTGTCATCAGACGTAAGATCACACTTCTGTCTGCGCGCAGCCCCGTCCTGTGCTGAGGACACTGGCTGTCCTTGCAAAAACCCAGAGCGAGCTCTGCCCGGAGGGTGTGGCACTTCCACGCCCCAGTCTCAGGGCGCTCTGCGTGGGGTCTGTTGGCAGGTGACGGCAGGCTTTTGTGCAAGGCTGGCTGTGGGGTGGGGGAGTGTGTGTGTTTCTGTAAGATTTTTTTTGAGACAGGCTGCTGTTTCTCTGCATTCAAATAATAGCCTAATTAATTTTAATATTCGCCCGACTGTGCATCTAAGTCAGTTGGAGGATGTGTCACAGGAGGAAAATACTAATAGGATATGTGCCAATTTGCAGCTTAAGTAAGGCTGCCTCTAACAGGCGCTGAAGGGCTCTGCATTAACCCCGACAATGGGGAGAGTCAGCCTGGCTGCTGATCACTTAAGCAAGCCCAGATACACGCGTGCAGCCCCATTGAAATTCCAGTCACCTCCTCCTGCTGTTCCCACCTACGTAATTGTCAACCGGCCTTTATCATCATTTATTATGCAAAATTGAATTTTTTTGAAGCGTGGAGAATGAAGTAATTTCGTATGCAAACAGTTAAGACTCCCCCGTGGACTCTGATTACGCACACGTTGATAAATTCACTTACGATGAGTGGCAGTGTGAGATTCCGGGGTCGGGCCGGTCAGTCCGTGGACGACACTGATGAAAACGATAAAGCGTGTGCCAGAAGTGTCCCCGACGCGTCTTGGGATGAAATGTGCAAAACGTCAGTCTGGCCGACGTCTGTTAATAACGAAATATGATTGTGTGTGATGAGCAGAGATCTCCACGGTGATTGAAGGCGGCGTCTCCGGCCCCTTCCAGCTGTCGCTGCTCAGAAATCCCTATTGCTTTTTCACTGATAAATGTATAATGACCTTTGAAACCTTTTAACTGTTAAAGCTCCTGTAATTTGTAGCTCGCGAGGCGGCTGGGCTCACATCCCTTTACACGGGGGCCGACGTCCTGTCCTTTGTCCGAGGTGCCTTTCTCTTCCTCCCCCCTCCACTGGATCTGGGACAGGCCGCACTGCTGCGGGGCCGACAGCAGAGGTCCCAGCTCCGGGGGACGGTCCTGGCTGGCCTGTCCCCTCCGCAGAGTGAGAGGGTTTGCTCTCAGGGCCTGACCTGGTGTCGCCCGTGTTCCAGCGTGTTGGGACATGATGGCCCATCCCTGACTCTCTGCAGGGAGCCCTCGGGCCCACGGCCGCCCAGGAGCAGGAGAGAAGTTCATGGCTGAACCCCGGGAGGGGCTGGGGCTGAGCCGGGTTCTGGAGAAGCGAGGCTCTCCAGGGACGGGTCCCTCGTGAGTTACTAATCAGAGCGTCTCTGCGGGTCTGGACGAGGCGTGCGGTTATCCTCATGCTTTTTGTGAGCTTTCCATCTGCAGAAGCTTCTGAGGAGCACCCGAAGATGTCCCCAGCTCGTGGGGCGGGGTGGAAATTCGAAGATGCACCAGGCAGTGTCCCCACCCTCCAGGACGGCAGACACAGAAGCATGAAGGCAGCAGACAAGGGGGCAGAAAAGTGGAGGCGCCACCTCTGCTGGGCCCCCCGGAGCAGGAGAGACTCAGGCCGCGGGTGGCACCGGGCGGGGCTGCCTCTCTCGCTCTGGTCCTGCCAGCCCAGGCGGGCCCGCGAAGCGTGATGTGTCCAGATGCCAGGCATTCCTGACGTCCGTGCTGCTCCGGCCACAGTGGGAGGGGCAGCATTTCCCCGCCACCTTGGTGGTGCTTCACTCTTCCCACACCATTCGTAGGGCAAACCCCTGGTCTCAGTTCCAGTCACAGACGGTAGGGAGTAGACCCTTCAGTGCTTCACAGACACGACGCGTGTGTGACGCTCAATGTCTGCACAATGAACACTGTTTAACTTAAAAAAAGAAGCACTCGAAAAGTTAAACAAAGAGACCCATGAAGGCAAAGCAAATGAAGCAGGAGACAGCAGGACAGGAGCCAGCAGAAGAGGGGGCTCTGGGGTTCACGGCCTCCCTCCTCCTGGGGCCTCCCACGGCCAGAAGGGGAGACTCCAATAAAACGCGTCTAAAGGCAGAGTCCCGTGGCCATTGTGGGTGGGGTTTTGTGTCCCTCAAAGGAAGGTTCAAGCCCTGCCCCTCCTTGTGCTCGTGGGCTTCCGTGAAAGCCGGTCTCTGCCCTCGTCCCCGAGGTGAGAGGAGGTCATCCTGGAGGAGGGGCCCTGATCCAATGCAGGCGTCGGGAGAGGAAGAGGGGAGATGCAGACACGGGGCCCCGGGACGATGGAGACGGCACTGGGTGGTGCAGCTGTGAGCCTGGGAGCCCCGATGACCCCCTGACCGCAGACCCCGAGCTGCGCGAGGGTCCACCCCCCGCCCCCCAGGCACCGAGCGTCCACTTCCTGCCTCTGCGCATTTCCCCGCTGTGGGCCTCACATGAACGGAACATGTGCCGCGCGGGCTCCCGTGCGTGGCTTCCGCCCTTGAGTGCCGTGCGTTCAGGGTCCGCCCTTGCCGTGGCGGGTGTCGGTGCTCCAGCCCTTTCTCAGCTGACGTCATTCTGTGCCTGCACCGCGTGGTGTTTATCCAGCTGTCTGTTAACGGACGTGAGGGTTGTCTCCACTTTTTGGCCATGATGAATAACTCGACCATCAACGTTCAAACCCAGGTCTCTGTGCCGACGTGCTTTCGTTTCTCTTGGGTGTCTGCCTCGGGGTGGGGTTGCTGGGTCACACGGTAACTACATCGGAGGAACTGCCAGGCTGTTTTCCGAAGCAGCTGCACCAATTTACATCCCCGCCAGCGACGCACGCGGGCTCTGGTCCCTCCACACCCGCCAGCGCTTGCTGGCGGGCTGTCTCGATTCTGCCCACCCAGGTGGGTGCACCGTGCTCCTCATCGTGGGTTTCCGCTTGCATCTCTCTGACGACTGCTGATGTGGCGCGTCTCTTCATGTCCTTGCTGGCTTCCTATGTGTCTTCTCTGAGGAAATGTCTGTTTAGATCTGTTGGCCATTTTCTAGTCATGTTGTCTTTTTACTACTGCACTGTAAGAGTTCTTCCCACAAGCCCCTTTCAGACGTGTGACTGGAAAATCTCCGGTTCTGTGGATGGTCTAGGCACTTTCTTGCTGTCCTTTGAAGCACAAAAAAAAAGCTTCAAATTTTGATGAAATCTAATGTAATTTATTTCCCCTTTTGTTGCTTGTGCTTTTAGTCAGGTGTGAGAATTCTTTCCCCAAACCTAAGGTCATGAACGTTCACCCCACACTTTCTTCTAAGAGCTTGTAGCTGTCGCTCTTACACTGAGGCCTCCAGCCAGTTTGAGCTCATTTTTGTGTGTGGTGTGAGGCAGGGACCAGCGCCGTCCTTCTGCGTGTGGATGTCAGGTTGTCCCAGCAGCGTTTGCTGAAGCCTGTCCAGTCCCTCGCTGAAGGGTCTTGGCAGGCAGTTGACCGTCG
Source organism: Camelus ferus (assembly GCF_009834535.1). Lineage (NCBI taxonomy): Eukaryota > Metazoa > Chordata > Mammalia > Artiodactyla > Camelidae > Camelus > Camelus ferus. The sequence continues at coordinate 1,216,027 of NC_045702.1, read as the reverse complement.
GTGTAAGGGCTGGTTTCCTGGCTCCTGGCGCTGCATGTCTGTCCACGTGCCGGTACCACTCTTTCTTGCTTTGTAGTAAGTTTCTAACCAGGAGGCGTGACTCCTCCTGCCCTTTTCTGCTTTTCCAGGATCATTTCAGTTACCCCGGGTCCCTCGCTGTTCAGTACTAATTTAGAATCAGCACCTCAGTTTCTGCGAGGAAGTCAGCTGGGACCTGCTAGGCGCTGAGGCGGCTCTCCAGATCAGTGTGGGGAACGCGCCGTCGTCACAGTGCTACGCCTTCCGGCTCATGGACATGAAGCATCTTTCCATTTACTTAGATTTTCTTCATTTCTCTCAACCATGTTTTGTAGTTTTCAGAGCGTAAGTTTCACAATTCATTTGTTAAATTTATTCCCAAGTGTTTTATTCTTTTGATGCTATTGTGAAAGTGGGACAACCTGACATCCACATGCAAAAGGGCGGGGCTGGGCCCTTACCTCACACCACACACAGAAATGAGCTCAGAATGGCTGGAGGCCTCGGTGTAAGAGCGACAGCTATAAAACTCTTAGAAGAAAGCACGGGGTAAACGTTCATTGCAAGTGTATAGAAATGCAGGTGGTTTTTACAGATGGAGCTTGTATCCTACCGTTTTGTTTGTTTAATTTATTAGCTGTGATAGTTTTTTAGCAGATTTCTTAGGCTGTTCTATATACAGTATCATGTCGTTTGTGACTGGGGACAGTTTTGCTCATCCTTCTCCTGCTGGGATGCGTTTTATTCCTTTTCCTGCCTAAGTGCCCTGGGCAGAGCCTCCGGCACACTGGGCAACAGGGGAGTGGGCATCTGTTTTCTTCCTGATCTTTGGGAAAAGCGTTCAGACTTTCACATGAAGTGTGACCTTAGCTGTGGGTTTTCCTTTGGCTGCCCTTTGTCAGGTTGAGAAATTTCCCTTCTGGTCTTGGTTTGCTGAGTGTTTTTATCATGAGAAGATGTGGGGTTTGCCCGATGCCTTTTCTGTGTGTGTTGTGATGGTCACGTGGTTTTTTACTCTGTTGATAATGATTAACGACCTTAATCGATTTTCAGATCTGAACCGCTCCTGCATCCCCAGGATAAGCGCCACTTCGTCACGGTGTTTAATTCTCTACTTTTTTACGCTTTTTCAAAATGGAGGCGCTGGGGACTGAACCCAGGACCCCATGCACACTAAGTGTGTGCTCTGCCACCGAGCTATTCCCCCCTGCACAGTGCTTAATTCTTATGTTGCTGGGTTCAATCTGCTAGTATTTTGTTTAGAAGTTTTGCATCCGTCTTCACACGAGCTACTGCTCTGTGGTTTTCTTAACTTGTGGTGTCTTCGCCTAGTTTTGGCATCAGGCAACACTGTCCTCATAAAATGTCACATGTTCTTAAAGAAAACGAATACTCCCCATCTGTCGTTTAATAAAGTGCTGCCTCCTCACTGGTGCTCAGGTCCACACCTCGCATGCTTCCCCTCTGCCAGGGCCGGCCCCACGTGGGCACCTTCCAGATGCTACCACATCCCTGTTAGGGCCACGCTGCAGCCAGAGTCTCAGAGGTGCTGGCGGCAAAGGAGAGGGAGATGCTGGAGCCAGGGTGCGTGATGAGCCTGAGGTGCGAGGGGGCAGGACCGGCAGCTCGCTGCAGCCTGGCTCCGGCTTCCTGCTGACGCTCCCGGTGTCTCCACACCGGCTGCAGGGGAGGAGGTGGCCCCGAACACCAGCTTTGCCCAATTTCCTTCTTGAGGCAGATCCTGCAGAAAGCAGAAAAGCTGGTGGGCTGAGCAAACAGCAGCCTTTTAGTGGGGAAGGAGCCTGGGGAGGAAGGACTGAAGGACACGGACAGATCTGGCTCTGAAAAGCTTGGAGTCATAGACAGTTCTAGGACACGGCGTCCCGGCCAGTGTTCTGTCCCCAGCACGTTCACTTTGCTGCTGAAGCCAAAACACTGAGATTCGTGCGGGAATCCGCCCCCCTCCCCGCTCTCCCACTGCCAGCCACGCCCCGTGCACCGCGTCCACGGCAGGTCCGGCAGCAACACGGTCAGGTCAAGGGTGTCCCGAGTCCGGTCGCTTCCCCACATCTGCGCTGTCCCCTGTGGGGGCCGCCTCCTGTCCCCTCTCTGGGTCCTTACACTTGGCCTGTCCTCCGTCTGGAAAGCTGCCCCCGTTCTCCAGGTGGGCTCCGCCAGATCCCTCCTGCTGGTGCCCCCGCCGTTCCTGCCTCCTGACCTGCTCTGTCTCCTCTGCAGCCTTGTCACAGCCTGACCCCACAGAAGGACGCCATCCCGCCCTGCACTTGAGCTGAGCGGCAGGATGGCACCCCCGTGTCCACGGCTGCGGCGCCCCTCTGCCCACCCAGCGCCTTGCAGGTGGGAATTCCAGCAAACGTTTGCCTAGTGAGTAGACGGACAAGGCCAAATCTGTCAGCGTCCCTCAGTCCTTCCGCCCCGGCTCCCTGCCCGCGCCTCGCCTGCCATCATCTCTTCAAAATGGGTCAGGAGGAGGCCACTCTCGTCACTTTTAGCCGTTTTCTTTAAGCCAAGATGCTCCACTGATTGGGCTCGCCCTGTCTGCTCCCGTGAACCACAGTATCAGAATTCCGGAATTCCAGAGTTGGGAAGACCTTGACGGCACCCGGCCCAGCTCCTCTCTGCACCGTGGACCTCAGAGCCGTGGGTGCAGTCAGGCCCCTCCCGCCTGCCTGGCTGGGGTTCCTGAAATCTCTAGAGGTTTGCCCCCCTGGGACGGCCCAGCTCCTTGGGGAGCGTCTCAGGATTAGAGATGGAATAAACAGAGCCTGTGTTTTCAGCAGCTCTTCCTCAAAGGATGGAGAGAGGCTTCTTGCCACCTTCCTCCTGTGACCGTGTGTAAACCAGTGGGTGGCGGTGCTCACCCCCCCCCCCCCCAGTGAATGGCAGCCCTGGGCTCCCTGAGACTGTCTGGGGGAAGCTGGGCGTGGGACGAATGCATATTTGTTGATTGAATGAATGAATTTATAATTTCAAGCCTCCGGCTCTCTGAGCCGATCCAGGAGTCCTGGGAAATCGGTTTCTGTGAAGTTTTGATCAAAGTGGCCTTAGATCCCTCTGGGGAAAGATGCGACAGAAATAACAATTTTATAGGTGGTGGATGTCAGCGCAGGGGAAGGGAGGGAGCAAGTGGCTTCCCACATTCCACAGACACTCGCTGACCGCCCACCGTGTGCATAGTTCTGAGGGCCAGGAAGAGGAAGACCCCACCATAGCACAGCTCGCCGTCTAGTTGTTGGCGGGCGCGGGGCGGGAGGAGGCGTGAAGAAACTCCAGGACCGCACAGTGAAGTGAAGCACCGAGTGGTCGGCAGGTGAGACACAGGGGCCGGGAGGCTGGTGTCCCCACACCCAGCCCATCCTTAGGGACTGGCAAGGGTTTCCTGCAGGGACCAGGGGAAGACGCCGTTGTCATGGGAACAGCCACAGAAGGAGGCGGCAGGGATCTGCTGGCGGCTGAAGTGATTGGATTTGCCTGTGGAAGATGGGACCATCGACGTGTGGACATCGGGTGGGGCAGAGGCAGGGGGAGGCAGCCAGGAGGGGGGCCTGCAGACACGGCGTGGCAGCGAGAGCAGGCCTCCTGGCAGCGACGGTGCGGCTGGAGGGAGGGGTCTGGCGGAGCTTAGGAGGAGGGTGTGGACAGGGAGGGCGGAAACACCAGGCAGATCTTCCGTGGACTTGAAGTCTGGGCAAAAGGTGTGTCCACTACTTTGGAGGCAAACACAGGAGACTTTCAGGAGGAGCTGTCCATTTCTGCCACACCGAGTTGGGTGTGTGGTGGGATTTTAGGCGGAAAAGTCGCGTGAAGCCATGGGTGGGGGAAGGTACGAGTGAAGGGCAGACACGCAGGTGTTGTCGTGTGTGTGGGGTCTGCGGCTGGTGCCGGGACACCGCGGGAGCCCACGGGTGAGGTGCAGCGATGGAGATAGGGAGACGGTGCCAGTGGGATGCCCGAGCAGTTCCCGGAGCCTCTGCCCAGGTCGCAACGCCCCGGGCACAGGGGAGCAGGGGACGCAGGGGCACGGGGCCGCTGTTCAGCTTGTGGGGGATCCCGCACACACGCTTCTGTCTGTGTTGTGATCCTGTCAGCAGGTTTGTCGACCTCTTTCCCAAAGTGCGGCCCGTCAGTCTTCCGTCAGCCCCTCTGCTGGTAAAGGACCGCACGTCCCCTGACAGGACTTCAGGCGCGGGAGTGCATGTCCCTGCCCAGACCCTCAGGAGCTGCCCCGGGCCCAGGCCGCCTCCCGGGAGCCGGGGCGCAGCCCTGCTGAGAACCTGGGGGCCGCGCTCGGCTGCGCAGCGAAATAATCCAGTCTGTCCTGTCTGTGCAGGTGTCACCGCAGAGGAAGGAGGACGGGCCGGCTGTCCCCTGAGAGCCAGGGGGTCCCCATCAGGGTGGGGGGCAGGCCGAGGGGGCCCAGGGCCCAGAGGGAGGGCCGTGGGGAGGGGCGCCCGTGCTGGGCAGGCCGCGGCCGCAGAGGACCTCGCCAGCTGCCCAGCTGGGCCGCCCACGCCACCCAGCTTCTTTGCCAGGACGGCTCAGGCCCGAGGTCACCTGCTGTGTGGTGTCTCCGCCGAGCCCCTCAGAGCTCCCAGTGCCTCAGGGAAAACCACGCCTGTGGCCAAGCCTATATGGGGTTCAGACCCCCCACCCCCAGCCTGCCTTCACTGCGGGAGCCGGTGCCCGGCTCCACCCACAGGTGGGCCCCGTCCCCGGGGCCTCGACCCCTGGCAGCCTGCTCTCCACCCCCAACACCCCGGCTGCACCCTGTTGCTGCGGACACTTGCTGCTCAGTTTTTAGGGCCCCTCAGGTGAGCTGCTTTGTGGCCTCTGCTGACGCTCTGAAGGGCAGGGTCTGCTTATGTTACTTCCCATGAATTCACGCCACGCGCAGTACGTTTTGTTCAGAGAAGAAACGTGTAGGATGAATTGAACAGCACCCCCTAGCTGTTTGGAAAGGTCTGCCTCCTAGAACGAGGAGTGTTACGCGTTCACGGGAACCAGTCTGAAAGCGGGGCTGGCTTTCCAGACGCTGGCGGGAGAAACGGGCACGCAGTCGGGGGGCACGTCTGTCCGTGGTCAGGGGCGGTGTGGCCAGGGCGTCTGCCTGTGGGCCAGCCTCACGGGGGCACCCCTGCTGCCCTGACGGCTGGGAAAATTGGGAAGACGCGCAGACGGAGGCAGACGGGGTCGTGCCCAAAAGCGATGCGTGGGGTGGGGGCAGTCACACTCTCTTTTCTTCGATTTCGGGATGTAAGCGTGTTTTGGGGGTGGGGAGAAGGGAGGCGGGCAGGAGGACGACCCGCCCGGGATGGGGTCCCTGCAGCCCCGTGTCAGCTGTGCATTCACACCCTGGAGAGACAGGGCTGAGCCCCCACCGGGTGCAGGCCAGGCTGGTCCCCCGCTCTGCCTGGTGCGCATGGCTGAACGCAAGTGGGTGAGCCCGTGGCTCCGGTGGGCGGGCGGGGGCGGGGGCCGCTCCCGGCTGAAGGCTTATTAGCAGCATCAATCACCGTGGTGTCACTTCCAAACGCCCTCTCCTCACCTAATTTGCTAAACCTAATTCTTTATCACACCCAGAAGCTCGGATGAGAGATGGGCCTGCTAATGAGCGCTGGCTCCCGGCTCCGTGGGCGGCAGGCGGGGGTCTGGTTTCCTTCTCTGGCCCCTGAGCCGGGGCATGTGCAGGTCCCCTCGGTCTGGCCTGGGTCTGGCAGCCTGAGCTGCCCCTGGGTCCCCCCCGCCCCCGGCTTCCTCCGGACCCCCGGCCCCCAGGCTCGCAGCCTGGGAAATATTTGTTGCAGGCCCAGGTGCCCCTGCTCTCCGCTAAGCTCACCTCCGACTCCGTCTTTGTGCTGCTGGAAAAATGGAAGGGAGGTGGGGGTGGGGGAGAAACCCTCACCGGCAGCGTGCGTGGTGTTAACTCACATCACGGACTCTGAGCCACCACCCCCCGTGTGGACCCGAAAGGCCCCTACAGTTGGGAAAGGTCAGTGGCTGTTGACTGAGCATCACGTCCGAGCCGCCTGCCGTAGCGCAGGGGCTGCACACATCACTTCTCCGGCTGTGCCCTCACCCGGCTCGGCCCCCAGCCCCGCCTGACCAGCCTCGGGGCAAATCTGCAGCAGGAAAACAAAGAACACAGAGTTAGTGATCCCTGGGGTCCGGGACCTCCGCTGGAAATGACCTTCGGAGTCCAACGGGGGCGCCTTTCAGCAGCGGAGACAAAGCAGGAGCGGGTCCACGGCCGGAGCGAGTGGCCCCGAAGCAAAGGGAGCAGGCGGCCTCCTGCGTTGGGAAACGGAGACACCGTCATTCTCGGTTTTCTTTGCGGCAGAGAGAGTGTGGCCAGGCTGCAGGTCTGATTTTCTGCGTCCTGGGTCACCCAGAGCCTTAGTCCCTCTGAAGTCCTGGAGGTTTGATTCTGCACCAAATCAGAGGACGTGAGCAAATGCGGCAGCTGTGAGCTTCCCCTGGAAGAAAACAGGGCGGACCGGCCCCAGGGCCCTCAGGCTGGGCTAGGAGGCCACGGGCCGCCCAGGGTCCGGTCCACACGCCTCTGGTTCTGGCTCTGTCTACAAGGCCTGTGAGATGGAGAGATTTGGGTAAAAACGCTTTTGCCAAGTCAGAGTGTGGTGGGCAGACTAGCTCTGAGCTGGCAGCCGCTGCAGGGATGTGGTGGGAGGTAACCTGGGGGCCACCCTGGCCTCGGCTCCTGTTTGGCCCCCACGCACCTCCTGCCATCTGCCAGCCGGGGGGCAGCAGGTCAGGCTCTGGTCCTGGCGTGCGCTGTCCTTTGCCACCTCTGGGACCCGGGCAAGGCGCCCACCCACTTGTCTGAGCCCCTACTTGCTCGTCTGTAAAATGGAATGGTGAGCTCCCTGCCGTGACTCTGTGCCATGGACACGGTCACGGGCCTGTGTGCACAGAGTGGGAGCTGCTTCCTTTATGTCTGCTGGACGTCCCGACTCTCTTGAGCGATGACTGGGCCCCAGCGCCGTCTCGGGGCCGAGGCGGCATCAGAGGGTCGCTCCCACCCGCTGGTGCATACGGCTAATTTCACGTCAGGGTTCACGGCTGACTCTCTCCCGTGTCACTGACGGACGCCCTCCGCCCAGGGAGCTTCTCTTCTGGGAAATGGGGCCCAAGGCCGAGGGGGAGTGGTCCCACCAGCCGCGTGGTGTGTGTCGTCCACGTGGTGTGTGTCGTTCAGGTGTGCAGGACCTCGCACATTTCTACACGAGCTTTTTCCCTCTTCCCAGGCTTTGCCTGTGTTTCGACCTGGGAAATCCGGCAGTCCCTCTGGGCCCTAATGCCCTGGTGTGCACAGGTGTGTGCACACAGGTGTGTGTGTACACGTGTGCACAGGGAGGTGTGTGCACATATGCATCAGGCATGCATGTGCACACACATTTCTGTGTGGGTGTGTGCATGCAATGCACATGTGCCTGTGCACAAGTGTGCACACATGTGTAGGCCACGCAGGCATGTATACACATGTTTGTATGAGCACATTGAGGGAAAGACACAGAAGATTTCTAAATCTCCCAGACCTGAAATGCTCTTGTCTCATCAGTTTTATCAATCAACAAACACTTCCTGAGTTTCTTTCCTGCAGCAGGCCCTGTTCTGGGTTCTGGGAGCTGGCGGGTCAGGTGGGGACCAGGCAGAGGGCTCGCTCCCCCAAAGTCCTGTCTTCTCTCAGCCTGTTCACCACCCCCACCCCGGACTCATGTCCACCATGGGGGCCTCTGACTCCTGCCGGGGCGCCGAGGCCCCATGGTCCAGGCGGCAGCATCACATGCACCGCGGCCGGCACCCCCGCTCGGACACTCTCCGCAGGCCCGTTCTGAGTGTCCCAGCGCCAGCGTGAAGGTCTGGGCTGGGGAACCGTCCTGCCTCTGCAAACTCTCCCATCTCTCACCTCTTGGATCTGTCGTCCACGTCAGGTGGTTTAGGGACCCTCTGGCTGCTCGAATGGAGGAGGCCACGTTGGCCAAGGCCACCAGAGGGCCTCTGGCCACTGCTGCACCCTTGGGTTTTATTTTTAGGAGCTTCCGCAGCCTTTGTTCCGGGGAGGGCGGTACCTTACCGTGTGGATGCTGGGCCTTCAGGTCCGACCTGCGATGATCATGGCGAGTTGCTTATTGTCCACAGCCTGACGTGGGTGCTGGGACGCTTCTAGGGACGTCCCCCGAATTCAGGCATTCATTGATTCATAGGCTTCTGAACCCAGGGTGTGACTTCAGAGGGACCTGGGGTACCCGAGACTGGGCTGGGGGACGGAAGACACCCCCAGATCGTACCTTACAGCTGTCACGGGGGTGCTTCTCACCTGCGCCTTTGAGGGGCTGACATCTTGGCAACGGAAATTTCTATGGTGTGAGATGGTCAGAAAAGGGGTCACTTTGACGGCAGGGCCAGCTTGGGCACCTGGAAGTCACTGCACTTACTGGATGGGAAATGAGGTCTCCGGAGTTAAAATGCAAGTGTGTTAATAAGTCAATTGTTTGAAATTCAGAGCGTCTTCCACAGAGACAGTGTCACCAATGGTGGTGCGATTCCCAGGCCGGCTCGGAAAACACCTTCAGTGGCAGAAAATGACGTGGCTGGAGGGCCAGCACCCGGACGAAGCCCCAGCGCGGCGCACGGTGAGGCCGTGGCAGGCCGTTCTGATCCCCAGCGGGCCAGGGATGGACGCTGTGCTGGGTCCTGCGGAGGGAGAGCCGGGCGCCCGCGGGCTGGCCGGCGCAGAAGGGCTTTTGAGGCGGAGCCTCTGATCCGCAGACAGGCCTGGCGCATCTGAGGATTTATGGCTTAACTTCGCTCTGCATGAACGTATCGTTAGCTTTTCTGCAGCAATTAGAGAACTTTTCCACTTTCTAAGAGGATAAGAGTGAAATGGAGAAACACTGTAGATGGAGCTTTTCCCCAGGTGCGGAGGTCAGATCAGAAGAGGGAGGCGGGACTAGGAGGCTGCGCTGGGGAGACGCCCCCGGTGGAGGAGGCCCCTCCCAGCGGAGTTTACCGCCGGGTCCCCGGACGCTCCGGGAGCTCGCACCCTCCCGCCTGCCCCAGCTTCGAGGGGCCTGTCACTGACCTCCGGCCTCTAGAAGGTGGGCCGAGGTCCCAGAGGCCCTTCCAGGCGTGGCCCTGGAGACACCCGGTGACCGCCCAGGTCCTCTGCCGCGCGGGGCGGCCGGTTGAGCCCTGCTTCCCGCTACAGAGCGGGTCACTCTCACCAGGTGTGTTCAAGACTCTACGGCAGGCTGACTGCAATTCTCCCAGGTGTGTTCTTTTTTCTTTTTTTTCCCCTACTTATCCTGCTTGGGACTCATTGAGTTTCTGCAAACTGTAAAATCATGTCTTTCATTGAATTTGGGAATTTTTTTACTATTAATCTTCAAATATTTTTTGCCCCGTTCTCTCGCCTCCTCGTCGGGGACCCACCCCATGAAAGCTGGACCTGGTAATGCGGTCTCGCGGGTTCTCGAGGGTCCTTGTTATTTTCTACTGCTGTGTAACGACTCACCCCGAGTTTGGTGGCTTCAACCAGTAATAGCAGCACTTTATTGTCTCTCCTCGGTTTCTGTGGCTGAACGGTCTACACAGGGCCCTGTGGGCCACCTGCCTCGCCGCCTGGCGTCTGGTGCTTCAGCTGGAAGATGGGAGGCTGGGGTGGGACTCACCCTCCAACCTGGCGTCCGGCAGGCAGTGATGGCCGCGGGCCGAGGGCCCAGCTGGCAGGACACCCGGGCGTGGGCTCCCGCGGCCTGGACTCCCGTGCACACAGTGGGCCGGGCCTGAGGTCGGGCGCGGGAGGCAGAGGAGCAGGGAGAAGCCATTCAGTGTCACCTCTGCTGCCTTGTTTTGGCCGAGGAAGTGGCAAAGCTCTGCCAGGTGGCTGCCCGGCTGACGTCTCTGGATTTTGTTAGGTTCCTGACTGTTCCAGCAGGGCTGCTCCCCGGCTTGACCTCACACCACAAACCCTGCCTCTGGGGGCCGCTCTGACCTCCGTTCAGGTTCTCGTCCTGGCAGGGCGCCCTGAGCCTCGCGTTTGCACCCTTCAGGGGCAGGAGGGGCTGGGGCGGAGCTTGAAGCCCCACCCTTTGGGATTCCACCTGACTTTTCCAAGGCTGTGGGGGCCCTGGATTCTGGGATCTGGCTCCTCAGGCCAGAGCGACATCGCCTGTAGCTTAAGCTGCCCAGTGGCACCAACCACAGGCCACCCTTAGGATAAAAGTCTCAAAGGGGGAAGTCGTTCTGTGTGTTCTCTCGTTCCGGGGCGACCCCTCCAGGACTCTGCTGCTGTGACTCACTACCCACCGCCATCGGCAGACTTCATTTCCTCCCGGGGTTTGTAGTCACAATCTACACGGTACGAACTTGCCTCGCCTCCACCACGGCAGAGTCCAGTGCCTTCCTCCAAGGAGGAGGCACCTAAAGCCCCCCCATCCTCCCCTCCGGCCACGCGGGAGCTCCCAGAGGCCGTGGCACCCTGCTCTCTACCAGCTCAAGGCCTGGTCACACGCGGTGCTGCGTTTGCCCAGTTTCAGGGGGCATATTGACAACCCGTGATGGGAATTGTGCAGTGTGTGTCCTGCACCACTGTCTGCGGCTGCCCTGCTCACATGCTGTTCCGACCTCCTGCAGCCCCTCCTTCTGCCTCGTCCCAGCGGCTAACACCAGCTTTCAGCTAACAGTGAGCCTCCTCCAACCCTCGCTTCTGGGCTGGGGTCCTACATGCCATTCTAATCCCCCCACACTGTCCTCTCTCTGACACTTGTCATCAGACCATCTGGGCGTAGGATCATGTACCCTGAGCCAGGCGGCAGGAGCTCCGGTCCCCACCACCTGGCCCATCCTTGGGCATGTGCGTCTCTGTGCTTCAGTGTCCCCATCAGAGAAGTGAGGGTAACAGCCACCCCTGCCCCGGGGGGTGGTCACGGGCCCCAGCGGGTTAGCACGTGGGGGGACCGGGTGCTGACTGGCTGGCCGTGTACACCTGTTCCTGCCTCTGCCTCCGCCACCTCCTTCACCTGCCAGGAAGTCGGGCCACACCTCTCCCTCCCAGTAGTCTCTGGAGCAGACGTGCAGCCACGGAGGACGTGCCCTGGGAGGGACTTCCCTGGGGTCCTGGGCACTTGCTGTCCACGCCCTGGAGAGGGTCCTCTCGCGGCCAGCCCGGTGCAGGGTCTGGGGGGCAGAGCTGGGCCTCTTGCTGCCCTCCTGGGGGTCCTGGCGGGTCTGCCGTCAGAAGGCCCAGCTCTGATGCACACAGACACCATCCACACCGTCTCCCCAGAGAGCCGTCGACACCCTGGGAAGGGTTAATTAAACCCGTGCACAAATATGACGAGGACTTAAAGAACTAATGGAACAGTTCACTTATCACACAGCCTGAGCTGGAAATGACTCAGGCTAAGAATGTCTGCTCAATAAGGGTTTAATTCTAGCCGACAATTCTGAGCCAAGCATTGACGAAAGGCAACTTTTCATTCCCACACCAAAAGGACACCCTCCCCTTTTAGATAAAGAGAAATTGCTCAGGGAGCTGACTGTCTCCTGGTCTGAGGGTCACCAGAGGCATCCACGCTTATCCCTGGGCCAGGGAGGGGTCTGCTGCCCGGGAGGGCGGTGTGGGCCTTTCAGCCTCGGGGGTGCTGCTCGTGGGGCCCTGATGCACACGGACTGTTGTAAATTCTGAGGAGAACACTAGGAATGCGTGTGTGTGCACGCGCAAAGGAGAGAGAGAAGGGGGCAGAGAGAGACACAGAGAGGAACCCCAGGGGTCCAGCCCTGCTGAGCCCAGGTGCCCCTCCTGGCAGCAGCCACACGAGAGACCCCAATGACACCAGTAGTTGAGCCCAGTCAGCACCAGAGTTACGAGAAATCGTAAAGCACTTTCTGCGTGAAGCCTCCAGGTGGGGGATGTTTGTTACCCGGCAATGGCTGACGGGCAGAGAGGCACTGGGCAGGGAGGAGCTCACCGGCTGGTCCAGGAGACAGCGCTCGGACCTCGGCCCTGATTCCGGCCTCCACCTCCCCCAGCCCCTGTGCTCCCTAGCCCTCCTGTCTCAGGGTTGGGAGACCTCTCACATCTCGTCTCGGACCCCGACCCCAGCACCACCTGCAGCAGCTCCACGCCCTCCTCGCTGGGCCTGGCCTTTTCCCAAATATCGTAGGCAAACTACCAGGTGCAGGTCCAGGCAAGCCCCAGGGGAGGGGCTCCGGACCACAGCCCCGCCATCTTCACACACAAAGGCCTCCTCCCCACCTGCCCTCCTCCCCGGACCCTCCCCGGCCAGTCCACGCCCAGGTCCCGAGTGTTGGCTCCACCCAGTGCATTGTACCCACACGTGTTCTGTGTGTGTCCCGGCTCCGCGGTTTCAGCCGGCTTGCCTGGGACCTGCTGGGACCCGGGTCATCCTGGTCGGGAGGGACGGGGGAGGAGGGGCCTTGGGGGGCTGGTCACCGTCTGGGTCCAGCAGGGATCTGACTAGAGGTGCACAGGTGTTCACCTTCTGGCCCAATGGTTTATGATCAAACGGTCCAAGTTGAGGCAGAAGCCAGGTACACCCGTCGCAGAAGGCGCTTCAGACCAGCCGCGCTGCAGCTACGGCTTGTTACTGGGAATCGAGGCAGCCGGTACTGAAGCCGTGCAGCGGGTCGACGCAGCAGAGCAGCTCCTTCCCGACGCGGCCAGCTGCTGGCCGGCGTCGGTCCCCCCAGCGCATGTCCGGCCAGGTCGGGAGACTGGGGACTTCTGGGTCGGTCCTTGCCTTCTTTTCCCCTCAGACTCACTATATTTTTTGCAGTTGAATCAAAGGGGATGCATTTTTGTATGGAAGTGGATGTCAGTCTGGACTGTTTCCTGTTTGTGGAATTGAGGAACTATGAAGTTAACGTTCAGCTTTTAATTCATTCTCAAAAGTTGAGATGTGTCCCCGAGGCAGAATTGTTCTAAGTACAGGCAAATCATTGTAAACTCTTAAAAAAAATTTTTACAGTTTTTTTTGAAGGGGGAGGAATTAGGCTTATTTATTAATTATTGTTATTTTTAATGGAGGCACTGGCGATTGAACCCAGGACCTTGAGCATGGTAAGCACACACTCTACCACTGAGCTATACCCTCCCTTCTGAAAATTCTTGTGCATGAATTTGTTTAACTTTATACTTGGACACCAAACGATCGTATAGAAATAATAATTTTGTTATCATCTGGTTGTTATATCCTGCCTTATGTTATCATTCACATTTTTATGAATTTCTTCTGAGCCCCAAAGCATGTAACGTTCCCCCTGAAGTTCCACAGGTGGCTCTCTTACTGGTCACGTAAGTGCCCGCCCCCAAGGCTGCCCGACGGCCGCTGCCTCCTTGCGTCCCTGTGCTGGCTCCACGCTCCCGCCCCTCCGCACTCGCTGCGCAGGGAGCTGTGACCTGTGTCTTCCTGGGGCGGTGGCGGGGAGCTGGGCCTGGGGGAGGCCAGAGGGCGACCAGAGCGTGGGCTTCTTCCAAACTTGCCGAGGTTTGTGGACTCGGCCTTTAGTTTGGATCAAAGAAAACAATTTTGGATTCATACTTTGGTTAAAATTAAATTTGAAGGCTGACCTTTAAAGCTACTTCTGTCTCCCACCGAAAAAGCTCCTGCCCCTTTGGGTCCTGGTGCTGAAATCGAGGTCTGCTGAGCCGTGCGGAAGATGCAGTCATTTTGGCTTTTGCCTGAACCTCCTCTGCGAATAAAGCTTCCCTTGTCGTCAAGCTTCACTTCCCTTTGCTTCGTTTTAGAGGCTGTGGTACGTCTCCCCCTTTCACGGGAGCCCGGAGTCTGGAAACCAACAGCCCCCCGACCTGGGCTGCACACCGTCTCGTGGGGCCGGGTTCTCCTCCACCAGCCGCTCCCTCGGTAGGCTGGGGCCGCCACCTTCCTGACCTTTTGTTTCAAAGATTTCGATGCGTAAACAGCTGGGCTGTGGGCTTCTGCTGTTGGCCTCCCACCTTCACCAGCCTGCGTGGACCAGGCCTGCGGTGTCGCGAGGAGGCCTATTGACGCAGTGGGTCTTAGAATCACCTAAAATGGTCACAGGCTTCTGTATGTTTAGTGAAGTTTGATTTCAATATAAGAAAAAGAATCGAATTTTTATGCAACTTAGTAAGAACAAGATTAAAATCTGAGACACACACACTGCTGAGCAGGTTCATTCACAGAGCAGGTCTCCCCTGCGCCTGTCGTCGCTGCTCTGTCTCCAGGAGCAAGTCCCCCCGGGCCCTGCACGTGGCAGGCGTTGCTCTGCTCACAGGACACAGCGGACGCCTAAAGCTGAGTTACGGCCACACGTCAGGGCTCCGAGGCCGGGGGCTGGGGCCGGGTGCGGCCCGCCCTGCCCCGAGCAGGTCTGTCCACAGCGCAGGTGAGGGCGGCAGGTGCAGGGACTCAGTTTACAAGCTCACTCGGCCGGGACGCCCTTCCCTGGGCTCCCCCCATGCAGACGCCTGTCCTCCGACCCCGGCCTCCTTGTGGTCTCCAAGTACCCTCTGGGCCCCGCGGCCCTGCCACCTGGCACGTCCCTGCCTGACTCCCTCCCCTGACGTTCAGGAGGGAAAGGGGAGGGGAGGAGATGCCTGGCTTTGCTGGGCCCCTCGCCCCCCGCGTGCGGAGCTGACAGGGGCTGAGGCGGCAGCAGAGACTGTCAAGGCCGAGCGGTGATCTGGGACGGAGCGGTGGCTTGAGTTTAGGGGGGAGCTGCAGGGGTGCTGGGGCTGGGTCCCGGGTGGGGTGTGAAGCATAAGAGGAAGAGGGGCCACCATGACCCCGCTGGTCTGCTCGGGCATCTGCAGGTTGCAGCTGCCACCATGGAAATGGGAGGACAGAGCGGGGCCACCAGGGCTGGCTATGGCCTCTTTGGGTTTGAGACCGTGGCTAGACGCCACAGAGGCTGGCAGGATGCAGACCTGGGCCTCAGGGGGATGACTGAGTTGCACGAGACCATGTGGGGCGGGTGGCCCCTGAGGACTGCACAGCAAGGACTCAAGCCGCGTCTGTCTGACGGTTACCTCCACTCCCCAGCCCTTGTGGTCTGAGGGCGGGACTTCGATGCGAGGTCCGCTCTGGGCAAAGGGGTCCCTTCAGGTCAGTCAGCAGACACGGGGCTCAGGTGGTCTCCGGGGCACGAGTTCTCTGTGTGATGGACGTTGCCTCAAGCTGCTGTTTTTGTCTTCTACCTTGTTCCAAAATAGAATTTGGAGCAGTTTGCAAAGATGAACACAGCAGAGGAGGTCAGGGAAGGGAAGAGGCGGAGTGAGGACCGCTGCCCTGGTCCCCTCCCCTTGCACTCTGTGCACCCGTGCTACCGCCTAAGCCCGAGGCCGAGGGTCTCTCCAAACCACGGTCCGAACACTCCTGCTGGTGCTTGTTAAACATCCAGATTCCCAGCTCCTCCCAGAGCGACCCCGACTGAGTACACTGGGCCCTGGAATCGGCCCCTCCCACCCCTGGGAAGAGCGGAAGCTTCCAAAAGACGTTTTGGAATTAGAAGCCGTGCCATTCCAAGCCATGAGACTTCTGTGTATGCTCCTCCTTCAGAGCAGACACCCCCGGAGGGAGGAGAGAGCGAGATAAAGACAGAGAGATGGACGCAGGACAGAGGGACAGAGAGGCGGGCGGATTGCACACAGAGGTGCGCAGGCAGAGGCAGGGTGAGCCCAGCGGGGCGCGGAAGTCAGGCTCAGACACAGACGTGGGAGAGACGGAGGCGCCTGCTCCTTCATGTGTTTCCATCCTGTCTCTTTTCATCCTAAGAACCGACCTCCCCCTGCCTGAGACGGCCTCTCTGGAGACCAGGCTTCTTTTGGAGCCGGAAGCCAGCCCGCGAGGCTCAGCGTCCCCAGGCCCGTCTCAGATCCGTCCAGGTACCTGTGAGTGGTTCCGCAGCACTGCCCCCACCAGCCCCTGGACTGAGTGTCCACCACGGCCTGACCCATCACACAGGAACAGTCACATGGCCCGGAAGGGTGCCAGCCCCGTGGTGGCACCGCTCGCTCCCGCTCCAGGAGGGAGAGAGGGCCTGGTTCCCAGAGCGCCGTCCAGAAACCCGCGGCAGTATTCACCAACCGCGCTCAGCTCAGAAGACAAACGACACCCACCATATGGTTTGTCTCATAAACGGAGCAACTGAAATGGCTAAGACCAGCTTCAAAGCAAATATCCAGAATAAAATGAAAACCAGCCATTGTTTGGGAACAAAGGTGTAATCAAATTCTCATTTTCTATTCCAATAAACATCTTTGAGTTAATGCCTATTCCACTAATTATGAAGGTTTTTTATTAGCGTTCTACTTGATTAATAAAGCACACAGCACAGATTACATATAATATTGCCGGCAGTCCCCGTGGGACAAGTGTGATGGCTTCACGCACACAATTGAGAGCGAGAAGGGGGAGATGGCTGAGCGCTCGGGGCCGCGGGCAAACCCACTTTTCACAAGTACGAAGTTAATTTCATAAGAAAAAAATAAAGCGTCTTAGTGTGCGCGCATCCGTGTACACCGTCCAGTAAAATACACGGACTGCACCGGCTGAGCCTCGTGGGGGTGTCTTCTCTGTGGGCTGCACGTGGTTCATCTGGGTGGATTGCCTCTGCTGACGCTGGGACCTCAGGGTTTCACTGGGGCGGAGCAGACGCTAAGCGCTTTTCATGGAGGATTCCCTGCGCCACGTGGGTGGGGGACCCAGACCCACCCCGGCAGACAGCACCCGTCTCCTTCCAGCTGGACGGCTGCACCTGCCGCCCTCCAAACTCCTCCCTTCCTCACTGTGTGGCCCCAAGGCAGAGGCGCATCCCCGCTGGCTCGTGCCCACTCGCAGGAGCAGATGGTTAATTTTTTAGGAATTTTATGGGCTGGTTATTAATACAGCCACTATTAAAAATTAAATCGTGTGACCTGACAGATTGATACACAGGTAATAAATACTCAAAACTTAGAGCTCCCTGATTGATCTCACGCCATCTTACTCTCATCATTTTCACCTGCCGCGTCCACACTGAAGCCCTTCACGGTGGTGTGTTCCCGTCACAGAAATCAGCAAACACGGCAAGTCAAGGCTTTGTTTTTGTCTTGTTGGTTGGCCAGACTGTAGGAAGAGGCGGAGACGCCAACGATACTGATTCACCCTGAAAGCGAGGGCTTCGCATCTGAACAGCACACAGCAGCTTCCTCCAGAGCCCGGAAGCCACCGTCTGACTCGGCAGAGAAGCGCGTGCCCCACGGATGAGCCAGGGAAGTCCTGACCCACGTCCCCTGTCGAGGCGCAAACACTGACCCATGTCCACACCGAGGCCACAGCTGTTCCCCAGCCGCAGCCGCAGGCTGGCTGCAGCCGCAGGAATCCCCCAAGACCAGAGCAAGCCTCCTGTGAGAACCCACGAGCTACGTGGGGGAGGACGGTGTGTGTGTTTTCACTGGTGCAGGCTGTGTGCAAATCTCATAACAAACTAAGCACGCCTCTGTCCATCGCTTCAGAGAGTGGGCTGTGGGCTCCGGGTGGACACGCCAGGGACCGGCCGCACCCACGCCGGGCTCGGCATCGGCTCTGCCCACACCGACCCCCGTCTTTACCTCTCTGTCTTCAGAGCTGGCTACGCACTACATTTTAAAAGTGCCTTTGGTCCAGTGTTCCTAAATATTCCCAGAAGGAAGGGAATCTCGCAGCTCCCCAGTCTGCCGCCTGCAGATTCTGACACGTGTTTCTCACGAGACGCGCCACCTATCGCTACGTGCGCACGTGAAACGTCAGTGAGAGTAACTTTGTGGCACACGGAAAGCAGATGCTTCACGGCTGCCGGGCAGGATCCTGACCCGAAGCAAACTCGGGACAGGAGGTGCTGGGCGAGACGGAGCTGCTGGAATGTGAGTGGACGACTGTCTGGTGAGACGGAGGGGCTGATTTCTGCAGAAATGAACACTGACACGCTTGTGGACACCACAGGCCACCGAGTCTTGCCCCTGCCTGCTGACATGGGCCAGCAGGACGAGAGGGACACCATCGCCTCACGCCCAGCAGGGCCGCCCCTCGCCGGGGTTTAAATGCTCCTGGTGTGAGCGCCAGCTTTGAGGCCGGCTTGTTTCTCGGCGAGGTGGTGGGGCGCCCCCTCCACCGCGGGCAGGAAGGAGGGGGCCGCCGCGGGGTTCCCCAGACACTCACTGGGTGTGAGGACAGGGCACAGGCCGTGCTCAGAGCGCACACCGCTCCTCAGCTTTTGACTGAGACTGTTTAATCACTTTTTAATGAATAAAATCTCAGTGACGCCTGACACTCTGGCCCTTAGCAAACAGCCAGCCCTGCGAATAAAGCAGCACCTCGGCAGAGAGCCCTACGGTGCGCTCACCTTGCGGCCTCGGTCGAACGCCCTGCCTTCGAGGAACGGAGGATGGACGGGGAAAGACCCTGCTCTCCTCCCAAATGAAGACCATTCAAGTGTGAAATCAGACGTTTAATCAAACACAGTTAAATACAGTCACGTGTCTCACACCGAGGAAACAAAAATGTCAGAAGCCACAGGCAGGTCTACGCTCCTATATTCAGGTAATAGTTATTTCCTATTAATCATTAGGTTCCCGATAGAGAAACAGCTTTGGGAGAGAAATCAGAGCTATGTTAAAGCAGATTTACACGACAACACCGTTAAGGACACAGACAATGTTTTGGCATCTTTCTCCCCACTCAGCCAGCCACGTTCCCTGGTCTGCTGCTCTCTGAGCTGCAACATCTGTTTAAGACGGAGGCGTGGTGTGTCAGCCTGGAAGGACAAGGTACCAGGGCAGGTTTTACTCCCGAGACCGGCAGCCCGCAGAGCTGCCTGCACACCTCCCTCCACGTCATCGCCCTCGCTTTAATGAAACTCTCCTGTTGCTGGGGGCGCTGGCAAATTTGGTGCACAAGTGCTTTTTGGCAAATGCAAACTCTCTCCAGACGCTGGTGTCTGCGTGATGTCAGACAAGTGGGCGACCTAAGGGCCAGGGGTCTGATGAGCCCTGGCAGGAGCCCAGGGCGGTCACTTTTCTCCAGTTGCTGTGATCCCTGTGTTCCTCCTGTGGGGAAAGCAACCTGTCTTCTCTGGATGCCAGCAAGGCGCCCGCTGCCCCTGCGAGGGGCCACACGTGCCTGCCGGGGGCTCACTACGTGCTCCTCCCAGCCCTCCCTGATCTGGGTTAGCCTGCAGGAGAGCGCTCACTAGCTGCACTTGATTTTGCAAAGTGCAAATCCCTATTATAAGTTAAAACCATGTCTGGAGATTGGAAGCCACCCCCCGCCTTGCCCAGGCGAGGCGTCTCGGGGGCGGGGGGCCGGGAAGCAGGTGCTCCAGTGGGATGGCACTTGCCCTCCGGGGTCCCCGCCCACCCGGGGTGGGCGGTTGAGGGGGGGGCTGTCAGCCGTGCCTGGGGGGTGTCGAGCAGCCTGGGTTGAACCAAGTGCGGGGGTGGTTCCCCTGTCACCTGCCCCCAAGCTGCAGAGGGGCAGCTTCCCGCCCGTCCGGCCCGCACGTCCCAGCTGCTGGTTTCTCCCCGCGAGGGACCGTCATGAAGACAGAGCCTGCGGCCGGGGGCCCGGCCAGCTGCCCTGGGCCTCTCCCCGCGTGGCGGAAGCTCCTTCAGAAAGTTCCGATCACGAGCCAGCTCTCTTCTGGGGGCCGTCCTGGCTGCGCGGGTCACTGCGTCGTCAGGACGACAGGGTTTGCAGCAAGGAATGAAAGGTGCGCTTTGAGGAAAAATAAACCTTTTTTCCAAGAGAGTGAAAGTAGATGAACCGACCGCCCCGTAACTGCATGTTCCCACAGACCTCTGTTTAGTACTGTTTGGCTGAACAAAAATACACATTTTAACTGCTGAACAGCGCAGACCGCAGGGCCTCAGGGCCGACCACCGGGCAGCCGCTCCAGGAGACAAAGCCGAGTCGTCCTCGGTCCCGACGGCGGCAGCGCCCGGGCCGGGGCTCCTCCGAGGCCCCGGGAAACACGCTCACTGGGGAAAGGCTTGGAGGATGGCGTTCACCTCCTCGGCCACCGCCGTCAGCGCGAACTCGAACTGCTCCTGGAGACAAAGGAAGGAGATGTGAGCGGGCGTCCCTTCACTCGAGCCCTGAGCTCCAAGCGCTATTTTGCAGAAAGAAACCGTCCAGGACAGAAGGGACGCTCGCAGACTTCCGTGGAGAGAGAGGCACTGGTCTGCAGGGCGAGACACGGCTGCTCACGCTGGGGAGCCTCAGCTCTTACCACTGGGAGGCGCTGCCGACAGAAACACCAGCAGGGAGACGGTGCCCAAGGCTCCAGGGCCTGCTCGGCTCCTTCTGACTCCACCCCTGAGCTCGTGGATCTCCTGACGGATGGGGCTGGATGGCGCCATCGCGCGTCTAAACTGCCCGTGGAGACAGCCACAGCAGCACCCCTCGGGGCTTCCCATCCTTCCCACCCAGAAACATAAGGGGTGGTGTTGTCCTTGCTCTGGAAACCCACCCATCACCCAGCCCCACCCCGCTCAGTTCCGTCTGCCCAGAAACCTCACGGCACCCACCACTGTCCAACCTAAGACGTGGGCGCACACACGTGTCCACAGACATAGGTGCACCCAGCACGGGGCACGCCTCTCGTGCAGCTGACACCTGCCAAGACTGTTGGGGAGAAAGGAGGGACTGCCCACCCCCAGGAGACTGGGGCTCAGCAGACGGAGGGCGAGCCCACCCTCCCCCGCCGAGCCCCCCTGTGCGCCCAAACTCTGTGCCAAAAACTTGAAAGCAGCTCATCAGGCACTTCCCAATCACGCCAGGGAAGTCACAAAGATAAGTGATGTGAACTCCCACCCGGTCAAGGATTTAGCTCGGGGAAAGCCCTGCCAAGGCTTGAACACTTGGCAGTTCAAGTCCTAAGCGGGCTGGGACACGAATGCTTAATCTCCACCTTGGCCAGCACGTCACAGAAAGTAGAAACAGCTCCGGTCGAAACGGCAGAAAGTCAACCTAACTTAACGCTCACTTTGGGGCAAAAGCGTTTCTCACTAGTGTCCCCTTTGACCTGACACTGGAGGGAGGGTCTGCTCGGTTCCAATGTGGAGCCTCTTTTCGTGGCCACCAGCCTCCCACGGACGTCCTGGAAACCCCCACGGAGACCTTCCGGCGCCGCCCGCAGTGACTGCGTCCAGACTGGGGCTGTGGGAGGCACGTCCACGTGTGTCCGGCACCTTCCAGCACCGAGTTCCCAGGGGGACGGTCCCTCCCCTCCCCTCCAGGGGCTGGCGCTTGGTCCTGCTGTCACCGGGACGCATGCAAACACGCCCTCGGGAAGCCGCCTCCCGCCGCGTCTCTCACGGTCTGCTCAGAGGAACGGGTCCGTGCAGGGCAGGGGCGGCCACCGCAGGCGGCTTCCTCCCAGATGGTGACTTGCCAACGGGCAGACCAAGGTCTTGTGAGGAGAGGGAGCCTCTGGGAATCTGCCTGTGCACATCACATGGCGGTTTCTATGGAAATTTGTTGTAAGAATTCATCTTTAAAGGGAGAAACAGACAAGCACGGGACAGGCACCGTGGCCTCACTCCGTGAGATGCCGGAAAGCACCCACCGCCAAAGAGGAGTCCGTTATTTTACAGAAAAGTGTCTAATAAGAAAGCCAACGTTTATGGCCGCATGTTAAGTGACACACGCAGAGGCAGACTCGCGCCCGTGTCTGGACCGGAGTTACTTAAGCACTCTGTCCACAGCACAGCACAGTGCAAGGGGCACGTGGGGCCAAGCAGGCGTCGTGCTGACCGTGCGGCCGAGGGGCTGACCTGCAGGCTTCCCGGCGCTGGGGTCTCTAACCTGGGAGAGGCGCCGACAGCCCAGCTGGGAGGAGGGGGTCCTGGATGGAGGGTCTTTGCAGGGAGGGGTGCTGCGCCCTTGGGCTGCTCTCCCTGAGCCGGGCTCGATGGCGCTCTGCACCGTCACCTGCAAGGTGCCTGCCAGGAGGCAGCGCTGACGCGGGCTCTGGTGCCGGCGGCTCGCCCTGTCACGGGGCCGGGGGACCGTGTGAGGCCCGCAGTTCGAGGAGCACCGCCTTAGCTGAGACGTCTGTGTAGGAACCCCGGGACTTGGGAAGTCCCCAGCATTCGAAGTCCTTTTGGGATTTTAAGGAAACCATTAAAATAACAGGCAGAAGCTGCACTTAAGGAATGAAACACAGTAAATGACAAGACAATGACTGGCACAGACCCACTCTCAGGACAGGCTCCCTGAGCAGGAAGGCTCGGAGCTCCTGGACGTAAGACGTCCGAGCCGGCTGGCTTTGCCAAGACAGGAAGTCAGGAAGCGGGCTGACAGCTCTGAACGAGAAAATGTGCTGAGCGAAACGTGGGCCCTGCAGAGCCCGGTCCACGGCGTGAGGGGTGGCTGAGGCAGGACGGGGGAGTGGGGTTCAGGCTGGAGGAGTGTCTGTCCCTGCCCTTAGCCCACCCAGGACAGGGACAGTGAGTGGGAACGCCCCCCCCCCCCCCGGCCGGCCGTGACGGGGCAGCGGGCAGACCGCCCGGCCCTGGGGCTCGGTCCCTCACCTCACAGGTCAACACGAACTGAGGAAGGGACGGAGTGACTCCGGCTGTGGGGTCTCAAATGTTGTGGCTTCACGTCGGCCACAGGAGGGGCCTGTCCTGACTGCCCGGTCCGAGACCCTGTGCACTTAAAAGGCCCGGACTGAGTGGCAGGAGAGGTGGACTGGGGCTCAGCTCTGCATGGAAGCTGT
The DNA here is from genome assembly GCF_009834535.1 of Camelus ferus. Classification (NCBI taxonomy): domain Eukaryota; kingdom Metazoa; phylum Chordata; class Mammalia; order Artiodactyla; family Camelidae; genus Camelus; species Camelus ferus. The sequence continues at coordinate 1,193,224 of NC_045702.1, read as the reverse complement.
GTGGCCCTGGGCAAGTCGCCAGGCCTCTCTGAGCCTTCCACGCAGAGCTGGGGGGCCAGGTGGAGAGGCCGTGGGGCAGGGGGCGCTGCTCGCGTGTGTTTGGATCTGTAGTTCGTCTCAGATTTGAATCTGCCACCCTCCGGCTCACACGAGGGCTGGTGGGTTTGTAGGAACTGAGTGCACTAATCTCCCTTCATCAGCCCTGATGGCAGGGCCCAGGGAACGGCACCTCTGTGGGGCTCAAGAAACCCCCTCCAGGCTGTGCTCCCAGCACCTCCCTTAAAGGGGTCAGGACGGAACCCCCCCTTGCGCTCAGATGCCAGCCCCTGGCTCCACCCGACCTCGGGCAGCAGAGCAGGGACAGGGCCCAGGCACGGTGCGCAGGTGTGCACGTGTGTCCGTGTGTGTGCACAGAGGGGAGACGGGAACAGACACGGAGCAAGAGGACGGAGAGACGGAAGACTTCCGGCCACGTGGGGAGGGTCCCGATGGAGCGGGACGCTGGTCGGGGTGGTCGGGGGATTCGACCCGGAATTACACTCACTTGAACCCGTGTTGTTCATCCAGGCCCCGTGAACATGCCTGTATCTCCAGGAAGAAGGGGGGTTAGGGCGGGAGGGATACACGGAGAAGCAGGTCACAGAAAAGGTGAAGTCTCAGCGCAGAAACAGGACAGGCTGGGGGCGGTGTGCCGCCCGCCACCTGTATACACCGGGGCGAATTCCAGGCGGGCACGCGCGGCATCATCGCCTGCAGGTGGTTGAACACAGCAGTCAAAAGGCTTTCACACCTAAGTGACGACTTAGTGCTTCTGGAGAAGCAGCAAGTGTTAAGGCCTTTGGTTAAAAAGGCACCTTTCAGAAGACGGACTCGAGGCCAAGGCAGGAAGGAATCTGTTTAAAGACACACATGGTGGAGCAGAGACTGACTGCTCGTTTGAAGTGTGTCATTCTCACCGCATCCTGTGGGTTCACCTCTCTTCCTAAAAATAAGCGTGCCTGGTGCGGATGTACGGCGACAGGGTTGTGTGGACAATGTCAGGCACCACGTGACGCCTTTCTCTGCTGGTGTCTTCTTGGCTCTGACCCTCGTACCGCCGCCCCCCTCCCGGGGCCGGTCAGCCCCCCGCATCTCCAGGAGGCAGCCATCCCTGAGGCTTCTGGGGTTTGTCTGACCAAGAGTTCGTTTCCAGGTGGAGAACTGCTCTCTGCAGCTTTTTTTGAACATGAGGCGAAGTTCTGCCGCCAGGCTGGGCATGAGGGGCTCGGAGGCCGTCCCAGGCCCCCGTTTCAGCGAGTCACAGTTTCTCATTTTGACTGTATTCAACTCAGATGACGCGACGTGACCGTGGACGACCTTCCCTCGGCTGGCGTGGAAGCGTGTTCAGCCGGTGCGGCATGACACTGTCACAGAAAACTGTCTCTTCCTGTTCAGCTGGA